>NC_138371.1:24166576-24203589 GCF_054177405.1 Leptonychotes weddellii
AAAAAAAAAAAAAATCCCTAGCTCCAAAAGCTTTTGGTAAATATCCATTCAGGTTTGATTTTCTTTACACCTTCAGATGTCCTTAGGATTTAGTTTCCTCTAATAGGAGACATTCAGAAAAATGTACCAAGCTACAGGCAGAAATCAGGACAGATATTAAATAACATTTCAAGCTCTCAGTATTAATTAGTAGCATCTATAGAAATAGAAATTAGATCTTCCTTTCTGAATAAATTCCCCATGCTTCTGGTATTACTAGGTTGTAAAATTAGATAAACTCTCTTGATTTCACTGAAAATAACAGAGATTTTGGGCAGAACAGACCTGTACGAATCACAAATACATGCACTTAACCTATGGTTAGGTTTTATTTAATTCTTTGTCTTACAAAGAATATTATTTTTCAGAACTAACTACAAAACATTGATATCTTGGTTGCTGTTTTGGAGACCACATAATCTGACTTCAAGAAATTCCATCTAATTAAGAGTGATAACTTCAGTCAAAATAATGGTTATATTTTCTAGTATAATAATTATAATTTAAATAGGCAAGAGACTTGCAGGCCAACAGTAAGAAATCATATGCAAATACCAATTGGATAAAATTTTAGAACTAAAAATAAAAATATAATACTAATAATGAACCTCCGAAATTCTTAGAATACATGACAAAGCCCTCTTTAATTTAGTTGGAATATCTAAGCTTTACTAATAAAAACCTATCAAAATTTCACAACTCTTATTTATTTTTTTCTTTCTGTTTTCCCTTGAATATTATAATGGATATAATACCATCTATTATTTCTTTGAGTAGCCAGCTTAGGTTGGTAGATAAAACATGGAAATTTAGTAAGAGTAAATTCTGAGGATTTTTGGATTATCCTCAGCGATGTATGAGGAGGTAAGAAGTTAGGAACCTTAAGTACTGGAAGATACTGTCAGAATTGGAAAATACACTCGGGATGCCTAGGTGGCTCAGCTGGTTAAGCATCTGCCTTTGGCTCAGGTCATGATCCCAGAATCCTGGGATCAAGTCCCTCATCTGGGCTCCCTGCTCAACGGGGAGCCTGCTTCTCCCTTTGCCCACTGTTCCCCCTGCTTGTGCTCTCTCTCTCTCTCTGACAAATAAATAAATAAAATCTTTAAAAAAAAGAATTGGAATATATACATTTATGATTAAGGCAGAGGAAGAAAATTCTTCAAGAAAGGATTCAGGAACCCATGAATATTGGGAAAGAATATTTGGATCAGAGACCCAAAATATTAGGAAGATAGTAGACAATGAGATGAAGAAACACAGATGATAAATGCACATTAAAAATGGATCAAGTAGGACTAGAAAGAGATGGAGAGGAAATTATAAGAGGAAGGAGCACCACAACACTTATTAAGATGGACAATTCATAGTTTAGATAAATATGTAGATCGTAGAACTCTGTACAGTGTCATCTTACACCTGTAAACACTTGACCTGATGTGTACATCATGACCTGTTAGAGATTCAAATCTTCTGTTAATTTCAACTTGTTAACAGCATTTTCCAACAAAAACCCTGAACTGAAATCAGTGTAAGTTATGTGAATTTAAGCTATGATAGTTCTTTTTTCCTTTCTTTTTTTTTAAAGTAGGATCCATGCCCACTGTGGCACCGTGGGGCCCAATGCAGGGCTTGAATTCACAACCTGGAGATCAAGACCTGATGAAATTAAGAATAGGATGCTTAGCTGACTGAGCCACCCAGGAGCCCCAAGCTATGGTAATTCTTATTTAAAACCCAAATTAAAGGAAAAAACTAATTTTTGGCATTAAGTGCAGAGATCATAAATGAGGTGTTGCCAAGGCAAAGGGAATTAAATTCAGGAATAATCAATAATAAGAAAGCTAAAAATAAGATGTGAAACACTGAAACATGAGGGCACCAAGCCTAGTCTTTGAAAGCAACACCAATAAACCAACCAATTAACTGAACAAAATTCTTCCCTTTCCTCAGTAGTGATTGAAATTGGCTGCCCAAAAATGTGTTCCTTAGATCAAGAGAAAAAACATTATCTTGAGGAAAAATTACACTGCTTGTTATGGACTGAATATGTTTCCCCCAAATTCATATGTTGAAGCCTTAACCTCCAATGTGATGGTGTTTGAATGTATGCTTTGGGAGGTAATTAGGATTAGATGAGGTCATCAGAGTGGGGCCCTAGTCTGATAAGATCAGTATCCTTATAAAAAGACACACCTAGAGAACTCTCTCTCTCCTTCCGTGTGTGTGTGTGTGTGTGTCTGTGTGTGTGTATACAGAAAAAAGAGGCCATGTGAGCACACAGCAAGATGGCAGCCACCTACAACCCAAAAGAAGAAGCTTCAGAAGCCTCACTGGCACCTTCATCTTGGACTTCCCAGCCTCCAGAAATGTGAGAAGCGAATTTCTGTTGTTTAATCCACCCAATCTATGGTATTTTGTTATGACACTCTGAGAAGAAAACATTGCTCAATTTGGTCAGACCCTGAAAATCCTGAGAAAGAGGCTATTCTCGGCAGACTGAGAGTGATGGTAATGTAGTGTAACTGAGATACTACCCTGAAGAAATAACATGACCAGGAAATTAACCCTAACACTGCTTGAATGTCAATGGTTTTTGAATTGAGAATACCGTTTCATCTAACCGTTTCTACTAATGCCTGGGGAGAACCCACTGAAGAGATTTCTAGGCTCATGACTTTCTTTAGTGACTAGTTGTGATTCTGAGTCAACAAATTCCTAGCAAGCAGGCACCAGAAAGAAATTAGGGGCAACATTTCATGAGAACACAGAAGGTGGCTCAGTCATACCTTCTCTTGGTTCTTATCATTCTTCTCATAAGGTCCACCTCCACCTCCTCCACCTCCTCCTCCATCACCTCCTCCACCTCCTCCATCTCCACCTCCTCCTTCTTCTCCTCCACCATCTCCAGCTCCACTAACCGAAGGGCCCCCGAATCCACAGGGTGAACTTCCTTTGAACTGGAAGGTCCCCTCACTGGCTCTTTTTTCCATAGTCTCATTTTCCTTGTTTTCACTCTTCTTTCTGTTCTTTTCTACACAAGGCACCACACCAAGTTGAAGCAAGCATTCAACAATGTTTAGTGCCACATCACAGATGCGAGAATTGATGTCATGATTCAGGACAAGATAAACAGCCTTCAGAACCACCTGGGGGTGGGGAGAAGACAAAGACGAACAGAGGGTGATTAATTTGCCTGAACTACCTCTTCCTACATAGATTTGGTTATTCTGTTTAATCCATTTCCTTTAGGCTGTTCTGTGTACTTAAGCATAAATAATTCAGGTAATTTTCAAGTGTGCCTATTTAAATTGCACTGGGACCTTGTGTATGTGCTTAACATAGAGTATAAGTCACCCAAAGACTTAAAATGGATGTGTGAAAAAAAATGTATCTGTGTATTATCTCACTTAAGTATTCTAAAACTTGCCATAATACAGTTAATAGGGATACTGAAGAACAGTGAATTAATGGGACCATAATTTTTCATTCAAACGGAAACCTGTTCAACTGATTTTTTAAATCAAAGTGCTTGACTCCTCTGCCTTTCACTGTCTGTCAATAATGGATAAAGAACAATGATTTCCACATCCACATAATAGAGGAACATTTAGGCATTCACAATTGTATCATTATTTACACTTCAATTTTAAATACAAAATATTTGCATGTTTAAATTATGTCCTTTCATTGATTTTAATATTTTAAATTATTTGCTGAGCCCATTTTCTACTGTGAAATAAAAAATTTTGTGAACTATAATTGTAAACTATAACAACCCTTTCATTTGCTAATAACTATAGTCAAGACAGGCGTTCTTGAGAAGGCAAGTTTAAATCTTTTAATGGGCTTCTATTCATTTTCCCTTGCTACCCAGGAGGTTTGCAGTCATGTTGCTTATATAATGAAAGAAAATAAACTGAGAACTTTTTACCCTTATTCTAGAAAAAAGGGACTTAGCACATACACATTTATGTATATTTTATATATGCATATCCAGGATTTGCTAATGTTTTTGGATTATAAAAATATTCTGAGATCAGATCACATCTAATGTAATGCTTGAACAAAAAATAAAAAGGGAAAGGTGCCTCTGTGATGGTTGACACATTCGTGAAATTTTTTATATGGGTAGCCTTTTCATTTTAAGGTTCAACATTGCTAAGAATCTATATGCCTATTTTATAGCAGTATAAACACTAGATCAAACAGTCATTATCTTCCAAGCTTTGGTAAGAGAAATTCTTGCTTCTTACCGAAAGATCTAGCATGCCATTCTTGTGGACAAAGTTATTGGTCCCATCAATATGTTCCGTGTCCTCTAAGTAGCTGTAGTTTATGCAGGAGTCTGTGAGGCTTCGGGGCAGGTTCGCACATGCCAGGGGTTCATGTGGCATCTCCGGGATAGGCACCTGGTTGCAGAGCTTCCTCATATGCTCACTGAAAAAGTCTGCGTAGCCTACATTGAACGATGCCAGGGTAGTGTTGAAGGTTGCAACCGTGATTGTGGAGATCTGGGATCGCACTAATAAAAAGAAAGCAATGTCTTAATTTTCCCCATATTAGCTAGCGACATCGTGTCAGACAGTTACACTCTCCTGACCACAATCACAGCTGAGGTGATGTTTGACTTGTAGTCTCAATGTTATTCTCAATTCACACGGAATTGCCTCAAGCATCAAGGCCATGTAACATCTGGTAAATAATGAAGATTATAGAAATTGTGAATTCCAACTGGCTTCCTTAAGACCCAGGCTAGAGTTTAACTTTAACAGTGGATTTTACCCAGTCTTAAATGGCAGATCCTACTAATACAGTAGGATCTATGCATATTCAGGATTTGCTAATTATTTTAGCAACTGGTTTAGTTGAAGTATTTCCCCACTAGTTTGTGGCTGGTAAAATATTTGGTTTTATCTAGCATATTTAAGCAACAGCAAATAAGGAGGACTTTTTTTCTCCTTTGTTCAAGAGTAATGGAACATAAATTTGTGTTGGTAACTAACTGATATCATCAAATACTTGAAACATACTCCAGAGAAAAGAGGGCTTAGATTTCTACCCATAAGTTAAGAGTACAGAATAAGAGCCCATTTCAGATTCCACCCAGACACACATGTTTTCTCCACATAAAGCATATAAGGCACTTATTTGAAATAGCAGCTGTCTGAAAAAAGAATCCAGAGCCCTGGAAGGCAGTGACTTTCCTCCCATTGAA
Organism: Leptonychotes weddellii; assembly: GCF_054177405.1. Taxonomy (NCBI): domain Eukaryota; kingdom Metazoa; phylum Chordata; class Mammalia; order Carnivora; family Phocidae; genus Leptonychotes; species Leptonychotes weddellii. Next base: position 24,171,834 of record NC_138371.1, read on the forward strand.
GGTGGACAAGCCCTTTCAAGGGACATCATACAGGGGACCAAAGTACTGAATGTAACTGTCTTCCAAGTCTCTTCTAGCCCCGTGGGTCTATGACCTTTTGAAAACAAAGATGAATGGCTTGCTTCACCTCTGAGAGGTACGGTGTTTGCAGTGTGCCATCAAATAGCTTTTGCTACTAAGAAAATCCCAAGAATGGCTCACAAGTAAATTACCCAGCAATGTAATACGTGAATGCAAGTTTTCAAAAAGTACAAGGAGCCAGATTGCAATGAAGATGGAACATGGAGTAGAAACAGGAAAAAGAACCTGAACTCCCGCCTGCAGGTGCAGCCTCCGACCCACCTTCCTTGACAGTGTTTTCTCCGTGGCTGTTGGAGTGATCTGGCAGGTCACTCACCAGGGTGTGGTGGGAGTGTGAGTGCCTGGCACTCAAGCTCTCCATCTCTGTGGCTGCATCTGAACTGCCCCGCCGGGTAAATTTCCCTGAGATGGACAAGAACACCACAAGGTTTAAAAATGAAAGAATCTCTGCTGAGATGTTGTCTTTCCAAAGGACGGCAGGGAGAGTAAAGGGTCATTAGGAAGTGCATGAGGCACAGCCAAGTAGCAGGCATTGGATTTATTCTCGGAATAGTCAGGGTCAAGATGATGGATGAAGCTGCCTGTTATAAGATCAGCCCCAATCTGGGGTGCCTGGGTGGCTCAGATGTTTAAGTGTCTGCCTTCGGCTCAGGTCATGATCCCAGGGTCCTGGGATTGAGCCCCATGTTGGGCTCCTGGCTCAGCGGGGAGCTTGCTTCTCCCTCTCCCTCTGCCTCTCTCCCTGCTCATGATCTCTCTCTCTGTATCTCTGTGTCTCAGATGAATAAATAAAATCTTAAAAAAAAAAAAAATCAGCCCCAATCTAAGCCAAATGTCAAAAACCATATATGGAATCCCAGTTAGCTGCCAGTTTCTTGATTTTAAGCTGGCTTTCTTAATATGCCATCCAGAAAGGAAAAAAAAAGCTTCTTTTTCTTTTCTTTTCTTTACATCTTCCTTTTCTAATATCCAAATTAAAGTCTGCCTTTGGATTCACAATGAAAGCTAATGCACAAGATCATTTAAGGCCACATTTCCACATCTAGAGTCCTTAAGAAATAGGGCCATTACCTGCCTAATTACAGGGTTCTTCCATTTTTAATTAAATTATCTGCATTCCTTTGGTACTAGAAGCTAGCATCTGGGCCCACATTTCTTGACTAAACTGTTCAAGAAAGATGCAGATTTGCCCCGGAGCCCTAGATCCAGATTTCTAAACAGGTCACTCAAGTTCTGCCCTACTTTGAAAAGTCCTTGTTGTCACCTAAAATGGTGGTTTGCCAGCCTCCTTTTTCAATGCCTCGCCTGTCTTCTCCAAGCCCAGAGAAACTTCCAAAGGAGAATGTGCTTCTGGTGGGGGACACATCCAGGTGGTCCTCGTGAAGTAGGAATGGCACTCCCATTCTTCGAGGCCTCCTCTTCCCTGTGTGGTGGAATGGGATGGAGCCTTTCCTCTCTCGGTCTTCTTTGCGGCTCTTGAACTATGAGGATGAGAGGTAAAGGATTAGGCACAGGCCACAGGAGAGGTGACATTCTACTTCCCAAAGGGCTCCATAATCTTCAGTAAAATACAGAAATGTTCCAGGAAGCAGAGACCCAGAAAGTCAACGAGTATCACTCAATAGACATGGCTGAAGTTTCCATAATGCCTTAAAAGAGTGTAAGAAACAAAGCAAAAGGTAACATTCCCTGGGTCCTTCTGCTAGATTGGGTTGTCCCTGGACCAGCGGCATCAGTATCAACTGGGAAACTATTAGAAATACAAATTCTCAGGTTCAACCCCAGACATACTAGATCAGAAACCTAGAAGGTAAGGCCCAGCAGTATGTGTTTTAATAAGCCCTGTAGGTGATTCTGATAAATGCTAAAATTTGAGAATCATGGGCTAGAGTATAGGATCCTAGAGACTCTAGGTCACCCCTTGGACCAGCCAGTATTTTCTGTTCCATTTTTCCAGGATTGAGATCAATTTTTCCAGCCAGACGACTTCAAGTGTGTGCCACTGTCCATAAGGAGAGTCAAAAAAGATACAAAGCATGAATTGGTACAAACCCATTACTCCTACCAAACAAGTTCAAAATCCAGTATAAATAAGAGTTTAGAATTTCTTGGGAAGCTTTTAAAATATACCAATGTCTGGGCCTAACCTGCAGCAATTCTGACCTAATTGGTTTGGGTTCAGGCCTGGGCACATGAATTTTTTATGGCTCCCCAGAGATTCTCACGTGTAGTCTGTACTGAAAACGTATTCCCCCCCGGATGATTGACATTTTTAGAAAAACTACAGTCCTTGCCTATCATTACATTAGCAATGAAGGTAGACATGACTGCTTGCATAGCAACACTCTGAGCTCATAGATAAGTTAACAATATGTTCTGTGTCCTTCATGAACACAATTGAACTCATCATTTTGAAAAATAGAAAATGAAGCTACTACACATACATTATTCTACACATATTATTTCCTAGCTGGTTTGCTCCATGTATTTACAAAAAGAGAAGTGGAATGGTGGATTCATAAAAGCATGAACTAGCTTGAACAAGACCTAGTTTTGAGTTTGGACTCAACCTTTCACAAACTACCAAACTTTCTAAGGCTCAGCTCCTTTCTTTTTTGAGAATAATTAACATTTATTGAATACTTACTAAGTGCCAGGCACAGTAAGGACTTTACAGGCATTATCTCACTTAATCCTCATAACCTTTTGAAGTAAGTATATTATGTACCCAATTTACAGATGAAGAAACTGATACCTAGTATCATTTGACCAGGATCGCAGAGGTCACAAGTGGCAGGGCAAGAATTTGAGCCCTGATTAGGTGACTCCTAAGTGCACACTCGACTCCACCTGTAATTTCTCATCTTTAGAGTTCTAGTGGATGCATAATAAATGTTTATTGAATGGAAACCTATGCTAAGACCTATAACAAGTTGTGAGGGTAGGACATCTAGTGATTTGTTATAAGGATTTACTACTTTATTTACAGAGTTTTGTTTGTTTTGTTGTATTTAAATTGGAGATGACTTCAAGAATAAATATTCCATGATGATCCCATCATTCTGAGTAAGACTTCAGTAAGACTCAGTTTCTTAGGTGCAAAATGTGGAAATTTAGGATCTCATTGGATTAAATGAGAACCCTTTATATAAAATGCTTGATAAAATGAAATGAACCATACGAATATAAGTCGCTATCACAGCTACTACAACCACCTCCACTACCACACTACTGAAAACACTCTACCCACACCATCAGGATGGAGCTTGGTAACATTGAGAATGGGAAACATTCAGGGGCACAGAGGGACTCGCACAAGGTCATGCTGCAAGCCGGTGCTATACGTGGGAGCTGACCTCTCTCCTCCAGGTTCCTTTCCCAACCCACCCCTTTCTGCAGCATGACCTCATGTCCTACCCCTTTCTGCAGCATGACCTCATGTCCTACCCCTTTCTGCAGCATGACCTCATGTCCTACTGATTTTTTTCAATTACCAAAATATTAAAGAGCACAGGTGGTTCTACTCACCTTCTTAAAAATGTTCATGCCAAGGTCTGAAGAAAGATCTGGGACTGCAGACCTACGTAAATTGGTCAACGAAACCTTAGAAAAGGCCTCAGGGCTAAGAGATTTTTCCTCTTCATTACCCTTCATGGTGAGATCCTTAATAGACAATAAAAGTAGACTTCACAATCAAGGACTTAAGGCTTTATATCCAAAGACTTTTCTTATTGAGATGTCACATTTTTAATAGAGATGTGTAATGTTTTGATATCTATGAAGTATTTAACTTGTGGGTCTCGACTTTTAAAATCCATATCCTGCTATGGAAGAGATACATTATATATTAACTGTAACCCCTGTCTGGGGTTTTTAACAATGAGAACGTGAAGCTCCATATTTGGGAAAGCTAAGAAATGAGGGAGGAGACAGGTATCTCATCTTCTCTTTTCATTAAAAAAAGTTTTTCTGTTTAATGGTTCACCAAAGGAGATTTTTATTTTGGGCAGAATCATCTACTACTAAAACAGAGTATCTCTCCTTTTCGCTCTAATATTGCTCATGTTTATTTTCAGAATATGTAGACTTTTTCAGACATAGCCAATTCATATTTAAGTAAACCAAACAACTGGAACATACTGCAAAGCACAGTTTTTTCTCTACATATCCAGCACACATGGTATCAATGAGAAAGAGGGAAAGAAAAAGTGTTCAAGCTGATATTAGCACATTCATTTATCAAAAAGTGATCTTCAGGGGGATGTCATCAAATTGGTATACAGTCAGTTTATTTTTCCAAACATCTGTAATAAATAGCAAGACTATATATCCAAAGGCAATATTTCTAATTACGATCCTGAGGTGCTAAAAAATTTTGAGCTATGCAAAAGAAGGTAAACCATATTCAGTAAAATTCTAGTGTCACACATTTCATGATATCAGTAATTAACAGTTGTATGTGAGAACTATCTATTAACTAGCACTTCAACTGGGAAATTTTCCATTATTTTGGATCGACAGAGTCTTAACTCTAGATTAGTGTGAGTAAGAGGTATTTAGATACCCTTCTTTGAATGGTAAATTAGATGCTAAGAAAGAAGCAAAAGGGTCTAGCAATAAAAGATAGAAAAGAAAGGATAATAGTATCAGAGTAATCCACCAGTCTGGAATAAAGAGATGGATGCATAGGAGAAAGAGAGAATCTGTTATGGCCAAAGTTGGTGATTCAAAAGACAATGGACTGAGTTTCTCTTACTTGGGTCTTGTGGGTGTTCACTAGTGAGGGAGCTGCTGCCACCATCGAGCTGCTCCTGGGTCTGGGCAGGAGAGGAATATCTGGCTCTGGAGGCTTTTCAGGCTTCTCTTCCAACATGTGCCGCAGCCTTTGTAGATAGTACATCAGAGACCACTGAGTGCCTTCTTCAGACCAATGGGGTTGGAGTAGGCAGCGAAGAACAGCAACGTCAAAGTAGGTGGCATAGCGGGACCTTTGGCATGGAGGTATCACAAGAGAGGCTCTGTTTCCAATGACAGAAAGAAGATGATTTTATTGGCAAACATTCCAAGGGGTGACACAATATGGCTTGTAGCTCTGCTTTTCTCCTTTGCTTACTTATTCATCCACTTATCTTTTGTGTAGTTTACTCTACTATTCTCCCAACTGGTGTCACTCATTTCACTTTTGCTAGATACTTCCTGGAAGTAGAGAGGTTAGAAAGAGTTTTAAAGGATAGGTAGGAATCAGCTAGGCAAAGTTGAGGATGGGGCAGGAGGGTACATCAGCATTTCAGTCAGAGGAAACCATGTCTACAAAGGTGGAGTTAGAAAACAAAATCATGAGTTTTGGGAAGGTGGGGGAGAGTAAGCAATTGGTATTAGCTGGTGAATAATTTGGGTGGTGGGCGATGAGGAGAGTCTATAGAAATAGATGAGCTTCAGATTGTGATGTTCCTTTTATACAATGCTATCAGTTGTTTTTTTTTACCTTGATAGAAATGGGAGTATCTGTATATATTATTGGCTATTTTAATCTATTATTGGTGATTCTAATATATAAAAGAACCAAAGAAACCGCGAAGTACTAAACAAGCAAAAGTTAGGTTATGAAGAAAATTTTCAAAATTTTGAAATCATTTTGAAAACTCTATAGCTGTATATTCATATAAAATAGCATAACTAATTTAAAAAAATCTCAAGGTTCTGAAATGTATTATTCAATTTAAACACATGATATAGTCATTATTTAGTGTTCAACTTAATTACACTACAACATAGGTTTATGCAATTACTAAATATAATATATCATCCTAGGTATCTTAGGGAATGTGAAGATATATAAGTTTAACTTCTTCATATTGAGTAACATATGGTCCAATGAATGACAGCCAATAAACAACAAATTATAAACTGAGAGCTCCTAGGATCCAAAATGAAACCTTACATCTAAAATCTAAACTTAACTCCCAAACACAGTTTCTTCCTGAGTTAGGTGATGCAAAAGGGAAATTTTTGTACCCTGCTATCAACTAGCAAATGGCACAACCCACACATGGAGAACTTCAGCAAAAAAAAAAAAAAATGCAGTTACTAAGAAGTGAAGAGAAGTTTTCCTGAACTTCCCAGACCCATATTTTTTTTTAACTGAAGGTTATGGATCATTATTGTTTCAAGAAATTAATTCAAAAGTATATGACTACTATTGAAATGTTAACTAGAGTAAAAACTATCAGAATGCAACAAATAGAATAAGGATTTGTATGCTTGATGAAACTTATTTCACCTCATGCATTGTCATTAGTCATGACATAAAATAGATTTCTTACCATGAGTCGCAGTAAAAAGTTTAAATATGCAAACCCAGACCATGTCTGGGTCTAATCTTGAGTATTTTGATTGACAAGTAGGAAACTACATAGAAGTTAAAACACAACCACATAAGGTGCTGCAATACTAATTATTTAACTGAGTTGGCAGTCATACAAGAAGTTTTCTACAATCAGCGAAGTTCCCATATATGTATGTTATGCTAGAACTTACCCTTTTTCCAGGGACCTAGGATACTCTTTGAATATCAACTGCATGTCAACTTTCAATCCTTCAGAAAGTCCCATAGAGTCTCCTCCCAACCACTTCTCATCAGGTCCATAGACACCAACATCTTGCGTTAGGCTTATTGTAATTACTTCCGACTAGTCTCATTGCTTCTTCTCTGGTTCCTCCTCTCCTCTCCTCAAACCCTTCCAATGGATTGTTAAATCATCCTTAAAATAAAATGCGAGCTTCTCATAGTAGTCAACATGACCTGCATAATCTGGCTGTGCATACCAATCCAACCTCATTACCATGATTGCCCTGGCAATCATGTATTTATATATATAAAACAAATATTTATTTGCTGTCTCTTAGCTCCAAATGCATCTTTCTTCTTGCTCTGTGAAAATGGACCAGGGACCTTTAAATATTTTTCCATTGATTTCTGGCATGATGTTTAGCTTGGTCAGTAGATGAAATGGAAAAGGTATTGCAGGAAGAAAGAATTTTGCTTTCTTGCCCTGGTGTACTTGCTCAGCACATTCCTACAATGCGTGTACAGCTTCTCCAGTACCAGGCTCCTGTAGTGTTTGTGGGTTGTCTAGGGCTTAGCTCCTGCAGTGCACGTGGCTTCTGCCGAATGGGCATTTTTTCTAGAACCAGGCTTTCGCAGCACTCACAGCTTTCCCTTTGCTCAGTTCCCATAGTGCCTAGTACCCAGCAGCACCCGGCAGCCAACAGCCCCCCGGCACTTCCCTTTGGAAGTTTTGTAGCAGAGGGCCCCTACCAAGACACCTCCCCATGAATAGCTTTCCCTAGTACCCGAGAGGGTTGGATTTCTGACAAGTTCCAAAGGGCAGATTTCCAGCAAGTTCTCCTGGTGCAGCACCACGGTGATCTCTCTGCCATCCATTGAGGCACAACTTCACCCTCTCCAACAGGGTCATAATCTCAATCCTGGGGAGAAAGGGGTCTCCCCTGGGTGTTTTGTCCGACCCCTAAAGTTGGAGATTGCTCCATTATATCTGCTATTCTTATGTTCTTTAGAGTTCTCTTTACTTCTTATTAGCTAGTCCCTTACTACTCCAATACTCTCATCCTGTTATACTTAATTCCCTATATTAAACTTGCCCTGTTCAAATTACTATTTGGTTTCTCTCTCCCGATTGGACCAGTCCTGACACATCTGGTTGTTGTGCTTCAGCCACATTGGCTTTCTTACTACTCTTGACTACATCAAGCTTATGCTAGCTTCAGAGCTTTTTTTCTATGTGGAAATGTCCACCCTTGAGGCCTAGGCTTTATCTAGGCTCTGTTCCAATGTCATCCCCTCAGAGAGGTCTTCCTCAAACACTGTGTAGAGTGGCCTCCCTCCACCACTACCCATCTCTTCACCCTGTTCTAATTTTCTCCATAGCATGTAGCATAACTTGAGATTATATCATTTACTTGATTAGTGCCTATCCCCATTTATTTGAATGAATTAAAAAATTTCAGAAGTGGATTCAAGACAAAGATGGAGAAATCAAAGTCTTTTGTACGTACAAGCAATATGCATTTTGACAATGGAAAGAAAAAAGAGCTCATTAGAAGTAACAGCAAATAGGTAAATGCCGTGGGTTGGGGAGCAAAATGATGAGGAATAAAATCGACAATACAACTTAGTATGTTCAAATGTAAATAACACTTGACCCAACAAGCTGAAGATAAACATCTATTCCAAAAATTAGGGGAAAGAAATGTCAATTTAACCTCAACTGGTATCAGCGATAGGTAGGAAATATCTAACTTTCAACATAGATTGGATCACTGTTCTATATGACTTGAAAGAATGACCACTATCAGGGTAAACTAGGAAAGACCACGCAGGCACAGGTTAGCCTTAAACATCACCCTCCTATTACAACAGAATGATAATACAGGAAATTGGGGATACTTGGGGACCACCACAAACAATACTATAAAACATTTTTAAAAAATCTTAATAAACAGACAAACTAACTTTTGGTTTTTTTTTGGAGAGGGAGTTGGGGGACAGGGAGAGGGAGAGGTAGACTCCCCACTGAGCATGGAGTCCAATGCAGGGCTCAATCCCACAACCCTGACATCATGACCTGAGCCAAATTCAGGAGTTGGATGCTTAACTGACTGAGCCACCCGGGTGCCCCAAACTGTTATTAGAATAAATTCTTGATATTTTAAAGATTTCCATCACTCCCTCTGCCAGTAATCTATAAGTTTAATGTAATTCTCTTTTGTGTTCTGAACCCAATTTCAACATGTATGTGTTGGGGGGGTGGGGCTTCCACACCATAAAAAATTTTCCTAGACACCAACTGGGTCCGTTCTCTGTCAACTGAATTCTGATACCTATCTACCCAGAGATAGCATCACATTAAGGGTTCGGTCCTGCAAGACTACTCTCCCTCCTACTTCAGACACCAGGTTGTCACCTGTGCTTCTAATCAACTGGCCATAGACTAGAGGTTCCCATGACTGCTTCCCACCCCACCCCACCCTTGAACTTCAGATTCTAGTTGCAAGTCCAGGTTGTTATCTGTACTTCGTAATGACAGGTCCTAAATCAGAAGTTCCCATGATCCCCTCCTTGAATTCAATTAATTTTCTAGAGTGGCTCACAGAACTCAGGAAACCTGTTTATTCACTAGATTATTGATTTATTATAAAAGGATACAACTCAGGCACAACCAGACAGAGGAAATGCTTAGGGCAAGGTATGGGGAAGGGGCATGGACTTCCTTGTCCTCTCCCAGCACCTCCCCGTGTTTACCAACCCAGAAGCTCTCTGAACTCTACCCTTTCTGGCATCTTTTGAAGGCTTTATTACATAGGCATAATTGACTAAATCATTAGCCATTGGCAATTGATTCAAACTCCAGCCCTTCCTGGAGATCTGGTGCAGGACTTAAAGTTTTAACCCTCTAGTCACATGGTTGGTTCTCCTGGCAATCAGCTTCTAGTCTTAAGTGCAGTCCACATGTCACCTCATTAACAACAAAAGTCATCTTTGTTGCTTTCATCATTCAGGAAATAGGAGCTTACTGACAGAAACGGAGTAAGGCCCAATATATATTTCTTATTATAAATCATAGCATCACAAATTCTGAACAAAATTCCAAAGGGATTTATCTTTTATAAATCAATGAGACTGTTCTGAAATTTAACTGGATGAATGAATAAAACTTTGAGTGTAATCAAGAGAGATTTAAAAGGAAGTGTAAAACGGTGTAAATTGTCCAATGCTAATGTGTGTTTTACAACAATAATATTTGGCCAACTAGTGCTGATTTAGGAATAGACAAGAACTCAGTGGTATACAATATGGAGCTACAAAAGATTCAAATATTTATAAGAACCTAATATATCAAAGAAGTCATGCATTAAATTAGTACAAAGGATATATTAGTCAATAAATAATATTGGCATAATTCATGTACTCAGAAAAATATAATTTAGCCTATCTTAAATTATCATATTTTATTCACCAAATAAAATCAAGACAGATTAAGATTTAAATATAAAAATATAAAAACATAATAGTACTAGAAAAACATTTTGGCTATTTTTTTATAATCTTGGAGTAGAGAAGGACTTAATAAGAACGTAATGGCCCCAAATTTAAAACAATACAAATGCCCATCAACAGGTGAATGTATAAACAAGCTGTGTACATCCATGCAGTGGACCACTACTCAGCAATAACAAGGTCAGAACTATTGATATATTCAATAATTATGCTGAATAAAAGAAGCCAGACCAAAAAAAAAAAAAAAGACTGTTTTCATTTATATGAAATTCTAGAAGCCTGCAAACAAATCTATAGTGACAGAAAGCAGATCAGTGGTTGCCTGCAGATGGAGAAAGAGTGGGTGGGAAGGGGAAAAATTACTAAGGATCACAGAAAACTTTTAAGGAGATATGTTCATTATCTTGATTGTGGTGATAACAATGTATAATAAGAGAGAGTAGCATTTGAAAGATCTTTTGCTGTTCAAAAGGAGGATTGAGATTTTATTGAATTATGACTCTTAATAGTCAAATATCCATGCTAAATTTTCAAAGATAACCATATCCTTCCAATAGAAGGAAAACGGGATTTAGAGAAAACTCAGTCAATGAACAAGAAGAGAAGAGAGAAAAGAAACACGTAAAAAGCAGAGTAAATAAAAAGCACAAAATAAAATGGAAGATAGAAATCCAAAATGGCAGTTACAAAAATAAATACTGAACACGCTCATGAGATAAAAGACAAAAATTGTGACATTAGATTCAAAGAACAAAGTTTAGCCACATGTTAGTTACAAAAGAAAATTATAAAATTGGGAAGGAGAGAATGGGTACAGAATGCAAATCTAACTAAAACAAAATTGGTGCAGCAATGATGAAAGTAGACTTTGACATAGAAATATTATTAGATATAAAGATGGTCACCACAAGGCTAAGTAAAAAAAATTAGCTGGGAAGCTACATTAACTCCCAACATGTATATACCTGATAACAAAATTTCCAAATGCTTAAAGTAAAGCCTGAGAGACTTGTAAGGGGAAATAGACAAATAAATAATATCAGTAGTATTTTTAACACACATTTTTCAACAAATAATAGATCAAACATATGGAGATTAGTAAGAATGTAAGAGATCTGAATATACACTTAACATTATTTTCTTGAACCTTGGAAATGTTTACAAATCAAGTCTCAAAAGAAACTGAGGTTTCACTATTTCACGTAAACCTCGTCCTCTAACCACAGTGGAATCCCAATAGAAATCAATAGTGGAAGGAAGGAAGGAAGAAGGAAGGAAGGAAGGAAGGAAGGAAGGAAGGAAGGAAAAAGCTCTAATGGGTTAGCAATTTAGAAACATACTTTGAAATAACTCATGAGTCAAATAAAAAGTTGTAATGAGAATTTTTAATATATTACATGGAATGACAATGAGTCCACGTAAAAAAACTTGTGAGATATAGCTCATTTGGAATGAGAGGGATATTTAGAGCTTTAAATGCTTCTATCAAGATAAAGGATATAAAAAATAATGAGAGAAGCATCTACATTTAAAAAAAGGCTTAAAAAAAAAGTTTAAACAGGTTAAAAAAAGGAGGTAAGACCCTGAATAGTAGAAAAAAAAGGAACATCAGATAGGAGCATGTTTAACAAAATATAAGACAAAGCTAGATAGGATTAACAAAACCAAATATTATTTCTTTGACAAAACTAATAAAAAGTAATGAAGAAATACAGTAAAAGGTGGGATCACAATACTATCACTGAAAATGCAGACATACCTAGATATAGTAACGATTTTAGAAAAGGGGGAAACATTATGAACACTGTGATTAAAAGTGTGAATACCTAGATGAACACATTTATCCAACCAAACTTTAGACCCACAACCTTTAAAAACTGAACTGTGGGAAATAAAATGTATTTTAGAAATTCACTAAGCCCAGAAGATTTACAGCTAAATTCCATTAATCATTAGGGAAATAGGTATCTCCCATTTCATACAAAGTGTTCCATAGACAGGAAAAAGAAAGGAAACATTCTTTTCATGAGGCCAGGATAACCCTGCTGCTAAAACAAGACAAGTACAGCATAGGAAATGAAAATCAGAAGCCAGTCTCATTTATGAGCGTTGATGTAAGGATGATATAGTAAAGTAATTCACCACCTAAAAAGATTACAAGAGAACCTACCCATGTGATTTTCTCACTAGGTGCAGAAAAACCTTTTATAAAATTTATTATTAGTTTATTAAAGTCAATAATAAAAATTAGAAAAGTGCTATAATAATAGAAAAGAGTGATAATAATATTTGGGCACAGAGTCAGGCAGAGTGATGCGACAGAATGAAGAGCCCCAAATCATACCCTCACAGTTGTGCAAATCTGATATTCAACAGAGACTAAGTTACAAATCTGCAGGAAAATAAATATTTAAGAAATGGTGAAGGCGGGCGCCTGGGTGGCTCAGTTGGTTAAGCAACTGCCTTCGGCTCAGGTCATGATCCTGGAGTCCCAGGATCGAGTCCCGCATCGGGCTCCCTGCTCAGCGGGGGTCTGCTTCTCCCTCTGACCCTCTTCCCTCTCGTGCTCTCTGTCTCTCATTCTCTCTCTCAAATAAATAAGTAAAATCTTTAAAAAAAAATGGTGAAGGAAAAATCAGCTATTTATGTGGGAAAAAACATACCCATCTCTCATAGAGCCATATTTAAAAAAAAAAAAAAAAGCCAACCTGAGATGAACTGAAGACACTTAAAAGCAAAACAGAAGAAACAGAAATATTTATGACCAAGGGTATGAAAGGATTTCTGAAGAAGATAACATTCCAAACTATTTTTTAAAAGTATTGATAAGTTTGACTCTATTCACATTTAAAATTTCTATTAAAAAAAAATAAAGTGGGTGCCCAGGTGGCTCAGTCGGTTAAGCGTCTGCCTTCAGCTCAGGTCATGATCTCAGGGTCCTGGGATCGAGTCCTGTATTGGGCTCCTTGCTCAGGGGGGAGCCTGCTTCTTCCTCTCCTTCTCCCCCTCCTCTTGCTCATGTTCATTCTCTCTCTCTCTCTCTCAAATGAATAAATAAAATCTTAAAAAAAAACAAAGTGGAGATTTATGAAGTATAAAAAATACCTGTAAGTCTTAGGGTACCAAGAATTATTATTTTTGCTAATAAAGAATGCTCATAAATCAGGAAGGAAAAGACAAACAGCTCAAATGTGCAAAGGGTGTGGAAGGACATTTTGCCAAAAAGAAACCTAAAGAGAGACAAAATAGAGAGAGGTACTCTACTCCAGTAATAGCCGGGGAAATGTGGACTTAAGTCACAATCCATCAGAGTTGTGAGACTATAGAAGCCTGAAGATGGGAAGTATTGCTGAGGGTGTGACTAACCAGAAACACTGCTGGTAAACTCAGAGTATGATTGGGCGATGTCTAGTAAATTTTCAATTGTCCTTATCCTATGATCCAGAAATCCCATTCCTGAGGGAAACTCTATCTTAGAGAAACTCCTGCCCATGTACACAGGGGACATGTACAAAGGTGTTTATGGCATCAGTTTTGTTAAAGAACTAAAGAACATCCTGAAAATTAGCCAAAGGAAAAGGGGCAAATAAATGTTGGCAAGTATTTGCCAAATATTATTTATGTGTTATATGATGTGACAGGCTAGGGTGCTTATCATGTTCTATTTTATCAGCATGATTATTGTATTCACTTGTGAAAAGACATAAAACTGAACACTTAGGTGTTGTATACTTTTCTGTGTTTCTTTAAAGAACATTAGCTAAGACCTTGGATTTTATCAATATGGACTAAAAATCCGCTATTCATATATACATAAAGTAGATCTGTATAAAGTACATCTATATGTATATACTGTATATAATATATTCTACGTTCTATATATCATATACACATATACTTATATATAACCTCATACATTTATATGTAACAAATACATAATACATGATTTTAATACTTATATATGTTAAATATGTATATACGTCTATATATATATATAGGTATATATGTTTTTTTGCCCAAATTAGTCTCATTATCCCCAAGGCGATGTGTAATGTCTGTTCTTTCAAAGGATTTTGTCCTCTAACTTTTTATTATGTAACCATTTTAATAAAAAGCCTGAGTCTCAGAATTTTATGAGTTGCCAAGTTTTCATAAGGAGCATGTGGGTTCCCATCCCAGGCAGGAAATCTTTTACTTTGATTTGCCTTCAGCCCCCACTTCCAGACCCCATTCCCTCTCCGTCCTTCTCTACCTCCCTGCCCTGGAAGTCTCATCCGCCCTGGAAGACTCTACCAAGGGCTTCCCCTGCCTCTGGCTCCTGACTGGATTTGGCAAAAGGAAGCTCTCACAGGAGACTGACAGCAGAAGGACAATGGTGTCTTCCCCAAGACTCCTTGCTTTCAGAGGTTTGCCTAGGACTGGCCCTGTGACCTCGGACTGACCTAGGCCATCTGTGGTCACAGCTCTTGTTAGTCACTCTCTCCACAGAGTTCTCCACAACTGCTCCCTCCCTTCCCTCAGGACCCAGAGCTGCTAGTCCTCCTGGAGTACAGGCACGGAGTACCTGTGGCTTCCCTATATATCCAGTCCAAACCTAGCTTCCCTGGTGGTCTAGTGGTTAGGATTCGGCACTCTCTCTCAGTCCAAACCTTGTTACTAACCCCTGTTTTGATCGTGTCTCAGCCTGACCAGTATACGACTTGTTTCATCCTGAGATTTCAGGAGGAAACTGGCTGATTACATCCTCAAGCTCAGTTTGAGGGAAAGAAATAACCCCGATTCTCATAACCTTAAGAGGCTTTCACTTCTCTTCCTGCCACCTCTCACCTCCATTTCTCTTTCTTAAAAAAGCATGGACTACTCTACCCCACTTCTCTCAGCCTGTCTTTATACCTAGAATAACAGGATTCCACCCCACCCCAATGCTATAGTCTTGGATTCCTAAAGAAAAGACAAAGTATGAGGTTGGTTTGGCAACCAGCTGGGTAATTTTAGGTCCTCAAGTATTTGTGACAGTCATTGGACTTATAAGAGCCTGTGAAAGCTATTGTTTTCTTGACTAGGCTGCTGTGATTAAGGGAGATATTAGGAGTTCAACAGAATTATTATTTTTTTTAAAGATTTTATTTATTTATTTGAGAGAGAGAGAATGAGAGAGAGCACATGAGAGGGGGGAGGGTCAGAGGGAGAAGCAGACTCCCCGCCGAGCAGGGAGCCCGATGCGGGACTCGATCCCGGGACTCCAGGATCATGACCTGAGCTGAAGGCAGTCGCCTAACCAACTGAGCCACCCAGGCGCCCCAGAATTATTTTTCCCCCTTTGGACTAGCTATCTTTACCCTTTACTTCCTGCCCCATACCTCAGTGTCCCCAAATGTTTCCAGTTTGTAAATTAGATTAGGGAGTTCCATAAATTATTTCAAATCCAAGAGCAGTGTTCCATATAATGAGATGCCAGTGGACAAGTTCTTTGAGAATCCCAAGTGGATAGGGAGAAGAGAATTTATTAAAAATTCACATTCCCAGGTCTTACCCCAGACTCACTAAACCAGAATTGCTGGGGATAGAGCCCAGGAATCTTTATTTTATACAATATCTCCAGGTAATTCTTAAACACTCTTAATAAGATTGGAGAGCAACTGCCCTAGAGAAACATGTAATGTATGACTTTTGCACTTTTAGGCCAATATCCAAAACAATTCCTATATGGAAACACTAACTGAATGATATATTGCCAGTTTTGTCCCTAAGGCTGCCAGAGGACTAAATTTATGTCTTTCTCTACATACAAAATGTATTTGATGAAAGCAATTATTAACTGCACAGTTTGAGTCCTGTGGTCATTAACTACTTCCTGACAAATCATGTCAGTTCAGCTGAAGATGGACTGCACAACAGCAAGACTCCACCAACATAAGGCTGCGATCAGAGACTAAAAAGGGGTCTTTATGTTAATAAAAATTTGTTAAGTAAATTCACATTAAATTGCTTAATATTTAAAGAGACCGCATTTGAAACAAGAATGAAGTTGAAGAGCATTCTGTAGCAAATATTTATAACCCAGAGTACCTTCATTTTAGGTGTTATTCAAGGACGAGTTTGTCTTAAAGTGTGAGCTATATTGGGGTGAGTAGTCAATAAAAAGGAAGAATCATCAATAAATGTTTAATTTCATTTAAGAGAGACAAGTTGATCCATTATCAACTTGTCACTAATCCGGTAAAACTCATTTTAATTAACAATCTAATTAACATGTGAGTGAAAAATTTACATAACTGGAAAAAGATGGTATGGGGGCTATCATTGTGTGATCTGATAAAAATGCTCTTACTAACTCTAATATTCTATTATTCTGTAAGTCATTTTGTAGAAAAAAATGAAAATTTTATTAAAGTATGAATACAACTTTTGTTCTAAATGGTATACGTAAAAATAATGAAAGGAAGTATACATACAAAAAAATGAATGATATTTAAATCTTCCTGATGAGCTCATTGATGATTTTTACTTTAAAAAAATATTTTATACCTTTAAATATTTTTCTATAATTAGCATATGCTTCTTTTATATTCATAAAATAAATAACGCATTATGACAAATTTTTTGACTGTCAAAAAAGCTAAAAATTTCATTAACATATTTTCCATGCAACTATGGCTTCAGGAAACCAAGTTATTAATAATTAGGGCTGAGGGATGCTAGTAGAGAGCATCTAAGGCAGAAAAACACTCTGGAAATAATAATCTGTGGAGGCAGAGAACTGTGGAAATCAGTTTTGACCCTACACAGTATTTAACAAAGCAGAAATTAAGTCTGTGCATATGGTAATTGAAGATGAAATCTCACATTAATTTTAAAAACTAGCTACCTGCTCACTGATTGCAGAGTTCAGGGAAGAGTGATGTTCTGTTCAGTCAAGGTCAGGGCAAAAGAGATGATGAATTGTATTTGTTTGATACAAGCAGACAGCTTTTGTTTCTAAGATATTTGCATTGCTTTGTTATTAAAGTTCTCTTCATTTCTGATTAATACATGAATTCTTCCAACAAAGACACATTAACATTAGCATTTTCTGAAAGGTCTACCTTGTGCATCATTTCCATGGTAACCAGCCACTGCAGCTAGGCAGAGAGAAGACCTAATTCATTCTTCTAAAGTGCCACTGATTCATGTCGAATTCACATATGTAGGTGTGGGTGTGCTGAGGGTGACTGTGTGTATGTATGCGTCAAGAAATGCGTATGTATATAGATGTTTAAATGTGGTAATCTCAGAGAATGGAAAAAACAACTTCCATCCACAAACAGGAAACCTTGAACCTTGTAGTTTGTCAAAGAAATATCATATGCAATTTATATTTGCAAATTTCCAATGCATATTCTGGCCGAGAAAAATTATGTAAGAAATGTAAGCTTCTGGGTATTTTATGACCTCCACATTTCATCCTGATATTGCTTTTAATAATTTTTAAAAGTCAGACCAAATATAGTATTTGAGGTAGAAATTACTTACATTTAAACTTTTTGGATAGTGTAGAACAGAATTAGTGAAGGAGGAATATGAGAATATTCAATAATTGATTGAAGAAAATGTACAGATACAGTCATAATTATATCTAAAATGATGGTGACATCATCATCATTACTGTTTGTTGTGGCCAGCCTCCAAAATAGGCTCCAATGATCCCTGTTTCTTGGTATTCACACCCTTATGTGGTTCCTTCTCTATACCAGCATTGGTATGATTTATAGCATATATCAGAAGTGATGGCATGTCAACTTTAGAGATTAGGTTTAAAGACACCGAAGCATTGATCTTGGTTGCTCCCTCTCTTTATGGGATACTTTGTTTTGGGGGAAGCCAGCTGTCATGTCATGAGCAGCCCTTTGGAGAGGCTCAGATGGTGAAGCCTGTAGCTTCTAGTCAACAGTCATCCGAGTGATCTTGAAAGCAGTCTCACACCCAGTCAAACTTCCAGATGATGGCAGCCCTGGCCAACATCTTGACAGACCCCTGAGCTGCAACCACTTAGCTAAACTCTTTCTGGATTCATGACCCTCAGGAACTATGTCAGATGATAAATGTCTTTTGCTTTAAGCTATTAAGAAATTTGGGTAATTTGTTATATCGCAATTGATAGCTAATGCAGATTTTCATACCAAGATAACATCCTAAATTTTGGGAATGGTTTTGGAACCAGGCAGTAGGCAGAGGCTATAAAGACTTTGAAGAGTGTTAAAAAAATGAAAGCATAGGGGAACCTGGGTGGTGCAGTCACTTCAATGTCCAACTCTTGGTTTCCAACTCAGGGTCCTGAGATCAAGCCCTGTGTTGGGCTCTGTGACCTGCGTGGAGTATGCTTCAGTTTCTCTCTCCATCTACCTCTGCCCCTCTTCCCACCCCCCCCCATGCATGCCATCTCTCTAAAATAAAAATAATCCTTAAAAAAATGAAAGCATAAATTGCCTTGCACAAATTACTAATAGAAATCCTGAACTTTAAGGAGGCTGCTGGTAAGGGCTTAAAGGGAAGTAAGGAAGATGACATTGAAAAGAGGAGTAAGGAAGATCCTTGTTAGGTAGTGGCAAAACCTGCCTGCTGTGATATGGAGAGTTAAAGAAACATGCCTAACAAAGTCAGTGATCTATGATTTCCAAATAAAGTGTTGAAGGTGTCCTCTGATTTTTTCCTGCTGCTTACAGGAGATTGAAAGATAAAATATTTGCCCTAACTGAAGAACTATTAAAGATTAATGAGCTCGGGTTTGATGATTTTGAAAGCTCTCAGCCTCTCCAGATGGGAAATAATGCTAAAATTAAGAAATGGCTTCTGAGCAAACATCAAATCTAGGGCATTTCTGGAAAAACATGGTCTAAAGATAAAGTCAAGGGTGAAACTGTAAAATCTTTTTAGGACATCAGAATGATCTAAGGTCTTCCTTCAGAATATTATTCCATCAGACAAAAGGTCTTCTAAAGGTTTTGAAAGTGTGATTCACATATAAAAAGGGGGGTGGTTGGGTGGAGACTTTTAAGAAACTTAAGGATGTTGTTCTTCAACCTTTCTCCAAGTTACAGAAAGGATTATCTCAAAGAGACTTGTCTATTCTAGTTGGCCCCAATAAGATTCACAGTGGACTCCCAAAGTTTTCAAAGAAATATAACAAAAATGCTGCCAAAGCAGTATAAAGTTAAAAGAGGCTGTTGTATCTCCCAAATTTTACTGGCAGTAAGCAAGCTGAGAAAACTACTCAGCTATAAACACATCTATCTTTCTTAAAAAAGGAAAGTTGATTTAGAGCATGGGATCATTAGCCCAGAGGGTGGAGCTAAGAGCCATAGGCAAGAATAGGACTGAGATCTAATCAAGAAGTTTCCAACCTTCATCCAGCTTGATTTCAGAACTGCTATGGATCAGTGCCTCCTACATTCTCCTTTTAAATAGACATGTCCACAGCAGTTATCATGTGCCTATCCCACCATTGTATGTGGGTGTTTGGGTGCAGATAACTTGTCTCTTTAGTTTATAGGTGCACAGATTGAAAGGAACTATAATAAAGGAATTGTACTTAAATCATACACATGGGGTACCTCATTTGTACCTAGATTTGATTTTAATAATGAGATCTAGACTTTGATTTGATCCTGTAATTGGATGTGATTTCGGGCAACCTTGGTGAGAGTAAGTGTATTTTGCATGTGAAAGAGAAGGGAATCCTTGGGAGCCAGAGAGCAAACAATGGTAGCCAGAGTCTAAGATCTCTCCAATGATCCTCACCTTGTTGTACTCATGCCTTTGTATAGTTTCTTCCTAAAACATATTATGTTGGTCTGTGTGACCAACAGAATATGGAAGAAGTAGTGGTACATTACTTCTGAAATTATTAAAAAAGAACCCCCCCGCAACACACACACCACATTCATTTCATGTCAAGTCATCTGCCATACTGTGAGTAGCCCTATGGAGAGGTCTCAGAATCTGAGGCATCCAGGCACAAGCCACCTGAGTGATCTTGGAAGCAGATCCTCCAGTTCAATCATGTCTTCAGATGACTGCAGTCCCAGCAAACATCTTAACTGTAACCTCAAGGAGACCCTGAGCCAAGAACAACTGCAGCCGAGCTGGTTCTGGATATATAACCTGCAGAAACTGTGAGATAACACCTTTGTTGTTTTAAGTCAGTCAATTTCAGAGTAATTTGGAGCAGCAATGGATAACTGATAAACGGGTATAACTCCAAACTAAATTTCTTGGTAAGTCTATTAAAGATGCATAAGCATATAAAAATCACATCTCTGATCTTATATTGAGTAATTTCTCATTTAAGTAGAAAAAAGGACAAATTAGAGGAGGGCCATGGAAGAGAAACCAAAGAAAACGTCCGGAAAGGTTTAGATCTACCTCTTCATGAGGGAGTAGAGAAGACTGTGGGCCATGTGATTGGCTAGACTGGGCTCAAATATAGCTCTTCCACTTCCTGTGTGTGTCCCTGGGGGAACCATTTAATTTCTTTTTGCTTCAGTTCCTCATCTTTAAAAGAGTAATAAGGTCTTTGCACGGCTGTTGTAAAAATTAAACTCATTCACTTATTCAGTACCCTTCAGTGAAGGTCATGTGCCAGAAACTAGAGAGAGCAGGAAGTAACAGAGACTTGGTCCCTTCTCTTGTGTGTGGATTTTATAGTCTAATGGAGGAGATAACTATTGGACAAATAGTCATACAACTATTTATATAATGTTTGCTACTCATGCTATAAGAGAAAACATGGAGTTCTGTGAAAGTGTTAAACATCTGCCAGAGCCTACCCAGGGAAAAAAGGAATGATATTTAAATTGAGTCATAAAGGAACAGGAATTGGTTAAATGGAGATAGATGGAAGAATGATGCAGACAGATGGAATAACATACTCCAAATCTCAGAGCTAAGGGGAAGTTTGAAAGTCTAAAAAAGGGTTGAAGTTTAGTCACTGAGGTGTGGGTAGCAGCATAATGTTAGACTAGAGAACTGGACAGCAGCCAAATGATGTGGAGCCTTAAGGGGTTCATCAAGGATTTTGAATTTTATCTTGATAGCACTGGACAGCGTTAAAAGAGTTCAAGAGTAGGAGTTTTGTGGTTTGCCTTTTATTTTTACTCTGTATGTTCTGTATTGGATGGTGGCAAGATTTCATAAGAAGAGATTAATAAGTAGGCTACTGCAGTACTCCAGGCACAGGGAGATGAGTGGCTTGAATGATGGTAAAGAGATACATGAAAGTAAGTCAAGTATTTTTATATATGCTTTTTACCAGCCTTCCTTATCTCCTAAATTTAATCACCATTCATGCAGTTGCTCAAGCCAAAAATCTCAGAGTTATGCTTGATTCCTTTCTTTTTCTCACTCCCCAAATCCAGTCATGTCAGCTCTATCCTGTAAATGAACCCCAATTCCAGCCTCATCTTAGCCTTTCCACCTGTAGTACTTCCACTCTGACCAAGCCATATGCTCTCTCACCTGGGCCATTGTGACAGTCTCTTAATTAGTCTCTGTGTCCACTTTTGCCTTCCCAGTCTATTTTCCATAACCCATCTGGAATGACCTTTAAAACATGCAATTTGGTTAATGCACTCTATTGTTCCAACAACTCCAGTGGTTTTTTCATCACACCTGGGAGAGAATCCAAACTTCTTAACATGGCCTCCTGGCTCCTGTGTGATTGGACCCCTCACAACCTCTCTGACCTGTTTCCCTATATCGTACCCCCTTGTTCAGCACCACCCCTAGTCACACTAACCTTCTTGCTGTTCCTGAAACATGCTGAGTTTATTCCCATTTCAGAGCCTTTAGACTTGTTCCCTCTGCCTACATTGTTCTTCCCAGATCTTCCTGAGGCTGTCTCCTGCATATCATTCAGGTCTCAAGGAGAAAGAACCTCCCTCCCATCCTTTTCTTTTGCATTAGCTTCATAGTCTTAGAGTAGTCTACAAATAATTTTACTTAATTACTTTTAAGTACCTTTTTAGAAAATGAGCTCTTTAAGGACAAAAACTTTGACACTGCTACAACCTTTGTCTAACATTCACTTAAGAGACATGAATCAGAAGAACAAATATTGTTAAACTATCCATGCTACCCAAACCAATCTACAAATTTAATGCAATCTCTATCAAAAAACAACACCATTTTTCACAGAACTAGAATTATCCTAAAATTTGTATGGAACCACAAAAGACCCTAAAAAGAACAAAGCTGGAGGTATCAAAATCCCATATTTCAAGATACTCTTCAAAGCTACAGTAATCAAAGTAGTATGGTACTTGCACAAAAACAGACAAATAGATCAATGGAACAAAATATCTCAGAAAGAAACCCATGCTTACATGGTCAGTTAACCTATGACAAAAGAGGCAAAAATATACAATGGGGAAAAGACAGTCTCTTTAACAAATGATGCTGGGCAAACAGGACAGTTACATGCAAAAGAATGGAACTGGACCATTTTCTTACACTATACCAAAAAAATAAACTCAAAATGGCTTAAGAACCTAAATGTGAGACCTTAAACAATGAAACTCCTAGGACAAAACACAGGTAGTAATTTCTTTAACACTGGTGATCACAACATTTTTCTGGATATGTCTCCTAAAGCAAGGGAAACAAAAGTAAAATTAAATGTTTGGGACTACACTAAAATAAAAGGCTTTTGTACAGAGAAGGAAACCACCAACAACTAAAAGTCAACCGGCTGAATGGGAGAAGGTATTTGCAAATGAGATATTCAATAAGGGGTTAATATCTAAAACATATAAAGAACTTATAGCACTCAACACCAAAAAATCCCTAATCCAATTAAAAATGGGCAGAGGATCTGCATACACATTTTTCCAAAGGTGACATACAGATGGCCAACAAACACATGAAAAGATACTCAACATCACTCACCATCAGGGGAGTGCAAATTAAAACCACAATGAGATATCACTTTATAGTTGTCTGAATGGCTAAAATGAAAAAGATAAGAAATAACAAGTGTTGGCAAGGATATGGGGGAGAAAAGAACCCTCACGGTCTGTTGGTGGGAATGCCAATTGGTACAGCCACTGTGGAAAACAGTATGAAGGCTCCTCAAAAAATTAAAAATAGAATTGCCATAATCCATAATCCATAATTCCATGTTGGGTATTTACCCAAAGAAAATGAAAACACTAATTAGAAAAGTTATATGCACCCTTATGTTTATTGCAGAATTATTTACAATGGCAAAGATATAGAAGTGACCCAAGCATCCATCCATAGATGGATGAATGGATAAAGAAGACATGGCATACACACATACACACACACACACACACACACACACACACACACAGAGGAATATTACTCAGCCATGAAGAATAATGAAATCTTGGCATATGAATAATGAAATAAGTCCATCAGAGAAAGACAAATACCATAGAGTATTCCACTCATATTTGGAGTTTAAGAAACAAAACAAATGAACAAAGAAAAAAGACAAAAAGCCAGACTCTTAAATAGAGATAACTGGTAGTTGCCGGAGGGGAGGTAGGTGGGGGGATGGATGAAACAGGTGAAGGAGATTAAGAATACATTTAACTTGAACACTGAGAAATGTATAGAATTGTTGAATCATTATACGCCTAAAACTAATAGAACACTGTATGTTAATTATACTTCAATAAAATTTTTTTAAAAAGATTTTTATTTACTTGAGAGAGAGTGAGCAAGAGAGAGAGACAGCATGAGCAGGGGGAGGGTCAGAGGAAGAGGGAGAGGAAGAAGCAGACTTCCTGCTGAGCAGGGAGCCCAACATGGGGCTTGATCCCAGGACCCCAAGATCATGACCTAAGCTGAAGGCAGACTCTTAACCGAATGAGCCACCCAGGTGCCCCAATAAAAAAATTTTTAAAGACAAAAATAAATGCATAAACATTTAGATAACATTATAAATGTAAGGACACTAGTTTTGTTTTGGCATATAAAAGATATCCAATGAAAGGTAGTTCTTATTGTTTAGTCTGTATCCAAAGTAAATACCTTTTCCCCAAATCTGATTTAATTATGCCCTTGATAACTTTGTTAGTGAGTTACTATTGTCATCAAGTAAAATGGAAGTCTTGGAGTGTGTGTGGAGGGGGGCGTCCTTCACAATAGCTACTTTTGAATAAATGGAAAGTTAATCTGGGAAGAGTCTGTACAACTTCAAAATGACAGTGGTAAACAGACTTAAGGGAGCCATCCCTCATTCCCATCTGATGGTAGTCACATACCCTATAATCCTCTCCTGATTGCAGGCAGGACCTGTGCCTTTCTTACAACCAACAAATATCATAAAGGTGATTAGATATCATTCCTGTGATCATGTTGTATTATAAAGTCTCTGTATTAGTAGACTGGAATTAGAATTTCTCTGCTGTGTTGTAAGGTAACTATGGAGAGGGCCGCATGGCAGTGAACTGTGGGCAGCACCTAGAAATTGTGAGCAGCTCCCAGACAAGAGTCAACAGGAAAACATGAACCTCAGTCTTCTGCCAACAACCTCAGGGCACCTGTATGTGGAGCTTTCCTCAGTCAAACCCCTGATGAGACTGCAGCCCATCCTGACATCTGGATTTTAGCCTGGTCTGACCCTAAAGCAAAGAAGCCAGCTAAATTGTGCTTATACTTCTGACATACAGAAAGAGTGAGATAATAAATGTGTGTTGTTTTAAGCCAGTAAATTGTTGTAATTTGTTACACAGCAGTAGAAAACTAATATAAAAATCATAGACAGAAAATACAGAAGAGCAAAATTTGGTCAAATATAAGGACACACAACTGATAAATTGTTGAACACTACATCTGAAACTAATGATGTACTATGTGTTGGCTAATTGAGTTTAAATTAAAAAAACAAATATAGGGGCGCCTGGGTGGCTCAGTCGTTAAGCGCCTGCCTTCAGCTCAGGTCATGATTCCAGGGTCCTGGGATCGAGCCCCGCATCGGGCTCCCTGCTTGGCGGGAAGCCTGCTTCTCCCTCTCCCACTCCCCCTGCTTGTGTTCCCTCTCTAGCTCTCTCTCACTCTCTGTCAAATAAATAAATAAAATCTTTAAAAAAAAACAAATATAAGAAGGACATGACACTAAAAAGAGCTGTCTAAAAATGAAATGAACTTCATCCAAGAATACTAAATTCCTCATTGCTGAAAGGGTTTAAGTGGTGAAAATGTTGTTAGTGCATCAGATTGAGTTGGTGATCTTCACAGGGCTCCTTCCACATTAAAAATTACAAGATTTGAAGTACTCATTACCACCAATGACCTAGAATGGTAAATCCTATGGATAAATACAAACAAACTCTGCTTACACAACTAATGTTGCTGTCAATATTCATATTCTCAACCAGCAAAAGATCATGTAACTGGGCCACTTCCTTTTAAAGATTTTATTTATTTATTTGAGAGAGAGAATGAGATAGAGAGAGCATGAGAGGGGGGAGGGCCAGAGGGAGAAGCAGACTCCCTGCTGAGCAGGGAGCCCGATGCGGGACTCGATCCCAGGACTCCAGGATCATGACCTGAGCCGAAGGCAGTTGCTTAACCAACTGAGCCACCCAGGCGCCCGGGCCACTTCCTTTTAAAGTCCCAAATAAAGATACAAAGATGAACTCTTTGCATATTATTTTTTTTAAAGCACAACATAGTAGTATTTGGGTTAAAAAGCAATTATATTCATAAAACTTCATGCTTTCAACAATTCTAAGAATTCGTTAAAAAATGCTATACCCATGTAGCCTGGTTCTGGTGCCAGGAGGAAGTCAATGATTTAAAAATTACCAAATGAAAAGGTAAGATAATACTGAGAGGAAATATCTGTGGATATATCTGTGGATAAAGGACTTGTATCCAGAATATATATATATAAAAAATTCCTACAACTCAATCATAAGGACACAAACAATTCAGTTAACACTTGGGCAAAAGGTTTGAATAGAGATTTCACCACAGAAGATATTCAAATAGCTAATAAGCACCTGAAAATGTACTTAACATCATTAGTCAATAGGGAAAATATGCACTACAACTACAATCAGCTCTTACTTTACACCCATGAAGATGGCTATAGTAAAAATGACAGGAACAATTGCTGCCAAGTAGAGAGAGAAACAATGAGCTCTTTTGCATTTCTGATGGGAATGTGAAATGGTGAGCCATTATGGAAAATAGTTTGGCAGTTTCTTAAAAAATTAAACATAAATTTACCATACAACCCAGCAATTTTACTCCTACGTATCTACTTAGGATACCAGAACTGAAAACATATGCCTGCCCAAAAACCTGTATGTGAATGCTCATAGCAGCATTATTCATGATAGACGAAAAGTCAAAACAACCCAAATATTCATCCAGTGATAAATGGAGAACTCCAGTGTGATATACCCACACGACTGAATACTCTTTAGCAATAAAAAGGAAGGAACTACTTGTACATGCTGTAATGTGGATGGACCTCCACAGCATTATGCTAAGTGAGAGAAGCCAGATGGAAAAGACCATATATGGCATGCGTCCATTTCTTTGAAAATTCCATAAATTCAACTATATAGGCAGAAAATATATTAAGTGATCATCTGGAGCAGGGTGTAGGAATGGGAGACTGAAATGGGCACAAGGGACATTTTGGCATGACCAAAGTGTTCTGAAACTGGACTGTGATGATGGTTGCATGATTCTATAAATTTGCTAAAAGTCATTAAATTGTCCACTTCAAATAGGTGAATTTTATGGTATGTAAATTATACCTCAATAAAACCATTTTTAAGAAATGCCTCCTTTTAAAGTACTATGCATTAGAGATAGTAACCTCATTTGAAAATAGGGATACACAAATTGTCTCAGGCACTCCTGCCCGCTAAGTGTAGGATCTAGTTGGGTTCAAAAGCAAACCTCATGAATTCAGGCTTCCATCATTTCAGTGGGGGACAGGAAGAAGACGATTGATGTCTGTCCCAAGGGAAGGCATTTGGAAGCAAATTTACCACATACACAAGCTAACAAGGGCAGTGTTGTAATGTTTACAAAGAACAACCTTTTCAATTCCCTGTGGGTATTTTAAAAGCACCCATTTTAACATGAGGATCTGCTGATATAAAGTATTCTTACACAATAGATTAGCAGATCTTTTCACATCCCTGCAGTATATTTGATAGCATAATTTGAATTTCTGTATTTAAATATTTAAAATATCATCTAATGCAGACATCTTATTATCAGATAGGTCTTTCCACTTCCACCCAAGTTTGTTTAAATGAGAGCCATTCATAGCACATTTCTGGAATTATTATTATTTTTTTTAAAGATTTTATTTATTTATTTGAGAGAGAGAGCACATGAGAGGGGGGAGGGTCAGAGGGAGAAGCAGACTCCCTGCCGAGCAGGGAGCCCGATGCGGGACTCGATCCTGGGACTCCAGGATCATGACCTGAGCCGAAGGCAGTCACTTAACCAACTGAGCCACCTGGGCGCCCATGGAATTATTAACCTAACTATACCATGACCAAGAATATGTATACACATATCATGCACTGACACATTCTAAGGAACAGAGGCTATACAAGTAGCTAAAAATGCATATTTAACTTTTGAGTGACCAAGGAAAAATGTTTTTTCCCTAACATTGCAATTATGTACCTGGAATGCGATGGGACTCTTTCCTGGGAAGTCTGGGAGGACAGACTTCCATCGAAGGAGTTTCCTCGGTGGCAGCCTGAAATCGTGGCCTTGGGTGACATGGGATCTGACTGGAAAGTTTCACAGACCACCTGGAGTCCCTTTTGGAGGTAGAGATAACAGATTAGTCTTCCTTCCTTCCTTTCTTCCTTCTTTCCTTCTTTCCTTCCTTCCTTCCTTCCTTCCTCCCCTCCTTCCTTCCTTCCTTTCTTTTTCCTTCAGGTACATCCTCTAGAATTAGCCATCATAGTACATACTTTTTTTTTTTTAAATTGAACATTTTTCTTTATAGCATAGCTAACTACAAGGTCATAGACCAAGGGATTTTGCTTTCATCTAAGAGCGAATGGAAAAAGACTTCTAGAGAACCATGTATATTATTTTAAGCATTCAGCTAAATACTTTCATAAACTTTATTTCATTTTTCCCTTGATTCTTTTCTTTTTCAGCTCACATACCCAGGATCTCTAGAAGAGTTACAAACCACCAGCTCATCAAAGATGTGCCAATACTGAGGTGAGCTGAGTAGGGCCTGAGCTGGAAACCAGGTTAGTAAGAGCTGATCAAACTGAAGCCAGAAAATGAGAATCGAAGCACAAGTTTCAGGTCTTTCTCTCACTCATTAAAGGAGGATGGGATACATTTTTCCAGTTGGAGACGATGACCTTTATTTCGATTTGTTAAGCACAAATGCAGCCATTCTCTTACAGAGTAGCTTATTTTAATGACATTTAGCTAATAAGTACAACTCTGCTCAGGTAATAGGACATTGTCTTTCCATAGGTATTACAGATGAAATTCTTCACTTATGTATGAAGACCCTCAAACATTTATCATAGTATTTTAGTTCTCATAATTTTAAAAAAAAATTTTTTATTGTTATGTTAATCACCATACATTACATCATTAGTTTTTGATGTAGTGTTCCATGACTCATTGTTTCTGCATAACACCCAGTGCTCCATGCAGAACGTGCCCTCTTTAATACCCATCACCAGGCTAATCCATCCCCCACCCCCCTCCCCTCTAGAACCCTCAAGTTTGTTTTTCAGAGTCCATCATCTCTCATGGTTCGTCTCCCCCTCTGATTTCCCCCCCTTCATTCTTCCCCTCCTGCTATCTTCTTCTTCTTTTTTTTCCTTAACATATAGTTCTCATAATTTCTATTTTCATATGTAAAATAAGAAAGCACTGTCCAACCATGATGCATAGAGAGACAAATACACTGCTAGAAATTTCATAAAATAAGTCCTCTGAACTAGATCAGGGAATCCTTTAGCATGAGCATGCTATGTGTGCTTCATGTTGGGTAATTTGGGAGATAAAAAAGTATTAGATGAATCTGAACCTTGAAATCAAGAACTTACAGTTAAGTTTAAGACGAATATAGGTTAGAGTAGCACGCCCAATAGAAATATAATACAAGCCACAAACATGAGACACATACCTAATTTTAAAAATAATAAACATTGGTGAAATTTTAATATTATATTCTGTTTAACCCCAAATTATTATTTCAACATGTAATCAATATAAAAATCATCATTAAGATATATGTTTTTTTCATACTAAGTAGTCAAAATTTGGTGTACATTTGATACTTAGAACACATCTCAATTCAAACTAGCCTTATTTCAAGTGTTCAAGAGCCACATGAGCCTCGTGGTTACCATATGAGGCAGTGCAGATTTAGAGTGACTGGACAGGAGTTCATGGGGGAGTTGAGATCTTAATTGGTCCTTAAAAGAAAGATAAAATTTAGACAGGCAATGAAGAGGAAAGATAGCAATCCACATAGAGGAGACAGTCTGAGCAAAGACCCAGAAGCTAAAGCAGCATGCTCTATATATGAGAAGCAGTGCTTAACTAATTGAAGGGGTAAACAAGGTCACTTAAGAAAAATGATGCTAGGTGGTAGAAGGCACAGAGAACCAGGGAGAAGAGTTTGGTCTGGAGGTGATGGTAAAAGAAATCCACTATAGGTTCCTAGGGAGCAAGGGATATAAAGAAAGAACGGCAACCTTGCATATAATAAGCCTCTGTGGAATGATGAGTTAATAAATAAATGATGCGTTAATAAATAAATGATGCATTAGGAAGATTAGTCAGGCATTATTAAGTGGTATTTATGTGAAGCAGGAGAGGCTAGAGGTAGAAAAATCCAATTAGGTGGTTCTAGCTGCAATCTAGTAATGAGGACCGGGATTTAGAGGGTAGTAGCGGGCACAGAGAATAAAGAACACATATGAGCAACGTAACAAGATAAAACAATATGACTCAGCAAGAACTCAAATTGAGATGAGGAAGAAGAATGAAATAGGATACGTATTTTGTTGTCTCTAATATGTCATCAGTTATAAGACACAATTATTTTATGTTCAATTAAGAAAAAACTGTTAATTAAACTAAGACACTTACCAGGGAGGACTTTTTCTAATATATTTATTAAAAGCACTATCTTACTTAGACTTATTTAGGCATAGCTTTTGATTATAT
This sequence comes from Leptonychotes weddellii, assembly GCF_054177405.1. Taxonomy (NCBI): domain Eukaryota; kingdom Metazoa; phylum Chordata; class Mammalia; order Carnivora; family Phocidae; genus Leptonychotes; species Leptonychotes weddellii. The sequence continues at coordinate 24,202,195 of NC_138371.1, forward strand.
ATTCATCCTGTATATATGTAAAAAGGATGATATAAGTGAAATAAATTGGTAGAGGTATTCTTGAAATTTCTAAATTTTAAATCAGAGTTTCTGATACATGTTTTTCCATAGAGTAACTTTTTCTGTGTCAAAAATGTTATTTCTTCAAAGTGTTATTTCTTAAGAGTACTCCACTATTACCTCTGACATATTCTTCTAAGTCACTGATCCTGATTCTGCAAAGTTAGATGCTGGAAATGACAAGTTCATGCTGTGCAACCTTATGAAAATGACAACCTTATCAATACTGCTACCAGGCAGGGAGGTTTTAAGAGGCCAAAGATCATCAAACACCTGACTTCAAATATGTTAAAAGTGAAAAAAATATATATCTTAGGATAGGTAAAATATAGCAGACAAACCACAGTGTCTGTACTCAGCAAATGTTCAGGAAACAGTAGATATAATAGGACTCCAACATTTGCAGTTTTGAGGGGAGAAAGGATGATGGCACCGCTGACAGTAATGCATCAGTTAGAAAGAGGATCCAGTGTTGCTGGAAGCAGAAAATTGCATTTTGCACGTGTTGAATTGGAAGTGAAGGTAGGTCATCTAAAAACATACTAAATTAATGCCAGTATACATAACCATGTGGCTTTTTTTTTATTGTATATCTGGAAAACCTAGAAATACATATATTTTTTAAAATTTTATTTTATTTTATTATGTTATGTTAGTCACCATACAATACATCGTTAGTTTTTGATGTGGTGATCCACAATCCACTGTTTGCGTATAACACCCAGTGCTCCATGCAGTACGTGCCCTCCTTAATACCCATCACCAGGCTAACCCATCCCCGCACCCCCCGGCCCTCTAAAACCCTGTTTGTTTCTCAGAGTCCATAGTCTCTCATGGTTCATCTCTCCCTCCTATTTCCCCCCCTTCATGTTTCCCTTCCTTTTCCTAGTGTCCTCCATGCTATTCCTTACGTTCCACAAATAAGTGAAACCATATGATAATTGACTTGCTCTGCTTATTTCACTTAGCATAATCTCCTCCAGTCCCAACCATGTTGATGTAAAAGTTGGGTATTCATCCTTTCTGATGGCTGAGTAATATTCCATTGTATATATGAACCACATCTTCTTTATCCATTCATCTGTTGAAGGGCATCTTGGCTATTTCTGCAGTTTGGCTATTGCAGCCATTGCTGCTATGAACATTGGGGTGCATATGGCCCTTCTTTTCACTACATCTGTGTCTTTGGGGTAAATACCCAGGAGTGCAATTGCTGGGTCATAGGGTAGTTCTATTTTTAATTTTTTGAGGAACCTCCACACTGTTTTCCAAAGTGGCTGTACCAACTTGCAATCCCACCAATGGTGTAAGAGGGTTCCCCTTTCTCCACAACCT
>NC_138371.1:24204089-24245571 GCF_054177405.1 Leptonychotes weddellii
GTCACTAATTCATTCTTCTGCCTCACTTACTCTAGCTGTTAGATTATCTAGATTAGATTGGATCTCATTGATAGCATTTTTAAGTTCTGCCAATTCATCTTTCATTTCTGCCCTTAGAGACTCTATGTTGCCATTAATTGATTTCTCCATTCTAGCTATTGTCTTCACAATTGCTAGCCAGAATTCCATCTCCAACATCTTGGTTATATCTGCATCCATTTGTAAATCTGCAGCATAAATCATAATCTCTGAGTCTTTCCTATTTTGGGTGTTCCTCCTCCTAGTCATTCTGTTGAGGGTGGTTGAGGGAATGTATAGAATCCAAATTATTGACCACAACCCAAGCAAGATGCACCTGTTTTCTAGGGACCTTAGGGTTGCTGGCCTCTTGTTTTCCCCGCCTGTCTTCTGGGGGAGGGGCCTGCCGTGCTGTTACTCCGGCAACCCTGTTTGGGCAGAGTTGCCCTGCCCCCCTGTGGTGGGGGATGGGCTTAGTGGGAACCAGTTTTTTAGGGCTTTTGTTCTCTGGCAGCTTTCCATGTCTCTTCCGAGAGTCAGAGCAGAAGAGACCGTTTCCAACCCTCTGCCTCAGAGTAGAGAGACCACAGTCTGTTCTTCAGTGAGCTCTCCAGGCCACACTGTTTCTGTTTCTGTCCATGCTGTTAAAAACTGTAGCATCCTGGGTTGTGCGCCCCTCTGCAGGGCTCCCAGTCCTCGCCTCCAGGTCAGGGCATGTCTCTGCCCTTTGTGCTTCTAAAACTGCCAGCCACCCCCAGTTCACACGTGGGGCCCCTACTGCTCCAGTTTCTATCAGGGGGGCTGCGCTAAAGTCCTTTCCCGCTGCTACCAGTCTTCGAGTCTGTGTCCATCCCCAGCGCAGGAGGCTATCGCTCACCAGTAGTGCAGGATCCCCATGGCCAGGCTCCTTCCCACTGCCGTTATCCTCTGATATCTGCCCATGGAATCATGGCTCCCCGCTTCGTACCTCGAAACCAACTGCCCGCAATATTCTGTTTGTAGAAATCCAGATCTTCTTACATCTCAGGCTGGTTTTGTGGGTGCTCAGAGTGCTCTGGTAGATATCGAGCTCAATTCCGGGGACCAGTTGGAATAGGGTCCCCTACTCCTCCGCCATCTTTTCCCAATCCTCTAACCATGTGGCTTTGAACTACCCTGGCCTTCATTTCTTTCTTTTCCAAACCAAAGAATGCATGAATATTTTTCACTGAATTATATTCTTTTTTATTATGCATATTCTGTTTTATGTGGATTTGTCTTGATGTATCATTAAACTTTAGATTTCTTAAGGGATAGGACTATACCTAATGCCTCCTTTCTACTCCTTCCTCCCCACCTGCTGCAACATTATCTTAGCTAGATTAGGCTTGCCTAAAGAATATTAAGGAGATTTAATAATTGAGAACAAGAGGACACTTTAACTAATGGGGGAGGAATAATGATAACTAACACTTACCGAATGTTACACACTAGCCATTGAAGTAAAGCACTACAGATTACACACTAGACATTAGATAGAGCACTACTGATCACACACTGGCCACTGAGATAAAGCACCACTGATTACACCCTGGTCACTGAGATAAAGCACCACTGATTACTCACTTGCCACAAAGATAAAGCACAGTCATACACGCTTCTGTTTCAGCACTCCCACACTGGGAAAGTGTATAAGATTATTTTCCATACTTGACAGATAGAAAACCAGAGACTACTTAAAGATTTATATTCAGGAGTAGGAACTTGCTTTGAAACCAAGTAGTATCATTCTAGAACTCATCTTATCCTTCACACTACTACATCCAGGAAATGACTACCTCCTTTCTTCCCACAATCACAATAAACTCACCTCTCGATGTCTTGCATCTTGATTTGGTGATTCACAGGTTTGACTTTGGCTGTTGATAGGAGAGCTTCTCTTAGCTGCCAAGACAGGAGTAATACTATCACAAATGTTATAAGATTATGATAAATAAGCTCATTTTATTTTATCAGTTTACTTCTTTAAAAAAACCATTTTAATATATTATCACCTGGAAAGAAGACATTTAATAGCATATGTTGTAAGAGGAATCAAGTAACCAATTAAAAAACCTTTGCATTTCTAGGTTATCATAACAATGCAGATTTCTTCATCTATTCAGTCTGACTCAACAGGCTATGGTGCTAAAAAGTTGGCAATACTAAAAATAAAAATACTAAAAATAAAAAAATAAAAATACTGTATAGTTCCAAGTATCTGCCACATCCTTTTTAAAGCATTTTACGTATACAGTACTCCTCTCTTATCTGCTGGAGATCTCTTGCAAGTGGATGCCTCAAACTGTGGATACTACTGAACCCTAAATATACTGTTTCTTCCTACACATACCTCACCTATGATAGAGTTTAATTTATAAATTGCACATAGTAAGAGATTAACAATAATCACTAATAAAATCAAATGATTACAACAATATACTGTAATAGAAGTTATGTGAATGTGGTTTCTTTCTCTTTCTTTCAAAATACTTTACTGTACTGTATTCACCCTTCTTGTAATGATGTGAGTTGATAAAATGCCTATGTGAAGAGATGAAGTGAGGTCAAGGACGTAGGTGTTGTGACATAGTATTAATTACTGACCTTCTGACAATTTGTCAGAAGGAGGATTAAATCATCTGCTTTTGGACCACGGGGAATTGAAACTGCAGAAAGTGAAACCACAGATAAGGGGGAGGGGAACTACTGTCTCAACTCATTTAACCCTTACAATAACCCTATTATAACATATGGAATACTATTAGACCCATTTTACAGATAAAGACACTAAGGCACAGGGAGTTTAACTTGCCCAAGATCATTTGACCCTCACATGAAGGTTCAAGTCCACGCTTTCTGGCTCCAGGGTCTGTGCCTTTATGACCACATTAAGCTTCTCCTATGGCAAGAATCAAATCAGTTACATCTTTTCCTGAGGATTGGGAAATAGTGGGAAGTGAAGCTGGCCGTGCCACATGGGAACTGTGAGCAAACTGATGCTGAGAAAGGGATTGACCGAGGTCACAAAACAAGAGACCCAGGGAGTGTCACCCACGTGCCACTGCTTTTTCTTCTGGCCATGTGTCTGAGCTGAGTTTAATTTCACTTCAGATCTTGGGCACCATTTCACATCCACAGGCATCAGGTAGAGGGGAAAAGAATCCACTGTATCATCCAGAAACAAGGGATGGTGATGTGAACAGCCCCAGTGATTCATGAGGGACACGATTTCTTAATAGTTTTAATACATCTGTTAAATGATAGTTTACGTATTAATGGGAGAGAGACAGAGAGAGAGACCTAAATGTGAAGTGACCTCTTTATTCAAAAGTGATGACTTTAAAATATGAAAAAATTCCTTAATCAACATAAAGATGTCTTTTTCAGTAATAGTTTTGTTTTACTGTAACATATTTTATTTTCTTATTTCTATTGTTTTCAATCTTTTAACCTTGTACATCCATCTTCACTCTCAGATGGTTTTAATTCAATGAAATTAACCTCATTCCATCCATAGAATCTGAAGTAGATCACCTCTGGCTATGACATTTTTACTTATTTAGTCCCTTGCTATTTGAACCTTATGACAAAGTTACTCTTGAATATATAACTTATTTCACTAGTTAATGTATTGTACACATTAATTCTCTAATTGGTCTACTTTTACATATGAAAAATTTCATCTTTTGTTTGAATTACAATAATAAGCATGATTGTCACTATAAGCATCTTATCACATATATGAATAATATGGCACTCTTTTGTTTAGAAAATCCTTTAACATATTAAGTACCTTGCAAAGGTATGTTAAATTATAGGGGGAAAATAGATAAGAACTTCTTGATGATTTCCTTCCCCTAACAAAACTTTTTTACACGCATAATCTTCCACTGTCTGCAGAAAAATCTTAGGAAGTAAGCAAATGATAGTTATACATATATATCTCATGCATCTATAGATGTACCACATAATTTATCTCTTTCTAAATGTTATTATCAATGCTAAAAGTTTGGTTGGAAATAGAAATATGGAATTTATTAAGCTATAAAATAGGCACCTTATGTGGATTCTTACTTATTCCACACTATGAGGCCATATAAGGTGGTATTATTTTCTCCCTTTTAAAGAAATAGGAACACTCAGGTTGGGTACATACGTAGTAAGAGATAGATCTGGAGTGAAACATGAGCCTTTCAGGTACTTTTCAAGCTGTCATGTGTTAGTCTTTCTACAATTCACCAATAAGATTATTTCATTAGACAATTCCTATAGTGAAATGCTTTGATAGCAAATAAACACCAAGACAAGATTGTTAAGGAGCTGTTACTTTGTTTCCTGTAATGATGATTATGATGATATAATTATAATAATAGCTTATTCACTTACTATGTACCTGGCATTCTTCTAAGCAATTTTATATATAATTCATTCATTTATTCTTCATAACAACCCATAAGTTTAACTCCTGTTTTACACATGAGGAAACTGAGGCACAGGTAATTGAAATGACTTCTCCAAAGTCACACAACTCAATGGCATGTGACCCTGGCTTAGTTTCTCATCATGTGAATGAGCCCTGTGCCTGGGGCACTAACATAGCTCCCCGGAGAAATTTTCTTCCTCTTGGTTTCTTAAGGGCAAATCATTCCATCACCCTTACTTCTGCATATGAGAGAGTCTGCTAACACTGTCCCAGCAGGTGTCCAAATTACGAACCTGTAATGATGTTCCTGATGGGCTTCACCAGTGCTGTGAAGCCAGAGACCTCGGGCTGTCTGTGCTCCCACATGGGCTGCCATATAACAAGCCCGCTGGCCAGTCGGAATGTAAGGTCAGATTCCTGGGGGAAGAGAAGATTTATGTCCAATAACTGGCTTATAACTGGTTGAAGGGGCCAGTCATCGCAATGATTAGTATCATTCACAAGATTATTGTCAAAGTAGGTTGATCTTCTAGACCTTCTCTCATCACTCAGATGAGTGTTTCTAGGGCAAACCAGTAGCCCTAAGTTATCATCACAATTACCATGGAAACCATGGTGGTCTGCTTTTGGCAAAATGAATAATTAAAATGGAGCTTTGGACAAAGCATGAAACACAAATTATTGTTTTGTGTTAGCAGTGATCAAGGCCTGTTTATTTCAAGAGTCTTGGCAGATCTCTTGTGGTTGTCATTATTATTCCTCTTAATTATTTAATTGTCCTTCTTTCTCCCTCTTAAATCAATATCCTCAGATGCTGGCTATTTTGACTTTGTATTCTCTAGGCCATCTCTTGGTTTTTTTTTATTATGTTATGTTAGTCATCATACATTACATCATTAGTTTTTATTCCATGATTCATTGTTTGTGCATAACACCCAGTGCTCCATGGAGAACGTGCCCTCTTTAATACCCATCACCAGGCTAACCCATCCCCCCACCCCCTCCCCTCTAGAACCCTCAGTTTGTTTCTCAGAGTCCATAGTCTCTCATGGTTCGTATCCCCCTCCGATTTCCTCCCCTTCATTTTTCCCTTCCTGCTATCTTCTTCTTTTTTTTTTTTTAACATATCTCTTTTTTTTGCACTTCATGGAATCAGGAACATATATATAGACCCTTCTAGTATATTGTTTTGTAATGTTACCTTCTTAATAATCTTTAATTCCTTGATGGTCTATCAGGCATTCTCCCCCTTCCACAACACCTGACATCATCACAATGCTTAACACAGCATTAGAAATTGGGTGTACAATAGGAGCTCAACAAGCACTTGCTGAATTGCACTAACCTTACAACCCATACTCACTCAGTTTATCTATAATTTAAAGTCTCTTCCAAGGAGCACATTTTCCGCTTCCTTATTACATCATTTTGAGAGGCTGAGATGTTTAAAATGCAATCTCATATTGTATAAGTACAAATATATGACATTCTGAGATTACATTTTAAACAACTCAGCCACAAACTGGAATTAAAAAAAGAAAAGAAATAAATTAAACAACTCAGACTCTCAAAAAAAAAAATAAATAAAAGATGGAAGCAGAGAATGTGATCGCAGATTAATGAACACAACTGAGACCCAGGAATTCACTCAGGGCAGGGATTTGCAACCCTAGCTTGCATATTATAATCACCTAGAGAGCTTTTAAAACCTAGGAGGCCCAGGTCTCAACTTCCTCCCTTGCCCAGACCGATTAAATTAGAATCACTCTGAAGTTCTCTGCTGACTTTCATGTGTAGTCATGGTTGAAAACCACTAATCTAGAAGAATAAGAAGTAGGAAGAAATTAGAAAAAAAGAAAAGTGATCCTGCAAATGGTGAATCATTGTGGTTCAGTGTCAGCTGGAAAGGCTGGTGAAATCCACACATTGATACAGAGAGGTTTCTTCTGTAAGGTATGGACTGGGATCCCGGAGCTACAACAGTGCCCATGATGGGAAAGCATCTAGGACTCCCTGTGGAGGTATTAAGAAAGTACATAAAGCACTTGGTCAAATTCTGTCAATATTCATTCTACAAATATTTATAGACCACCTACTATATACCTGGTACTACTCTAGATTCTGGGCTAGAATAGTGAAGAGAGCTTACAAAAATCCCTGCTCTCCTAGGTGCGAAAAGAGAAGTAAAGCAGGCAAAGGGATGTGCCTGCAAGGTGTTGGTATTTTAGACAGAATGGCCAAGGAAGTCTTTGTTGTGAAAGTGTCTTTTGAGTAAAAAAGATCTGAATGAAATTAAGGAGCTGCCATGTAGATATTTTCAGAAAAAAACCTTCCATGAGAAGGGATCAGCAAGTGCAAAGGTCCTAAATATGCCTGGTCTATCAAGAAACAGCCAAACTGTGTGTCTGGAGTCAAGTAAATGGCAGAAGAGTAGAAGAAAAAAATAAGGTCAGAGAAGTTATTGAGTTCCAAATAATATAGGGCCTGATAGGTCATAGTAAGGGCTTCCGCAATTACTGAGTAAGACGGGGAGCCACCAGAGGGTTCTGAGTAGTGGCGTGACATTACTGGATGTATGTTTGATAGGATTACTGAGGCTATTAATAATAGTTCAAGAAAGGGCAAAAGTGGAGAGACGGTTTGGGAAGCTAATATCATCTAGGTGGAAGATGATTACAGGAGAGAGTTCGTAGAGGGCGAAATGAGCAGTGGTAGATTCTGGATACATTTTGAACACACAGTCTACAGACTGGAAGTGGAAGGTGTGAGAAAGAGGTGTCAAAGATTTTTGGCTTTGATAAAGATAGGCAAGATGAAGAGGAGCAGGTGTGGGGATATCAGGAGCTTAGTTACAGACATGTAAAGTCTGAGATGCCTGTTAGACATTCAACTAAAGATACTGAGTAAACAGTTTGACAGGAAGGTTTAAAGTTAATGGGACATAGTATTTTGTGTGGTGTTAGATCCAGCAAGCAGGGGATTAACAGCAAGCAAAGTTTATCAGATTTGTCTCCAGAAATGCAGGAAGCCAAATCTCAATTGACCTGGTTTTAATGATTTCATAGCTTCTGAGCTCAGTGTCCTTTTCCATGTTCCTCATAAGTAATCTTGGCACAAATAAAACTCTAGTGGACACTGCTTCCAAAGGTAAGCTCTCTTATACTGAAACCTGGGCCTTTAACACTGGCCCTATCGATGTTAGCACTCACTGAGACTTATTATTTTGTTTTCTTTGATATATTTCCAACTAGATTCTATATTTATTGGAGACAAATTGAGATCTCCTTCTGTGCATTTCCCCTTCAGCATCAATACAGACTTGCTGATTAATTAAAGATAGTTTACATTTCACAAGTAACACCAGCTAAATCAAATCATTCTTTAGACTTGAACACTTGCAGAAGGTAAGGCCTCCTCTTACGTTGCTGTGTTCCTTTGTAAGTTCTTTTTTAAGTTGGATGAATGCATAAGCTCTGGGACCCTAATTCCTCTTCTGGAGTCCCCTTTAGTGGGTCATCTAATGCCATGTATGCCCACATGGCCAGAATGTTGATAACTAGAAGAGACACTATCATTGAAACAGATGTGGGGCAGGTGGTCTAGTGAGGTCCTTAGAAAAACCAGAAGACACAGACACTAGTAGAATCAATATCTCCACATTTCGGATGCCTTTCTTGTTTTCACTGAAAGCCTGTTTCCATGATGGCATGAAATAATTCTAAATATGTTTACTAGTAATTTAGAGAAATTGAGTTTAAAAATTATTGTTATTTTAAATTTTAAGGTTGTTTACTTCACACATATGGATTTTATAAAAACCTCCTTGAGGGCTTGGATTTTTATTCCTTGCTATTTCTCTAGCACTCTGAGTAGTGCCTCTCAGAGACTAGGCCCTCAATAAATATTTATTGAAGGAATAAGTGAATATGATCAAATCATGACATTACACTTAAATTCCTTAGTTATAATAAATACTCAGCATTTTTCACTAAATTAAATTTAGTTGAAAATAATATATTTGACAGAATTTTTAGATTTATTTCATGTGACAGGCTTGAGGCAGCTATAAATTAAAATCACAGAATCAATGTACAGAAATCTGTTGCATTTCTATATACAGATAATGAAGGAGCAGAAAGAAAAATTAAGAAAACAATCCCATTTATAATTGCACCCAAACTAATAAAGTACCTAGGAATAAACTTAACCAAAGAAGTAAAAAACCAGTACTCTGAAAACTATAAAACACTGATGAAAGAAACTGAAGACGATACAAAAAAATAGAAAGACATTCCATGCTCATGGATTGGAAGAACAAATATTGTTAAAATGTCTATAGTATCCAAAGCAATCTACAGATGTAATACAATCCCTATGATAATACCAACAGCATTTTTCACAGACCTGGAACAAACAATCTTAAAGTTTGTATGGACCACAGAAGACCCTGAGGCGCCAAAGCAATTGTGAAGAAGAAAAACAAAGCTGGAGGTAACACAATCCCAGATTTCAAGTTATAATACAAAGCTATTGTAATAAAAACAGTATGGTACTGGCACAAAAATAGACACATTGATCAATGGAACAGTACAGAAAACCCAGAATTAAACCCACAATTATAAGGTCAATTAATCTTCAACAAAGGAAGAAAGAACATGCGATGGGAAAAAGATGGTCTCTTCAACAAATGGTGTTGGGAAAACTGGACAGCAACATGTTGAAGAATGAAACTGGACCACTTTCTTACATCATACGCAAAAATAAACTCAAAATGGGTTAGGGACCAAAACGGATTAAGGACCTGAAACCATAAAAATCCTAGAAGAGAGCATAGGCAGTAATGCCTCTGGCATCAGCCATAGCAACATTTTTCTAGATATGCCTCCTGAGGCAAAGGAAATAAAAGCAAAAGTAAACTATTGGAACTACATCAAAATAAAAAGCTTCTACACAGTGAAGGAAACAATCAACAAAATTAAAAGGCAACCTACTGAATGGCAGAAGATATTTGCAAATGACATATCGGATAAAGGGTTAGTATCCGAAACATATAAAGAACTTATAAAACTCAACACCCCAAGAAAAAGTAATCCAATTAAAAAACAGCAGAAGACATGAATAGACATTTCTCCAAAGAAGACATACAGAAGGCCAACAAATACATGAAAAGATGCTCAAGCTCAGTCACCACCAGGGAAATGCAAATCAAAACCACAATGAGATATCACCTCACATCTGTCAGAATGGCTAAAATCAAAAACACAAGAAACAACAAGTGTTGGTAAGGATGTGAAGAAACAGGAACCCTCTCACACTGCTGGTGGGAATGTAAACTTGTAGCCACTGTGGAAAACAGTATGGAGGTTCCTCAAAACGTTAAAACTAGAACTACCCTATGATCCAGTAATCACACTACTGGGTATCCACCCAATCAATCAATCAATCAAAGGGATACATGTGCCTCTATATTTTTTGCAGTATTATTTACAATAGCCAGATTATGGAAGCAGCCCAAGTGTCCATCAATAGTTGAAGGGATAAAGAAAATGTGGTATATAGATACACAATGGAACATTATTCAGCCATAAAAAAGAGTGGAATCTTGCCATTTGCAATGACATGGATGGAGCTAGAGAATACAATGCTAAGTGAAATAAGTCAGAGACAAATATATGATTTCACTCATGTGAAATTTAAGAAACAAAATAAATGAGCAAAGAAAAAGAGAGAGGATGAGACAAACCAAGAAACAGACTTTTAACTACAGAGAACAAACTGATGGCAGAGGGGAGGTGGGGGGGGAGGGGTGCTTAGGGGATGGTGAAATAGGTGATAGGGATGAAGGGGTGCACTTGCCGTGATGAGTACTGGGTGATGTATGGAATTGTTGAATCCTTCTATTGCACGTCTGAAATCAATATAACACTGTATGTTAACCATACTGGAATTAAAATAAGAACTTAATTAAAATAGAAAAATGTGCATTGAATTATACACTGTCTTACAAAAAGATGAGTCATTTATATTAATTTGCTAATTAATGAGTGAATTCATTTAACAAATATTGATTAAATACCTATGAATTTGAGATACTATGTTAGGTATCCAGAATACAATGATAACTCCCCACCCTCAAACCATTCAGAATCTAATAGGAGAGATTGACACATAAAGAAATAATGATAATAAACTAGAAATAACAATAAAAATCTGTCTAGAATATTATAAAGCTAGAGGAAGAGAGGGATGGATCTTGAATGTACTTGTGAAAGATGAGGAGGAGTTTCCCAGGCAGGAGGGGAGGGCATGAGAGCATTCTAGGGGGCAGGACCAGTATGAGAATAGGCCTGGAAAAAAGCACGTTACATTCCTGGGGAGACTCCAAGCACTTGGAGCTCAGAGGCAAGAGAAGTAACCAGAAGGCCCAGTTACTAGACTAATGAGTTGGAGTTTTACTTGCTGTATAATGAGAAATCAACAAATTACTTTAAGCATGTTGGTGATATGGTCAGATCTACATAGATCCCTTTAGTGTTGAAGTTGGATTTTATGAGACAAGCCAGGAGACTGTGAATCCAGTTCAAAAGTGGCCTCACCTGGATTTCAGCCTCCCATGCCTCCTGCAGCACCATGTCCTATAAGAAACTATAACACTGTCTGTGTAAGTGCTGATTGGCAAATTGAGGGAGTAACGTCAAGAAAAGGAATGCCAAGTGGGGCAGCAAACAGGGGTTGGAGATGACAACTTTGTAGAAACACCAGTTTGGATGATTGTGTGGTTTTCCCCCAGGAGCATGCAGGTCTCTGGGTCAGGGGTAGAAAAAATGGATTTTGGTCATGACCTGGGGTTGGAATTTTGAAGGGCAAATGCAGAGGAAGGATAGGGAAAAAGGACATTGATGATGCTGGTGAGGAGCAGTTCACATGGGTATGGTATGGATAGAAAGGTGGAGATCAAGAGGGTCTGATAACCAGCAGGCCAATGAAAGACCAAAGGCAGTGATTCTCAATCAGGGGCATTTCTCACCCCCTGCCCACCCACTGGGGACACCTGGCAATGTCTGGAGTCATTTGTGGCCATCACAACTTAGAGGGAGGAGGTGTTCCTGGCATTTGGTGAGTAGGGGCCAGAAATGCTACTGATATCCTACATGGCACACAGCAATGTCCCACAAGAAAGAATAATCTGGCCCCAAATGCCAACAGTGCCAAGGCTGAGAAACCCTGGTCTAGGGATTGTATATTCCTTAAAAAAGCAAACACCTCGCTCAGAAGGAAAAAGCCTTTTGGAGAAATTTATTGACTCATTAATATTTTTTATTCCCTATAGCATTGGGAACAATATTTCCTTCATAGAGATAATAAATTGATGAAATAATAATATGCTAGTAATAACAGCTAATAATAATAGTTTATTATGATTTAATTACTGTACCGTGTTTTATATGCATTGTCTTACTCCCTCATAAATGCTCCAGGCCATAAGTAAAACTTGAGGGTCTTGAGCCAGAAACTGTCTGTATAGTCTCCCCTGAAAGAGAAATCTGGCTTCCTTTTCACTAATAATACAAAATACCAATAGCAAAAAAATGCCAACACTAAAAGCAACACATATTTATTAAGGCCCTTTTATGTGTAATGTTGAGTACTATCATATGTTTCATCACAATGTCCCATAAAACTATTCTTATGTCCAATTTATACTTGAGGGAAATTGAGGCTTGCTCTAAGTCATATAGTAAGAAGCAACAAGCGTGTGATTCAAACGCAGGCCTATTTCCAAAATTTGAACTCTCAGCCATGTCTTCAAATAAAATTACAGCCATTCCAGTCACTTCTGCACTTCCACATTTTTTAATCCAGAGGGTATTTGTCCACAGATAGACATCTTTATGGGATCATTATTTAAAGAAGGCTTCTTTCCTGTCTATGGGATCATTATTTAAAGAAGGCTTCTTTCCTGTCCTCTCCATTTTAAGGACTATGTACCTACATATAATCACTACTCTTAGCACCTAGATCAGCTTCTGATAATAACTTGGGTTTACTCAATGAGTCACTTATTAAATATTAATCGAGTATCCCATTTTTGCCAGACACTATTCTAGACACTGAAAATACAGTGTGACCTAGACAGGCAATGTCCCTTTGCTCAAGAACTCTGTTCTATGGGGGTCAAGGGCAACAAGCATGCAAACAACCACAGAAAATAATTGCAGGTACTGAGAAGTGCAAGGGGGGGGGGGGAAAGATAGTCCTGTGCTAGTGACACTGAAGTTGCCAAGAAAATTCTTTCTGAGAATTGTGAGTTGTGAGCAAACTCATGAGAATGATATGGCCATATGAAAATTTAGGGGAGGAGGTAGAGGTTGATGTTTCAAACAGGAGGAAAATCAGTGCTGGACTTGAAAGTAAGAATGAGTTTGAGGGTGAGCCTCACTGAACTTGGAGGTTAGTGAAGGACAGAAAGGCTATTGCTATGGCAGGAAATGGGGCCGAGAAGGTGGGTAGGAGCCTGGACTACTGGTCCCATAAGCCAGGGGATGATCTCAATTAAAGTAATGCTTTTAATAAGTGTAACCATCATAAAAGACTTTTTAAAATGGAAAGTCAAAGATTTTAAAGCAGCTATTTAATTTGATTTCACATTTAAAATTTTTAGTATGTTTCATGGGCAATGTGGTCAGTGCATGCAAAGCATTTGGGAATTTACAGGTAATTTTAATTCTATTCCTGGCAGCAATGGGACAGTGTCAAGCAAAAGTGAATTTTAACTAAAACTAGAACGAGTGAAAAGACTCACTAGTTCATTTTCCTTATAGTGATTGTTAATGGTCTCACAACCACCTACATATGTGTATGTACACACACTCACATACATACATACATACATATATATAACTTGAAATATTCATTAGGATCCTAATATTCTATTAAAGAACATTTGAGTATACCAATTTCTTCTTATCTCTTAACTTAGCATTCAGATGGTATACTGTAATTTATTCATTCACAGAAATAACAAATAGAGCTTGATTTCTCTCCATGTGTTGGAACTATACTGTGTCTTCACATATATTCACCCTGTGTTAGAGGTATCCACAATTGTATGCAGTGGAGGATCGGAGAGGTTAAGTAATATCACCAAGATCACACAGCTAGAGAGTAGTGGCACAGTAGTTTCAAATGATATTCTCTTTCAGACCCAAGGGGTATTTGTATATAATTACATTTTGGTACAACTGGTTTCCATGTAATCCTATGTTTTGTATTTTATGCTTTGAGAAATATTTTGAAAAAAATTCTCAGCTTGTGCCACACTGTCAAAAAGTCCACGGCATAGAAGACATTTAGAACCTCTGCTCCAGACCTGCATCATAATAGAGACAGCTTACAAGGCGCTGTAGAAATACAAAGGAGATAGTGACTCAGTCTACATGGGGAGTTTCAGAGGAACAGCTTCATGGAAATAATGACATTGAAGTTGAGGTTTGAAGAATCATCAGATGAACAGAGAAAAGAAAGTGGGCAGAGCGAACAGCAAGCATATATTCAGGGAATGGCTCCCACACCTGGATCATGAAGATGTCAGGAGGGAATGGCAAATGATAAATTAAAAGTTCCTTGACCTTATATGCATGTTTAATATGTGGGGCATTATCTTCGGGCAGGAGAACCTTTGAAGATTTTTAAGTAGATACATGATACACAGAGAACTGTATTTTTGAAATCATATTCAGTGGTTTGATATAGAAATTAAGCTCTCCATGTCTTGGCTTGCCACATGATCATATAAAGACATGGACAACCAAATATGGAAATATGGAAATACCATTTGAAGCTCACCTCACCTCCATCCCCCCTCAGCTTAATACTAGCCCTCTCCTTACCTTGATCCTGTGTACCAGAGGAGCAAACAGAAACACAAAGAGCTCCACGGTGGCCATGGAGTTCTGGAAGATCTTCCTTCGGTTGTTCTCGTCTTCATCGTTGGAGCTGCTCTGGCAAGGCTGCACTGGGGAGCCCTGGTTTTCTACCTGGTGGATGAAAGCACTGCTGCTGCCACCCCAGCTGGAGCCACGGTCTGTGCCCCCAAACCGCTCGCTGTTGCAGTCCTGGGGAGCCTCTAGAAGCATCCAATGCAGGGTGTGAAGGAGCTTTGTCTCAGCAACACCCAGTTTATCCTGGTGGCCTGCATGGGGACAATCACACAGCCAAGTTAAGACAAACTCTGCTACCAGAACAATGGATATCAACTCTGGGTGTGGGAAGAACATCCTTGTATTGCTCTGTGGCTTGATTTCCTGGAATACACTAGCATTTCTCTATATTTCTTACAACCACAGCTGGAAGGGCTCATTCTTTTTTTTTTCCCCCTTAAGATTTATTTATTTATTTATTTGAGAGAGAGTGAGAGATCACAGAGGGAGAGGGAGAAGCAGACTCGCCGCTGAGCATGGAGCCTGACGCAGGGCTTGATCCCAGGACCTTGGGATCATGACCTGAGCCGAAGGCAGATGCTTCACTGACTGAGCCACCCAGGCATCCCTGGAAGGGCTCATTCTTGTTTTGGGGCTTTCTAACTGGTTATAATCTCTGCAGAATAACATAGTGTCATAGGAGGAGAAACTGCATGCATCCTATCTCTTCAGTCTGATATCCATATCTATCTCCAAATAGGCAGCGTAGTGGTTAAGAACCCAGGCTCTGAAGATAGCAACTACTTTACTTTAGACAGGGTGACCAAGAAACCCCTCGGTAAAGGTAACATTTGTGCAGAGACCCAAATAAGGGGAAAGAACTGGAGGGAAAACAGCTTGTGTGCGAACATGGGGTGGATGTTAGGACATGTTACCACGTGAGAAAAGCAATCCACAAGATAATCTAAAAAAGAAGAGTCTCTATGCACAATGCATGCACGTACACATGGACTATAAAGTGCAAGGGGTCGCTTTAGGAGTTGAGAGGGCCAAAGAGAAATTGGATCGGAACTCATCTTGGATGGGTGATAGTCTTCAGCTTCCCTGTAATGTTTTAATGTTTAAAAGGAAAATATATTCATGTATTACTTGTAAAATTTAAAATTTAAAAATAAGAGAGCCAGTTCCTTCATTGGTAAAATGGAGATCATAGTGGTACCCACGTGAGGGGGCTTTTATGAGAACTAAATGACATCATATATGTTCGGTGCCTGGGAAAAGAGCAAGTAGCCAGTAAATGTCAGCACGAGTGCTGATGATTGTATGCCATGAAGAAGGAAGGCGGAAGAACCAACCTAACTTGTTCCTGTTTGAAAGCAGCGTTGCAGTGCAGTGGAGGACGTGAGGCAAAGCAGCTTGCACCAGCTCCCATCTGGAAATGCTCTGGATGGCTTCAGAGAGTGCTGGAGAAAGGCCATGCAGCTTGTTCTCCACCAACACGCGTTCAAAGGACTGTAGATACCAAAAAAGAAGAAGAAAAAATCGTGTGAAATAAGGAATTGGAGATTCTGGCTGACAAGAAACTGGAGATCAAGGTACTACACCAAGATGCAAATCACTGGATCAAATTTTTTAGAGTGCACTCAAACTGCATTTCATGTCAACGTACAATGAGTCAGTGATCATTACTTTTTAACCATTTTTAGGTTTTTGATTTAAAATATAGGACTTGAATTATTAAGTGATTTTTATTTTCACCAAAATTAGCTTCCTCTAAAAAAAAGGCACACCACCATATTTAACTCATATAATATTTTATAAAATGCTGCTGAGGCATCCAAAGGGGCTGTCACAATTGCAGAACAAAGTGAATTGTCTTTTGTGAAAGCATCTTGAGGACGGAATTTGTGTCAATGTTCAACAAGTGTAAATAAGATACAACTCTTTCAAGAAATCTGATTTGGGGAGGGTCTCTGAATTATTTCATGTCCTTAGCAATAACATGACACAAGGCATTTCTTGCCTAAGGCCTGTAACCATAAAGATACTTCTTATACCTGTTGAAGAAAGAAAGGAAGGAAGGGAGAGGAGAATGAAGGGAAATAAGCCATAGCTTTGCTGGTTTATTAAATCTTCTCTCTTGGCCAGGGATACTTTCAGAGAGTGAAACATCCCAGGACAAATGTGACCTACTCCCAGTTGTTGTTGTTGTTGTTGTTGTTATTTGAATGGGGAGGGGGATATCACTATAAGGGGTTAAGGAAAGTATAGATTCCAAGTATTAAAATAAATTTAATAAATATTTGACTTGTATGAATTGAACCCAATTGCTACTTGATGCCCTATGTAATCAGGAAAACTGTGGAAGTATGCTATAGAGTGATCATAATACAGGTTCCAAGTATTCAAGCTGTATTATTGATATTATTAGGATACCAGAGAAAAAGACATGGATTAATACAGAGATTCTCTGAAGAAAATGAATTACTTTTTGACTCAAAAAAGGAAAATAAGAAATTCACCTTCATAATGAAAAGCATGATGAGGTTTTGGTAAGGAGTATAAACAGAGATATGGGTTTTTTGTTGTTGTTGTTGTTGTTTTAACTGAATAAAGTAAGATCCAAATGCTTTTAAGTTCTTCAGCCCTCAGGTATCTAAGTATTCATTAAGTAAAGTGTGAGTATGTGGGGCATTAAAAGATTATAAAGAATTTACACAGTCTTATTGAATACATTTTAGAGGATGAGATGTATATATTATAATATTAGGGCACTCTGGGTACTTAATGTCATTTTCTTCTTAAATGTTACCAATATAACTCTTATTTTTTAAACCCTGAAAACTGCTTTCTACATTTTTATTTCTCTATCTATCTGTGACTTAGTTGTTTGATACTGTATGACTACATTAAAAATGCCAGATCTTTGCCAAGAACAGGGAAAAGTCAGGATTATTTTAAGCTAGTATAATTGTAAGCATGATTTATGGAAGGCTCAGTGATTTCTTAACTGTCAAATTACTCTAATGAGCTAAATACAACAACAAATTCCATTTAAAGGTCCTTATTAAAAGATTATATTTTAAAAATATCTCTGTGGCAACTTTGAAGGGCAAGAGATACAACAAAACAAATTCCTATTTGAGTGTGTGTACCTGTGTGCTTGTTTAAAACTCTCTAATTGGCTTTCATCGTTTTTAAGGGTCCTAACACATTTCAGAACTCCTTACTATGTAGTCATTTGCAAATTTTCATGGCAATGCCTAAATGGGTAGGTTTCCCCTTTTAGGTTATGATATGTGAAATGTGAAGGTCTTTATTTGAGCTCCTGTTTTAATGAAATCTATGAAAATTTCATTTCATTTTTGCTTCATGATTTCATATCTTTTGCTTTCAATTTGTGATTTGGACATTTTTAAGGATATGGGATTCCCTTAGAATCTCAGGACAAGTGCACTCTATAGAGTATACATATTAATAGCTTATTTTCATAATTATTTTATATCATCTATTTTCAGACTTGCACAAAACATGCAAGACATATAAGTTCAAAACTATATATGACTTTGAGTAGTTCATGGGCCCTCATCTCTTTACCTTCCACCATAACAGTCTCAATTTTGTTGATGAAGGAATGGACTTCTTATACTTGTCCTGCAAGGCTCTTCACCACCTGGTTCTCTGTAATCTCTCCACCCTTTCTTCTACTGCTCTACTTCTATTCACTTGGAGATAAGATGCTTTAGACTTGCTGCTCCCCTTTGCTCTTTCCTTACCTATTCCTCCCTCCCTCTTTTCACAGTTTTCTCTAACAGTCACATTAGCAGGTAAACCTTACCTATCCACTGCTCTTAACATGGAATCCATTCCTACCCCCGCCCCCCCAGTTGCCAGTGTCCCCAGTCTTTTTTGCTTCATTTTTCTCCATAGTGCTTATCACTATCTGCCTTATTATGTATTTTACTTATTTGTGAGTGGCTTGGCTTCCTCCCACTAGAATGCAAACTCTGTATTTTGATTATTGCTCTATCCCATCATTTAGAACTATGCCTAGCACTAGTAGGTGTTCAATAATATTTGCTGAGCGAATTAATTTATACAATCAGTACAATTTCATGCCTTTCTTTGGGTTGAAATGACCACACAGAACATGGAAATAATCATTAAATAGTGAATATCACATACCACACATGAGGCTTCATACTGCTTTCCCAGTTTAGGCCTCAAAAATGCACTGAAAAATTAATAGAGATAGTGGTTATAATAAAATCATTAGCATCTTTATGACATATTTTTCAACGGATAAGACACAGTGCTATATAACTCA
Source organism: Leptonychotes weddellii (assembly GCF_054177405.1). Lineage (NCBI taxonomy): Eukaryota > Metazoa > Chordata > Mammalia > Carnivora > Phocidae > Leptonychotes > Leptonychotes weddellii. The sequence goes on from NC_138371.1 coordinate 24,222,799, forward strand.
AATTTCATGCCCTCCCTATAGCTTGTTAATGAGCAGGTGTTGAACAGCTGATGACATTTGCTTTTACATGTGTAATTACATGTATGAAAGAGATGTGGCTCTCCACATTTTCTGTATCCACTCTTATTCTGAGGACTTTTCCCTAATCAGATTCCAAATTGCCAATGGTCAGGAGTGGTGTCTTGCTCATGTGTATAATTATATTAAAAACTAAAAATGAACAGTTTGTGGGGTGTGATTTCCAGAACCTAATTTTTTATCTGATAAATTTCTAAAATAATAATAATAATTAATAAAAATAATAATAATGGAAACCTTGTTTCTTGTTTATTAGAATAGGTTTCAGAGGTCTTTCCAGGGAAAAGAAATGCTTATAAAAAATCATCCTCAGGGTCTTGAACCAGGAAGACTACAGTGGCTGAATCCGAGCAAAAATGGTTAACAAGTGGGCATAGCTGATATTCGCCAAACAGGAGCTGGAAAAACAACAGGTCACCGGCCTGGAATTAAAGCAGGAGATGGAGGGGAAATTGGACGCAAGAGCACAACCAGTCATAATGATCTTCCCTAGTTCCCCGCCCCCTCTTCCCAGGCTTTCTGCCCTCCCGCCCCCTAAATAATGTATATATTTATTCAACTGCCAATCTGCTTGTCGCCAAACTTCACGGAAATATTTTTTAAATGCGTGTTTTTAAGCAGGTGCGGAGGGCTTGCTTTCCAGCCCCAGAGAGGGAGCTGCAGGCTGTGGCGCGGCCTCAGCAGCAGCAGCGGCAGCGGCGGCGGCGGTGACCCAGGCGGCCCCAGGAGCGTCCCCAGCCCAGGGTGGCCCGCGGCGCGCCCTCTGCGCCCCTCACCTGGTTTGCCGCCACAGGAAGGTCTGGATGGGCAGGGGGATGCCGCGGCCGCTGTCCTGCTCCTGGCCCTCGGAGCTCTTCCTCTTCACCATGATGGTGGCTCCTGGGAGTCCTACTGCAGGACCCAGCGCTGGCTCCTCGCTAGCCGCCGCCGCCTCCTCCTCCTCCTCCTGCTGCTCTCCCCAACTCTCATCCCCTCCTTCCCTGAGGCAGAGCCGGCTCTCTCCGCCCTGATCCCCCGTCCCTCTCCCCTTCCCCCGCCCCTCCCCGCGCGTGGAACATGGCTGCGGGAGGAGGGGAGGGCTGGAGGAGCCGCGGAGCGAGGAGGGGGGCGCTCGGAGGAGCTGTCCGCCTCGCCGCCCCCGCGCCCGCTCCTTGCTTTCAGTACCTCCCACTGTGGACAGCGGCCCGCGCGGGCCGGTCGGGCGGAAGAGCAGAGCTGGGGACAGGGTGAACAGCAGCAGGATGGCCCAAGAGGTCCACACTCCGCATTGCACGCTGATCCCCTCGCACCTCTTCAACCCCCAAGGATTTGGCTTCCTTCCCTTCGAGCTGCACCCCAGGACTGTCCCCTGTCCTGCTTCCCAACCTCAGCATCCGAAGAATTGTCACGGTCTAGGGAGGAGGAGCTTTGGGAAACCGCAGAACACTCACTAACCCTGGCATCATTCGCAACTCTAGCAAGGAGGTCAGGAGTCCACCCTTGGGTTTTAGCAGAAGGAGCACATGAAAATTATTAGAAGTGTAAACAAGGAAGAGAGCAAGCTTGGCAAGGCAGAGAAAGCTTGAAAGTTTTCTGATGTGAGAATTTATTTTAAAATGGTAACCACAAGAAATTAACCTTATTTTGCTAAAGCAGGAATATCCACAAACTAACCAGTTGTGGGTATCAGTTAATTATAACTTGAGAAAGGACATCTGAATCATGCTTTTAGGAAATGCTGTTTATTATAGCCCATGAATGTACTTGGGTGATCCTGTTCATTTCATTGATAGCTGCCATTTTCCTTCAGTTGTCATAGTCAAATGTCTATATAGTTTATAGATGGGTTACTGTTAGGTGTTTCATCTAGCAGCAATACAAATAGGGGTGGAGATGAAGCAGTTGGAGTAGAAAACCATTGCTGTGGACCCAACTACCTGCAAACAAACAAATGTAGTCACCTAACTGTTTGAACAAAGATATTGATGTAATACATGAAATAGGGAATGAGACCCCAGGGCCTGATCTCACCAGATAGAAATATTTCCTGTATAATTAACTACATGTGCATCTACTCCATATAGAGAGAATTATATGGTATATATTGGTATTTTTAGTCACAAAATTATCCATTTAGTTTCTTGAAGTAATCTTTTAATGGGAATTTTTGAAACAAGGAAAAATAGATTCTAAATACAGTTTACTCAGTGCATATTTATTGAGTCCATTTTATATGCCCAGTACTATGCTATATAGATTGCTGTGCTTAGGGAACTCACAGCATTGAAAATATAAACATGTACAGAAAAGGGTACCATGGGAGACATGACACAGATTCACTTATATACAAAGGGACAAGATGGAAAATATGGGCAGGATTGGATGGAGAAAGGTTTTGCATGGCAAGCTACAAAGTTTGGGTAAGAAAACTTTAAGTAGGGCAGTAAAAACCTTTGTTTCCATTTAAGTGTAATTGATATGACTGGGATATAGACATCCTTTTAAATAAACAAGCATTGTAGTTGGGAACCCCAGTCTGGAGATTAGGGAAATATTTCATGAGATGCAGAACCAAGGCCACGAAAGCAGAGCTAGAAATAAGGAGATAAATTTGAATGATATTGCCGAGGTATAATTAGTGAGATTTGATAACCAGGTGGGTATGGGGAAAGAAAAATAGTACAGTGGTTAAGAGCTTAGATCTTGAATCTGACAGTTTTGTCTCTAGCACTACCTTGTCCTAGATATAAGACCCTGGGAAAGGTTCTTGACCAAGGTTTCCAAATAATTGTATCTTTCCCATAGAGATGTTGTGTGAGGATTAAATGTTAATACTTGTACAAAATTTAAGAGAGTCTCTAATCTATACTAAGCCTTCAATAAATACCAAGCAAAGCTCTAAGTTTTCTGTTTTGAGCAACTGAGTAAATGATGATCTCATTTGAAGACAGAAAGGGTTGACAGGGAGACTTATGTTCTTATTTTAGGTGTGTCTATAGGAGCATTAATGAATTTTCCTTAAGTCTCTATTGGAAATGTCAATGGATATCATGAAGAGGCAGCTAGAAATATGGATATGAGGTTCAGAAAAGTTAAATAGGTAGGATAGATCAATTTTACAGTGGTTAACACTATAAGAAAAAAAAAGTAGTTGAAACCATGGAAGTAGTTAAAGTAATCCAGGCAAATATATGGAAAGAGAAAAAAAAAAGAGCCCAATTTATAAATCTAGGGGTCACCAACTTTAGTCTATTGCCACAAAGGATGTTGTTGAGAGTGGACAGCATAGGATAGGATAGTAGGATAGGCAGAGTTCTAAGATGGCCCCCAAGATTCCCACCCCTGGTATATATATATACACCTTCTAGCAGTTAATCAAATACTAATCTAGGTGCTGTTGTGAAAGGATATAGATAAAGCTTAAGGTTTTAAAAATTATTAATAAACTTTATTTCTTAAAGCAGTTTTAGGTTTACAGAAAAATTAAACCAAAAATACAGCTAGTTCTCATATATTCTCTCTCTTCCAGTCCAGTTTCTTCTATTATTATTATTTTTTAAAGATTTATTTATTTATCTTAGAGAGAGAAAAAGGGGGGGCTACAGAGAAAAAGAGTCTCAGACTCCCTGCTGAGTGTGGAGTCCAATGCAGGGCTTGATCCCACAACCCTGAAATCATGACCTGAGCCGAAATCAAGAGTCAGATGCTTAACCAACCGAGCCACCCAGGTGCCCCTAGTTTCTTCTATTATTAACAAACTTACATTTGTGTGGTACATTTGTTATTACTGGTGAGCCAATATTGATATATTATTAACTAAATCCATAGTTTAAAGTTCATTTTATCTGTTGTACTGTTGTACAGATTTTGCCAAATAATGTCACACATCCATCATTATAAATTATATAGAATAGTTTCATGTCCTAAAAAATCCTCTGTGTTCTACCTATCCTTCCTCCCTAATCCTTGGCAAACACTAATCTTTTTTTTTTTTAAGATTTTATTTATTTATTTGAGACAGAGAGAATGAGAGAGAGCACATGAGAGGGGGGAGGGTCAGAGGGAGAAGCAGACTCCCTGCCGAGCAGGGAGCCCGATGCGGGACTCGATCCAGGGACTCCAGGATCATGACCTGAGCCGAAGGCAGTCGCTTAACCAACTGAGCCACCCAGGCTCCCCCAAACACTAATCTTTTTACTGTCTCTATAGTTTTACCTTTTCCAGAATGTCATATAGTTGAAATCATATAGTATATAGCCTTTCCAGATTGGCTTCTTTCACTTAGTAAAATGTATTTAAGTTTCCCCTATGTCTTTTTGTGCCTTGATAGCTCACTTCTTCTTATTGCTTATCAATATTTCATTGTATAGATGTACCATAGTTTGTTTATCTGTTCATCTAATGAAGGATATCTCAGTTGCTTTCAATTTTCGGTAATTATGAATAAAGATGTTACAAACATTCATATACAGGTTTTGGTGTGGATGTAAGTTTTTAACTCTTTTGGTTAAAAACCTAGGAGTACAATTGCTCGATTGTATTTTAAGACCATGATTAGCTTTGTAAGAACTGCCAAGTTGTCTTCCAAAATGGTTATACTACAGAATTTAAAAAAAAAAATAAGAAATGTGAACATATTTTGGGCCAGAATTAAAGAGTCATGGAAGAAGAAAATGTTGAGGATATTTGTAAGAGGGCATAATAAATTAACAAGGTTCTGGAGGATACTATCTGGCACACAAAAGAATTAATCATTCTTTGGTGGAGGAATAATCCTAAGATGGGAGACAAAAAGGAAGAACGGTAGAGGTTAAATCAGCAGAAAAAGAAGGATAACCATATGAGAGAGTTCAGGTACGTTAACCTATGTTAACCGTGAAGTAATTAATAAGGCCATTTTTTTAAAAAAAGTGATGTTTGATGGGGGAGGAATAGGGCATTTGTCAGAAAAAAATTAATAGATAACATAATTGAATACTTGCTATACGTCAAGGTCTGTTTTAAATGTATCAATAAATTGATCCAAAAAACTCTGCTATCAACATTTAAGAAGAGAAAACTGAGACACATGAAGTTTATATAACTTGCCTGAAGTTATACAGTAAGTCATGAAAGAAATGGTGAAGTCAGCTTCAAAGTTCTGCCCCAAGTTTTTGGTGTAATACTGAGTGTTGTGCAGTTATGAGGGTTTGGAAAAAGTGGTATGAGTCATGTAAGTGAGAACTGCTCAAGGACATATGAAAGAATTACCCTGTTGATGATAGAAGATGAAGAAGAGCTAATGGTCCTTTCCAATCCCAAATGCCCTTAAGGCATTGAGTCATCTAGAAGTGGAGAAATCTATAATAAGCACTGCCAAGATCAGTATTCAGAATCACATTTTAGTGGAGAATCAAGATTACCACGATGGTTTACTTCTTCGATACCCACTGAAAGCCTCCAAAGATTTTTTTGGCTCTTGGGAAGAAACCTGCCCTCCTTAAATACTTCCATCTACACTGCCTTCTGTCATGTACTTCTTTTTTGACTCAGATAAACACTGTTGGAAGAAAGCTAAGAACTGGGTTAATCTGGTCAATGACACCATCCCAGTTAATAAACCAACTCCATTGTAATCACTGCATGATATTATCTCACCGTGCAAGACTGAATTGGATGTGGAGCTTTCCCAAAGATGGTGCTTAGTGATGGAGTGGCCTTGGGCAGGAGAGAAAGTGGCTGTTGGGCCTTAGAAAGCATGGGAAAGGAAATTGCAAAAAGATCCAGACAGATGTAGCTAAATGCATGTCAGTTTTGAAGGTTATCTTCTTTTAAATGGAAGAATGAATTTTGATAGTAGCCAGATGTTGAGTTGTCAGGTGAATATATGGATAAACATTCCTGGCAGATAGGTTCAACAGAGAACGCTGACTGGGTCTTGGAAAAGATTGCTTCAGTAAGCAGAATCCAGAATGCTGGGTAAGTACATGAGAACTAGTAGTAATAAAAACACTCATAGTAATTAATAAAAACAGTTTTTGACAGGAGCGCACTATTAATCTCTGGCAACCCTTTAGAATTTAAATGTGAAGCATGATTTCTGTTATCTTCTGTCTGTCAGTAAGAAGTGTATGATGAATACATTGATGCTGTAATTTTGGAGTTTTAGGAGAAAGGCCACACTTACTTTAAGGTTACTCCTATTATGCAAGAATGGATATACCCAGTGTGTCTTGGGCATCCTTAGCCCAAATAGCTGATCTCTCTGGACCGCAAGTCCTAGTGGTCTCTCAGTGGGTAGAACAAAGCTCCAAATCCCAGAGTCCATGCTCATTTAAGCTCCTTACTCTGGTTTGCAAGGGTCTTCATGATCTGACTGCATTTCATACAGCTCTTCCTGCTTCACTTTGCTCTAGATAAACTGGCCCTTCAAGGACCTTGATTTTTTGGTTTTTCTTCCATATCTATACAAGGCTGGCACCTTTTCACTATTCAGGTCTCAGCTCAAATATAACCTCCTCTTACAAGACTGTTTATTAGCCTGCCTAAAATAATCCTCCCTATCCTCTTTCAGAAAGGTTCTACTATAATCCACTGTTTTTTACTTCATAAAACCCATCATTTTCTGAATGTCATATTTACTTATTTTAACATTTGTCTGCTCAGCCTAGAGAAGAGCAAAAGAATCTATAAGATATCCAGGGATAAATATAACAAAAATATTTAATACCTTTGTAGAAAAAATACAATAAATTGTTTAAAGGCATAAAGACTTACAAAAATACCATGTTCCTAGGTAGGAAGACTCATTTTCATAAAGATATATTGCTATTCTTTAAATCCAATGTTTTTTCAGGATTTTTTCAAAAAAACTTTAAAAAAGCTGTTCCTAAAATCCAGATAGAAGAAAAATGAGTCAAGAATAGCCAAGACAGATTTGAAAAAGAAGGAAATCGTTGAGGAATTATAAAACTGTATAGTAATTAAGGCAATGTGATTGATAATAACACGGGGATAGAAAAATTAACTAGTAAAATAGAATAAAAAGTTCAAAAGATGAAATAGGAAGAAATCATATGAGATACAGTAGAATGTGTTGTTTCTCTTCAGAAAAAAAGTACCTGAACCCTACCAAAAAATAAATTGTTCAAGATGAGTTAAAGACTTAAATGCAAAAAGCAAAATTTAAAAATTTTTTAAAAACAAATAGTTCTGATTTCTTGTTTTTTTATAAATATGTTGAGTCTTGCTTGAGAAAGATGCAAAAAGTTAAAGATATATAAGGAAACAGAAAACTCAAATATATTAAATATTTTCTGCAGTGAAAGATGCATAAAAATAAAAATATACATCCTGGGATGGGAAAAGATACTTGCAATGCATTCAGTGAACAAAAGATTAGAATCCAGAATATACTAATTTTACTAAAAAAAAAAAATCAATGTCAAGACAAAAATTTGAAAAATGAGAACATGCTTAAATCTCACCAATAATCACAATAATCAATATGTTCCACCTCATCAATAATCTGGGAAAATGCAAATAACAAATTTAATTCCTCTCCACATCTATAAAGTTAAAGAAAAAAAGCTTTAAAAGTCTAATAAATTTACCTAATGCAATAAGACAATAAAAGGAAATAAAAGCTATACAGACTGAGAGGAAATAAAGCTTGGCTCACAGATGACATGATCATCTATGGAGAAAATCCAAAAGCATCGACAAAAAGGTCCTCCTGAAGCTAATATGTGATTATAGCAAGTTTCAGGATTCAAGGTTAATATAACAAAAGTCAATTGCTTTCCTATATATCAGCAATCAACAAGCGGAACTAGAAATTAAAAACACAACACAAATTATATTAGCACCCCCTAAAATGAAATGTTTCGGTATGAATCTAAAAAATATATATGTACAACATCTGTATGAGGAAAACTATAGAACTCTGATGGATGAAATCAAAGAAGAACTAAATAAATAGGGAGATACTACACGCTCATGAGTAGAAGACTCAATATTATCAAGATGACAGCTCTTCCCAACTTGAACTATGGAGTCATTGCCATCCCAATCAAAATCTCAGCAAGTTATTTTATGGATATTACCAAACTGATTCTAAAGTTTATACAGAGAGGCAAAAGTCCCAGAATAGCCAATAAAATATTGGAGAAGAACAAAGTTAGAGGATTGACACTACCCAATTTTAAGACTTACTAGGAGAGTAACCAGGACAATGTGGTATTGGTGAAAAAATAGACAAATAGTTTAATGGAAAAGAATAGAGAGCCTAGAAATAGACCCACATAAATATAGTCACTGATCTTTGACAAAAGAGCAAAGGCAATAAAATGGATCAAAGATGGTCTTTTCAGCAAATAGTGCTAGGGCAACTAGACAAGCACATGCAAAAAAAAAAAAAAAAGAATCTAGACAGTGACCTTATACGCTTCATAAAAATTAACTCGAAGTGGATCATAGACCTGAACATAAAATGCAAAAGTATAAAACTCCTAGAAGATAATAGGGAAAACCTAGATGATCTTAGGTATGGCAATAACTTTTTAGGTACAACACCAGAGGCACAATCCATTAAAGGAAAAATGGATAAGCTGGACTTCATTAAAATTAAAAACTGCTTTGTGAATGACAATGTCAGGAGAATGAGAAGATGAGCCACAGACGGGAAAATATATTTGCAAAAGTCGTATCTGATAGAGGACTGTCCAAAACATACAAAGAACTCTTGAAACTCAAAAATAAGGAAACAAACAACCCAATTAATTAAAAAAATGGGCCAAGGACCTTAACCGGCACCTCACCAAAGAAGATAGACAGATGGCAAATAAGCATATTAAAAGATGCTCCACTTTAAAAACAGTATGGCGTTTCCTCAAAAAGTTAAAAATAGAACTACCCTATGATCCAGTAATTACACTACTGGGTATTTACCCCCAAAATACAAAAATACTGATTCAAAGCGATACATGCACCCCTACATTTATTGCAGCATTATTTACAATAGCCAAATTATGGAAGCAGCCCAAGTGTCCAGACGTGTAAAGACGTGGTATAAATGTACAATGGAATATATTCAGCCACAGAAAAGAATGAAATCTTGACATTTGCAACAACATGGATGGAGCTACAGAGTATAATGTTAAGTGAAATAAGTCAGAAGGACAAATACCATATGATTTCACTCATTTGTAGAATTTAAGAAACAAATGAACAAAACGAGAGAGAGAGAGAGACAAACAAACCAAGAACAGACTTTTAACTATAGAGAACAAACAGATGGCTATCAGAGGGAAGGTGAGTGGGGGAGGGAGGATGGGTGAAATAGGTGATGGGGATTAAAGATGAGCCCTGAATAATGTGTAGAATTGCTGAATCACTATATTGTACACTTGAACCTGATATAACACTGTATGTTAACTGTACTGGAATTAAAATTAAAAAAAACTTAATAAAGAAAAGATGCTCTACTTTATATGTTATCGTGGAAGCTCAAAACAATAGTGAAATATCACTACACACCTATTAGAACGGCCAAAATTTGGAACATTGTCAACACCAAATGCTGTTGAGAGTGTGGAGCTAGAGGAACTCTCATTCCCTGCTGGTGGGAATGCAAAATGGTACAACTGCTTTGGAAGATACAGCGGTTTCTTACAAAACTAACATTACCATATGATTCAGCAATTGTATGTTTTGACACATACCCAAGTGAACACATACCCAAATTTCCAAATTTATGCCCACACAAAAGTCTGCACCTGCCTATTAATAGCTGCTTTGTTCATAATTTCCTAAGCCTGGAAGCAACCAAAACATTTTTCAATAACTGAGTGGATAATTAAGCTGTGCTACAAAGGACAAAGGAATATTATTCAGCAATAAAAAGAAGCAAGCTGTCAAACCATGAAAAGACATGGAGGAAACTTACATGCATATTACAGAGTGGAAGAAGCCAGTCTGAAAAGGCTATATTCTGTATGATTGCAACTATTTGACGTTCTGGGAAAAGCAAAACTATGGCAATAACAAAAATTTCAGTGGCTGCCTGGTATTGAGGAGGAATGACAGATGAATATGTGAGAACAGAGTATTTTTTTTTAAAGATTTTACTTATTTATTTGATAGAGAGAGAGACAGCGAGAGAGGGAACACAAGCAGGGGGAGTGGGAGAGGGAGAAGCAGGCCTCCCGCTGAGCAGGGAGCCTGATGCGGGGCTCGATCCCAGGACTCTGGGATCATGACCCGAGCCGAAGGCAGACGCTTAATGACTGAGCCACCCAGGCGCCCCGAGAACAGAGTATTTTTAGGGCAGTGAAAATACTTTGTATTATACTATAAATGATGAATACATGTTATTATACATTTGTCCAACCTATATAATGTACAACAAGAGTGAACCATAGGTAAACTATAGATTTTAGGTGATTATGATAGGTCAGTGTAAGTTCATCAATTGTAACAAATGTAGCACTCTGATGGAGATGTTAATTATGGGGCAGTGCGGGAACCTGTGTGTGGGGATGGGAGAGAGAGAAGAAATCTCTGTAACTTCCTCTCAATTTTTATGTAAACCTAAAACTATTCTAAAAAATAGTGTTTAAAAAAAGTCTGATAATATCAAGTGTTTTCAAGAATATGTAAGACTTCCATGATTTTGAAGACAACTTTGGTAATATCTAGTAAAATTGAAATACATGCACACTTGAATTCAATAATTCCCTAAGTAGACCCTGGAGGACTTACCACATATGCACATAAAAGGATAAAAACATTATGCATCACACTAACATTTTAGTGGTGAATTCTAAGCATCCTATGCATGTCCGTATACAGGAGAATGGATAAATGATCTAAGATACATTCATACAATGAAATAATATACAGCATTTAATATGACTTATAGCTTCATGTATCAGCATGGGAAAATTCCCAAAATGTAGTGTTGAGTGAACAAAATAACTTGCAGAATGATCTCATGACATAATACCATTTATTTTAAAAGTTTAAAATATGCAAAACAGTGCTATATAATTTATGCATATATAGGCATAATCATTTAGTAAAAATATTTTTAGTTATCTTGACCTGAGCTCCACAGGAAGCAGGCCTTGAAACCATGGCTTGTGTGTTTCTTCTTCTCAGGGAGTGCAATCCAAGGAGGTAGAAGTGAATTAAAAATAGATAAGGTGGAGGAGACAAAGCTAATAGGATGGTATATTGCTAAGCTGACAACTACTTTGTAACAAATGCAATAGATTGCTTGATCTGCAAGTGGTCCTCTGAGAACCTGCTTCTCAGAATAACTGCTTCTCAGAAGTGTCTGTAGAAGGAAGGGAGAAGAGTTTATCTGGAGGTTGGGTTTGCTCTGTGGGGTGTTAGTCCCTCCACGCTTCCTGGACATACACAAATGGGCTCGGAGAGGATCCTACAGCATCTTGTGCCTCGTACCAACAGGGATTCCTGGGACACTAGTAGCAGGAGTATTAGGCAAGGTGAACTTGGCAAGAGTCCACACAGTACTGGTCTCTCTGCAGAAGTGGCTGAAGCTGGAGACAGTGTTCACAGATGAAGCTAGGAGGATTTGAAATGGCACATAAGAAGTTCAGATATGATAATACCCCATTTCAAGATCCTTAAGAGCAAGGGCTCTGGAACCCGACTACGTGGGTTCAAATACCAGCATTGCTGCTCACAAGCCATGTGACCTTGAAAATGCTACTTAATGTCTCAGGGGCACCTGAGTGGCTCAGTCAGTTAAGCCTCGGAGTCTTGATTGTGGCTCAGGTCATGATTTCAGGGTCCTGAGATGGAGCCCCACCTCGGGCTCTGTGTTCAGCAAGGAGTCTGCTTGAGATTCTCTCTCTCCCTCTTCCTCTGCCTCTCCCCCTGCCCCCCCACTCTCTCTAATAAATTAATAAATCTCTTTTAAAGAAAAGAAAGAAAATGCCACTTAACATCTCTGGGAGTCAGTATCTCCATTTGAAAAAAAAATGAGAATAGTAAGAGGAGCTATTTTGCAAGGTTGTTGTAAAAATTAAATGAGTCAATATATTTTCTGGTTACAACTGTTACATAACAAATGATTAGTCCAAATCTTAACGGCATAAAACAACCATTTATTGTGCTCATGATTTGTGAGTCAGGAACGTGGGAGGTCTCAGCAGGGCTGTTCTCATTTAGAGTCTCTCATGCAGTTACGGTTAGTTGTGGGTTGGGACTGTAGTTACATGGAGACTTGAAGGGTCAGTATGGCCAAGATGACTCACCCACATGGTTGACAGCTGAAGCTGGCTGACATCTGGGTGCTCAGCCCAGGCCATCCACTGGCCTCTCCTGAGTGACAGTCTCAGGATGGTTGGACTTTTGACAGTTCACCCAGGGGACGCATCCCAAGGGGACCAGGTGGAAACTGCACAGCCTTTTCTGATCTAGCCTCATGTAGCAACACTGCTGCTGTGGTTTATTGATTTAAAAAGTCACAAAGGTTCCTTGAGCACTGAAAGGAAGTAACATAGATCCCACCTCTTAAGGGGAGGAGCGCCCGTCAAAGAACTTGTGGATGTATTTTAGAATAACCACAATATAGGTAAGGCTCTTGGCTCAGTGCCTGTTCTACTCTATCACAAGTCTTATTCTTTTGACACAACAATGTAGCCTCTTTGCCTTTCGAATGAACTCTTGTGTAGCTTAGTTTTTTTTTCATTCTGTCTTGGTGCAAATCCATGGTGCTCCTTCACAGAGTGATACTGAGGGAGATGGACAAATCACAGTCCTGGGAATTCTCAGTCGATGTCCTTAAACCTTGCAGTTATGTGGAGAAGATCGCTGTAGCATCTACGTTTACATTTTTCTTTCCCACCTGGCATCTTGTTAGGGTTTGTCAACACATCCATCCCTGAGCACAGGGTAGAGGGACGCGGTGCGGCTCACGGATGCCTGCGGACAATGGGGGTGGATGCTAGCTCTGGACATCGCTTTAGGGTTCGCTTACTTGAAATCCTAAGACGTGAAGGGTCACTCCCTAAATCAATCAGGTCTCCGTTTTGACTTCAATATCAGTGGCTTCACCGAAGGAAGGCATGCCAGCCCAGCCCTCTGATTCCTGTCAATGGTCTGACAACTCTGCTAGGAGTACAAAACCCTCTTTCTGCTATAGGTTTAAGATGCAAAGAAGATGCCTATCGTCGTCCGGTAGATGTCAATATCTTAAAGCCTATTTTTGTTTGTGTCTAGTTTTATAAACAATCATGTTTTCTGTTTAAAGAGTATGAAAGCTTCACGGTGCCGTAAGCCATGTTTGCTGAGTCACTGAGTATTCATTTTCATTTAACATTGGTACGGCTTGAAATCTTTTTAATTCTCAGGCTTTATTATTAGGCACACTGTTTGTCATGATGATGATGATGACAAAGACGTGTAAGTTTCCACTAAGGAAGGAAGCTTTATTTTATTAAGGTGGAAATGCTGAACAGCCCCTTAGAAAACTATCCTTCAATTTTATTTTCTCCCTGATGTATAAAAAAATATTTATTTTTAAAAAACTTCTTTTATACTGTTATCACATGCTAAAGGAATGAGGAGATCCATGTTTTCCGGGAGTCTAAACCATGTCTGCACAGGGTCAATTTTGAAAAAATAAAAGGATTGATTTAGAAAGTATATCTTCTTAAAACGTGGAAATGCAATATCTGTACTTAATATTCTGTTGACATTTTCTTACTCATGAAAGGTTTGTTTGTGTGTGCCTGGCTGAAATTTCAGAAATATCTTAATTAGCGTGCCCTGCAGTAGGTGGTAATGAGCACTGTTGTGAGAAGAGACACGGCTTGCCGGCTCCTTAGGAAATAGCCAGGGAGAAAGTCTGGCTGCAGCATTCCATCCTGCTGCTGTGCTGCTCCTAGCCCCCATTCCTCTGTTCCTTCGTGGGTGTGTCCTCTCCCAGGGTGGCAGCTTCTAGCTGTGTGTGTGACAGCAACACAAACCCCAGACCCTGACCTGCCTTCAGCTGAGAGAGCTTTCTCTGTTCCATAGTGAATATAACAACTATTGCTTGCCCTCCAAACTGAGGGTCTGCTTCCAGAGAACCCAATGGTGTGACCGTGGGTTGCACTTCCTCTCCAGAGGAGGAGGGGATTTGATCTGCAGAAACATTTGCAACTTGATTTAAAATACCGGCAAACTCTTAAAAACCACCACCACCACCACAAACCAGCAAATTCTGACAGCTCACAGTTTTCTCTTTGAAAAAGGCAAGCACTAAGGATTAATAGAACAGTCATTCCTATCAAGGGAACCAAGCTCATGCAAGGCTTCCCAAGTCCATTTTAAGCTGTTCTTCTGAGTCACAGACATAACAAGAATCATCTCTTCTCCTGTTTCCTGATCCAAAGTGTTGTGCATTGGGATCCATAGCCCTTTATCTGACTAAGAAATAAACCACACGTTTATCAACCCTAGGGCTGACTAATTGGATTCTAAAAGAGGTTGGTAGGTTTCCTGAAACTGATCGTTCTCAATCCTAGTGATTAGAATCTTACCAAGAGAAACCCCAAAAATATTATTATCTAGTTTCCATCTCTGATCAATTAAAGCAGAATCTTTGGGGGAACAAGAAGCTGCTGAATATTTTCGTAAAGCTTTGCAGATGACTCTAGTGTACTAACTGGATTAAGAACCCCCATGCTCTAATCCAACTAAAGTCAAAATATGTGTACAGTAGAAAAGGCAGGTAAGTAGCTCAGGCCAGTGGGGACAGCTGAATACATTAAAGGAACAAGATGACAACAAGCTAACTTGTTATGTGAGTATCGAAAAGACGACTACACAAAAGATCAAAAAACAGAAGTAAACAACTCCTACTGCCATATAAGTAGGATTAATCAAGAAAGTACACTTTTATCACCAGGAAAAGTAGAAACAAATGCCATAAAAGGAAACACAATCTACTACTTGCTATCTTCAAGCCTTTGATCAACGTTTGATCATGGAATAGTCCTCATCCAAAATAAATTTCATGGTTAGGAGTAATTAATGTTCTTTACCTCCCATGAGGAAGAGCTCAAAACACAGTTTGCCTACTTTAATCATATTTTGAAAATATGCCTAATATTATATCAATATGTAGCTTCTAATGTTGTTTTGACTATCATGCTAGTTCCCTTTATTATTTTCACAATCATATGTATGATTATTTTTATAGTCCTCCCCCAAATCCCATAGATCTACATAGGTTACCTACTATAAGAAGGAAATAAAAATTGCTTCATGGATTAATCAGTATGCCTTTTTTGGGGCTTGTTTGGTTGAAAGAAACAGACCTATTCAGACTAGCTTAAACAAAGGAGGATATTATGAGGAAGGAAATCTCACAAACACACAAGTTGTGCTTAAGTCTCGCTGAAATGGAAGTAGGGTGGGCAAGGGTGTGAAGAGGATCCACAGCAGCAGATCAGGCTAGACTTCCAGAGTTAGTGTCCTGGCTAAGCTCTATGGGCCTGCAGCTCTCCATCATCTGGCCTAGCTACCTTTGACTCGTAGCATTCTTAGTGGTTCAATAAACAGCGATAGAGTCAGGAGGAGAAAAGACACGTCCTAACCATGGCTATGACAGCAGGGACTCAGTCCTAGGGGGTGGGGCACAGACTCACTTCGAATCTGAGAGTGAGGTAGTGAGTGACAGCTCCAGGATAAGGGGGCTGCAGAAAAGGCAACTGCCTAGTCTCTTCAAATAAAAGAGGATCCTCTGGGTTGGGAGGGAGGGGAAGCTCAGCCTCTCAGTTAGAAGCCTTGCCTGTGTTCAACTTATAAATCTTTCGTTAACTTGCTGTATTCTGGATAATCTTTGAAAATTACTTCATATCAGTTTTCTCCCTATAAAATGTAGCAAGAATGTATACCCCACAAGATTACTTTAAGGATTAAATAAAAGGTTAAAAATGCTCAGTAAATCTAAAAGCACCAGACAAATGCAAAGGAATATTTCTTTCAGTGTACCAGAATGTCAGGTTAATTACTGTAAGGAAGGCAATGCAAGGTAACTGCTTATGAATAAATATTAGCTTGGCTGTCCATTTTAACTCATGTCTCCAATATATTAATACAACACATCGTGTGTGAACTTTCCAGAACAACTGAAGAATGTTGACCATTACTTAACTGCTTTCACATGAAGGAAGGGTACCATATGGATAATTCCAACTTTATTATAAGTAAGGGAAAGCTGAGATTCAGGGAGGATAAATTGGTTAAGTCCATACTAGAAGTAAATTCTAGAGCAGGATTTGAAGTTATCTTGTATTGTGAAAGGATACAACTCTTTACTCCGGAATAAAGGGCACCAGTCTCTTCAGTGATTGATCCCACTAGCTCTGCTGTCTCCTCCTGTGCTTTGTTAGACGAAAATTAGGAAGCATGAAATACCTGAAAACGCATTACATCTATCCAATTGGAGTGAGCAAACTACGGCCCAGGCCAAATCGGCTCCTTTGGCTGCGTAGGCTAATAATAGTTTTTATATCTTTAAATATGAAAATAAAAAGAATAAAAATATGAGACATGTGAAAACTATAGGAAATTCAAATTTCAATGTCCACGAATAAAGTTTTATTGGAACACAGCCACACTCATTTGTTGACTTGTTGTCGGTGATTGCTTTCACATTCTAAGTGGAGTTGAGTAGACAGGGAAGGTATGGCTTGTAAAACCTAAAATAGTTCCACTAAACCTATTTTGAAATTGTTACAGAACATGTTTACAAACCCCTGATCAAATTATTGATTGCTTTTAATGTGTTTTCTTGAAATTAATTGATCAGACACTATTTTCTTATTATCAAAGCATTTAAATTAAACTAAATGTATGTATAACTTATTGGCAAAGATAAAAAAATTGAAGTGGTAGAATATTCCTCTGTTGTGGGAATAAAAAGTAGTGCACAGTTTCGGGAGGCAATGTGGCCACATGTATAAAAAGCCCCTCTGAAACTGGATACACCCTTTGACTCAATTCCACTGATAGAAATTTTGCTAAGGAAATAAATAGAAATCTGTGCAAAGATGTGGACAAGCAGAATCATATAGTGAAAATCTGCAAACTGGGGCACCTGGGTGGCTCAGTCGTTAAGCGTCTGCCTTTGGCTCAGGTCATGATCCCAGGGTCCTGAGATTGAGCCCCGCATCGGGCTCCCTGCTCCCTGCTCTCTGCTCTCTCTGCTCGGGAGCCTACTTCTCCCTCTCCCACCCCCCCTGCTTGTGCTCCCTCTCTCACTATATCTCTCTGTCAAATGAATAAATAAAATCTTTAAAAGAAAAAAAAAAAGAAAAAGAAAATCTGCAAACAGACCAAGTGTCTGATTACTTTGGTAAGGTATAGTATATCCACCAAATGGAATACAATAAAGTCATTTAAAAAGAGAATGCACACCTATATTGAATTGAAAGATGTTCATAATACATGTTTAGGGGAGAATAGCATGGTACATAAGAACATATATAGAATGTTCTTTTGGTAAAATTATGCTGAGATATTTCATTAACCATAATTTTTAAAGATATGAAAAATGGAACAGAAAATTTAGCATTGACTGAGTATCAAGTACTCTATCAGACAACCCTACAGCTATTCACTAATTTTTAATTTAATCACATTTTTAATGTACCTACAAATGTCTCTATTTTACAAGTATGGAAACTGAGGCACAGAAAAATTAAGTAAATTTCCCTAAGTTACATAGTGCTTTGGGAAGCCCTAAGGCCAGGATTAGAAAGCTCATGTTCTTTATATTCTATAAATATATAAAAATATATATAAAATATATAAAAATATATCATATACATTATATAAATATATAAATATAAATATAATCCTTTCAGCATTGGGTTGGAGGTTTTATTTTAATAAAAATCAAACTGTAAACTTTAGTACGTTCTTTTAATATAAATAACTGATGCCCTTCCTGGGATATAGCATCGTGTAGTGGGAAAACTATGGGTTTTCCATCAGGAAGGTCCATGTAATCCACAGCTCAACCATTTACTTACTGTGTGAGTCAAGTTATTTAGCCCTAAGTGTCCCTATTTCCTTAATATAAGATGGACATAATGGTATTTATCTAAAAGTTATTATGAAGATTAAAAGAAGCAATGTATCAAAGCACATAAGACATACTGGAAAAGCAATCTACTTTGATTCCCTTAAATATGTAATAAGAAATGAGAACCACAATTGGTTCTGCATATGGATGGCTGAAAATACTGAGCAGTGACTATGTAATTTAGTTCTGCTTCTTAAGACTGGTTGTCAATAGTTGGTAACTACTAATTTATAACAGAGATCACTAGTTTGTCTTTTTCTTTCTTTTTTTTTTTAAGATTTCATTTATTTATTTGAGAGAGAGAGTGAGTGCACATGAGCAGAGGGGAGGAGGAGAGGGAGAGGGAGAAGTGGACTCCCTGCTGAGCAGAGAGCCCGCTATGGGGCTCCATCCCAGGACTCCGGGATCATGACTGAGCCAAAGGCAGACACTTACCCAACTGAGCCACCCAGGCGCCCCACTAGTTTGTCTTTCTCAAGAAAACACCACTAAAGAAAAAGGCTGACTTCTCACACACATAGCAATCATGTTCCAAGCCCTTGCTCTAAAATGTGTATGGTCCCTCCATTTACAAACAAGCACCCTTCACATCTAGAGGTTTGACCCAACCTGCCTAGTGATATTTGTCTGCTGAAGAAAATATATTAGTTAGCAAGAAAAAGATCAATTCTTCAAAAAGAATGATGCGGGAAATTTCCTTTCCAATCATGTCGGCGCTACAGCCTAGCAAGTTAAAAAAAAAATCCACCAATAAAGGAGTGGTTGCTATGGGTTCCTCTGTAAATGTCATGGCTGGGGTACCGGGAATAGCTGAGCCAGCCATTGGTTCAAACACAAGAAAACAGAGGTGGTCAAGTGTCTTGTACAGACTGAAACACTTTTGAAATAACAAAGGCGTTTCCTATTGTTTTGTGAGTTGTGCTGTGTCACATTTGCTAATTGTAATCTCTATTATCCCAGCATGTTTTTTTTTTTTTTTTCTGAAACAAGCCAAACAGACTTCTTTCAGTGTTTACATTTTTCACGGATGTCACAGCTAAGATCTTTCTCTCAAGTGTATGAAATTGATTCTATGAAACTTGAATGTCTCTAGAGAAGATTGGTGAGAAATTCGTTATAAAAAGGGAATGACATTAGATGTGGATTTGAGGTTCAGAAAGAAGTATTCTACTTACTCTCCTATATTTAGTCCATGTTCTAAAAAGAATTCATGAAGTCCCCTACTTATGCTTTAATATTTAATATGATTTCATTTTTTTATTGGTGAAAAATGATCTTGTAAAGCATAGGTAAATGCCCCATTTCCTCTTGGGGATTTTCCCTGCTTTTCAGTAAGTTGCACTGCTGTGAATATGCTTCTCTAATCAAGCACCATTGTACCTCTGGCGTCAGGAATGAAAGCACAGGCAATCTAGCTGGGAAGAGCTACAAGACTGCTGTCAAAGTGAGCCTGAAGACTTAGTTCCCCTTTCATTCTGAAATCATCAGAAACACGTCTCATTTACCAAGAAGTTGAAAATTGAAAACTAACTTAATTTTAGAACAGGCACATCACAAAATGTAGACTATTAAGTGTGCTCACATGCATGTGCGTGTAAAAACTGGAATCAGATCAAAATAGAATTCAAAGGCAAATATGTATGAGTGATTGCATGATTGTGTAATGCATTCAAGTCTCTCTAGAGAAGAAATCACAATGAATTAGGGAACCAAAATTAATCTACTGTGGTTTTCCAGACTGGCCCTGAAGGCAGAAGGTTTTAAACTCCTCACTCATCATCTACTACTCTCATAATGTGTAAATGAGAAAACTCAATAATTTTCACCTAAGAATCACAAATTACTCTGCAAATCTAATTGGCTAAAACACAAGGACATAAGTAAAAACTATTATCTTCATTCTCGTGGCTGGAAGGGTTGGTTAAAAGATTTAATCCAAGACCAATAAATGAATCAGGAATGAAACAGATATTAATCACTTTCTTTTAACCCCTGATATTCTCTGAGTTTCTTCATACACTTAACCAAAGCCTGCTTACTCTTTTGAAAATTTTATTCATGCTTTTTATTATACGAGCAAATAAATCTCTCTCTCTTCAGTTAGAAGTCAGTGTCAGATTTAGCAGCTAATGTGCCAGCAAAATAGCAAATGCAGGTGCTTGTGAAATAATGGAAATAGAAAGTGGGTTTCAAAAACAGCCATTGATTCAGTGCAGAGAAATGCCTTTTCCCCACTGACAATGTTGACAAACCCTGTGTGCCCTGGATGAAAGGCATTTCAAGAGGAAAACATTTATATTTGAATTTTTGTGAGCTCTGAGGGGGAAATTCATTTCAGATTGCCCTTTTGGAGCTGGAGAAGGTTTTGTTTTGGTTTGGTTTGGTTTGTTTTTGTTGTTGTTGTTGTTGTTTTGTTTTGGTTTGTTTTTGCCAATGGCTCAGTTATGTAATTTGCCCCAGGTCATATATATAAGTGAAATGAAGTACAGCCCAAGAAGCCTGTTCTATCTTCAGCATCCACCATTGTTCTGCAAAGTCACCAAATAATCTATTTTAAAATTCAACGGCTTCTCATTTCTCACACTTGGCAGACTGTTTGCGAATTTTAACACCATGCAACAACCACTCCTGTGGCTTCTGTGACATTTTCTCTTAGTACCATCCCTCAAATGGCTGGTCTGCAGTTTTTATGATCACTTGTTTTCTCTGCTTGCTACTTAAATATAGGAATTACACAAGTGTAATTTTGGACTTTTTAAACTCTTCTCTCCCTTTTGTGAGCCCAGTCTGCAGGAGCTCATCCATTCTCTAGGACAAGTGTCTTCATTTACATATTAGGAATTTTTCAAAGCTCTCTTTCAGATCACGAGCCTTGGCAAATGAGGAAAAGAGAAAAAAGTGTCAAGTATTATTATAACATGGTAAAAGTAATAACTTTGTTCTGGCCCTTGCTGACTTGATTTTAAGAATGTTATTCCTAGATGACTTGATGTTTTGTCTCTAAACAAGATAAATGGAGCCAAGATGTCTAATGGGTACATGTCAAGAACATAAAAGTTAGAAAAAAAAGGACCCTTTCCCCACTTAAGATGAAATGTCATGGGGCAATAAAGCATTTAAGAATCAGCACTGATAGGAAGAGTTGATTATAAGACAGCTGCATCAGTGTAAGAAAGGACTGCTGTGGTCTGCATTCTACTAGACTCAGATGAAGTTTTGAAACTCAGCTATTCTAACTTTCCCTAAAACACACAACATCTGCAGGGATCCGGAATAGGCCAGTCATGGGCCCGAGTGGTCACTAACTTTGCATGCAGTGCTGACTGGATCAACTCTGAGGAGCAAGGCCTGAAATCAGAGAGACCCACACTCTGGGATGAATGGCAGAAGCATTGGTCATTATCGATTTATATGATTGGTTAAAGATGATTGGAGCAAGCCACTCCTCTTCTTTTTATTTACCTCCACACCACCCTCCCAGGCTTGGAATCATCTAGAATCTGAGGTGATACGCATATCCATCCTTTGTCATGATTCTAGTTCTAAGATCCAGATGTGAATTAACAATTTTCTGAGACTGCCTCATGGATATTCTACTGACATCTCATTTTCTCCACCAGCATACTTCACTTCTTTAATGGTATTATCATCTACTTGGTTACCTAAGTTATAAACTTCAAATGTATTTCTCCTTCTCTATTAACTAACACATATCTCATGGTCTC
This sequence comes from Leptonychotes weddellii, assembly GCF_054177405.1. NCBI lineage: Eukaryota > Metazoa > Chordata > Mammalia > Carnivora > Phocidae > Leptonychotes > Leptonychotes weddellii. The sequence continues at coordinate 24,244,669 of NC_138371.1, forward strand.
CAAGTTCTGTGCCTTTTATTTCTATTTTTTAAGTGTTTATTTAAATTCCAGCTAGTTACCATACTGTGTAATATTTGTTTCAAGTGTATAATAGAGTGATTCAGCACTTTCATACAACACCTGGTTCCCATCATCTATGTCATCCATCCTCCCTCCTGCTCCCCTCTGATAACCATCAATCTGTTCTCTATATAGCTGAGAGTATGTTTCTTGGTTTGCCTCTCTCTCTCTCTTTTAAAATTTAAATTCATTTAATTAACATATAGTGTATTATCAGTTTCAGAGGTAGAGGTCTGTGATTCATCAGTCTTATATAACATCCAGTGCTCATTATATCACGTGCCCTCCTCAATGTCCATCACCCAGTTACCCCATTGCCTACTCCCTCCCCTCCAGCAACCCTCAGTTTGTTTTCTTTTTTTTTATTTTTTTTTAAAGATTTTATTTATTTATTTGACAGAGAGAGACACAGCGAGAGAGGGAACACAAGCAGGGGGAGTGGGAGAGGGTGAAGCAGGCTTCCCGTGGAGCAGGGAGCCCGATGTGGGGCTCGAACCCGACGCTGGGATCATGACCTGAGCCGAAGGCAGACGCTTAACGACTGAGCCACCCAGGCACCCCCCTCAGTTTGTTTTCTATGATTAAGAGTCTCTTATGCTTTCTCTCCATCTCTGATTTTGTCTTGTTTTATTTTTCCCTCCCTTCCCCTACGCTCCTCTGTTTTGTTTCTTAAATTCCACATATGAGTGAGATCCTATGATAATTGTCTTTCTCTGATTGACTTATTTCACTTAGTATAATACTCTCTAGTTCCATCCATGTCATTGCAAATGGCAAAAGTTCATTTTTTTTTTTTTTGTGGCTGAGTAGTATTCCATTGTATATATGTACACACACCACATC
>NC_138371.1:24245671-24269764 GCF_054177405.1 Leptonychotes weddellii
GTTCCCCTTTCTCTGCATCCTTGTCAACATCTGTTGTTTCCTGAATTGCTGATTTTAGCCATTCTGACAGGTGTGAGGTGTTATCTCATTGTGGTTTTGATTTGTATTTCCCTGATACCAAGTGATATGGAGCATACACAGGGATGCCCACTATCACCACTGTTGTTCAACATAGCACTAGAAGTCCTAGCCTTGCGTCTGTTGGCCACTTGTATGTCTTCTTTGGAGAAATGCCTGTTCATGTCTTCTGCCCATTTCTTGATTGGATTAGTTGTTCTTTAGGTGTTGAGTTTGATAAGTTCTTTATAGATTTTGTATACTAGCCCTTTATCTGATAAGACATTTGCAATTATCTGCACCCATTCTGTCAGTTGTCTTTGGTTTTGTCAGACTGTTTCCTTTGCTGTGCAAAAGCTTTTTATCTTGATGAAGTCCCAAGAGTTCATTTTTGCTTTTGTTTCCCTTGCCTTTGGAGACATGGCTAGCAAGAAATTGCTGTGGCCGAGGTCACAGAAGTTGCTGCCTGGGTTCTCTAGAATTTTGATAGATTCCTATCTCACATTTAGGTCCTTCATTTATTTTGAGTCTATTTTTGTGTATGGTGTAGGAAAATGGTCCAGTTTCATTCTTCTGTATGTGACTGTCCAATTTTCGAACACCATTTGTTGAAGAGACTGTCTTTTTTCCATTGGACATTCTTTCCTGCTTTGTAGAAGATCAGGTGACCATAGAGTTGAGGGTCAATACCTGGGTTCTCTATTCTGTTCCATTGATCTATGAGTCTGTTTTTGTGTCCGTACCATACTGTCTTGATGATGACAGCTTTGTAGTAGAGCTTGAAGTCCAGCATTGTGATGTCACCAACTTTAGTTTTCTTTTTCTACATTCCTTTGGCTATTTGGGCTCTCTTCTCTTTCCATACAAATTTTAGGATTATTTGTTCTAGCTCTGTGAAAAAAAGTTGATAGGGATTGTATTGAATGTATAGATTGCTCTAGGTAGCATAGACATTTTAACAGTATTTGTTCTTTCAATCCATAAGCGTGGAACATTTTCCCATTTTTTTGTGTCTTCCTCAATTTCTTTCATGAGTGTTCTATAGTTTTCTGAGTACAGATCCTTTGCCTCTTCAGTTAGGTTTATTCCTAGGTATCTTTGGTGCAATTGTAAATGGGATCGACTCCTTTATTTCTCTTTCTTCTGTCTCATTGTTAGTGTATAGAAATGCAACTAATTTCTGTGCATTGATTTTACATCCTGACACTTTGCTGAATTCCTGTATGAGTTCTAGCAATTTTGTGGTGCAGTCTTTTGGGTTTTCCACATAGAGTATCATGTCATCTGTGAAGAGTGAGAGCTTGACTTCTTTGCCGATTTGGATGCCTTTTATTTCTTTTCATTTTCTGATTGCTGAGGCTAGGACTTCTAGTACTATGTTGAACAACAGTGGTGATAGTGAACATCCCTGTGTATTCTTGGGGGAAAAGCTCTCAGTTTTTCAACATTGAGAATGATATTCATTGTGGGCTTTTCATATGTGGCTTTTATGATATTGAGGTATGTTCCCTCTATCCCTACACTGTGAAGAATTTTGATCAAGAAAGAATGCTGTACTTTGTCAAATGCTTTTTCTGCATCTGTTGAGAAAATCACAAGATTCTTGTCCTTTCTTTTATTAATATAGTATATCATTTGATTGATTTGTGGATGTTGAACCATGCTTGCAGCCCAGGAATAAATCCCACTTGGTCTTGGTGAATAATTCTTTCAATGCACTGGTTGGATCCTATTGGCTAGTATCTTGGTGAGAATTTTTGTACCCATGTTCATCAGGGCTATTGGTCTGTAATTCTCCTTTTTTGTGGGGTCTTTGTCTGGTTTTGGGATCAAGATAATGCTGGCCCTGTAGAAAGAGTTTAGAAGTTATCTTTCCATTCTTATTTTTAAAAACAGCTTCAGAAAATAGGTATTAATTCTTCTTTAAAAGTTTGGTAGAATTCCCCTGGGAAGCCATCTGGCTCTGGACTCTTGTTTTTTGGTAGATTTTTGATTACTGCTCCAATTTCCTTGCTGGTTATGGGTCTGTTCAGGTTTTCTATTTCTTCTTATTTCAGTTTTGGTAGTTTATACGTCAATAGGGATGCATTCATTTCTTCCAGATTGCCTAATTTGGCATATAGTTGCTCATAACATGTTCTTATAATTGTTTGTATTTCTTTGGTTGTGATCTCTCTTCTTTCATTCATGAGATTTGCAATTTTCGCTGTTATATGTTGAGTTGTTGACCTATTTGTATTGATTTTGAGGAGGGTTCTCTCAAAATCCTCCTGGACTTGAATGCCTGTTTCCTTCCCCAGACTAGGAAAGTTCTCCACTATAATTTGCTCCAATACACCTTCTACCCACCCCCTTCCTCTTCTGGGATCCCAATTATTTTAATACTGTTTTGCTTTATGGTATCACTTATCTCTCGAATTCTCCCCTGATGACCCAATAGTTTCTTTATCTTTCTTTTTCTCAGCTTCTATATTTTCCATCATTTTGTCTTCTGCATCACTAATTCTCTCTTCTGCCTCATTTATCTTTAGTTAGAGCCTCCATTTTTTATTGCATCTCATTAGTAGCCTTTTTTATTTCAACTTGATTAGATTTCAGTTCTTTTATTTCTCCAGAAAGGGATTCTCTAGTGTCTTCTGTGATTTTTTCAAGTCCATCTAGTATCTTTATAATCATTATTCTGAACTCTTGTTTTGACATCTTACTTATATCCATACTGATTAGGTCCCTGGCAGTCAGTACTGCCTCTTGTTCTATTTTTTGAGGTGAGTTTTTCCATCTTGTCATTCTTGCAGAAAGTGATCACTTTTCTATTTGTAGAATTGCAGCAATTCTTTTTTTTTTTTTAAGATTTTATTTATTTATTTGAGAGAGAGAGAATGAGAGAGAGCACATGAGAGGGGGGAGGGTCAGAGGGAGAAGCAGACTCCCTGCCAAGCAGGGAGCCCGATGCGGGACTTGATCCAGGGACTCCAGGATCATGACCTGAGCCGAAGGCAGTCGCTTAACCAACTGAGCCACCCAGGAGCCTGCAGCAATTCTTTCCTTAGCTCTCCATTTGAATTTGCTGGTGTTCAGAAGGATTGGATAGCTATCTAGCTGAATTCCTAGGACCAGACAACAGGAAGTTCTCCTACTCCTCTGCCATGTTGGATTCTCCCCTGTACCTTTTATTTCAAAAGTGCCTTAAGCATCTTCCTCCTCCTGGTCTTCACTACCACTCTCCTGGCTCAGACTGTCACCTCTCTCTCATTTCCCCCAGTTCTAGTCTCTTCTCTCCAGTCCAATCTCCACATTGGCATCAAAATTGCTCTTCTAAAATTCAGATCTGATCATGTCACTTCTCATCCTTTGGAAAGCCTGTAATGGTTTCTCTAGCTTACACAATTGATTCCAAACTTCTGAATAGAAGATCCCAAGTATGTCTCCAAGGTTTTTTTTTTCCCCTCTGACCCACTTATGCTCCAGATACATCAAGTGATTTCATAGTCTCAGAATGTATCCTTCACTCACACCTTTATTTGTTTGCTTTAGAAATCTGTTTCCATTCCCTATCCTTCCTAGACTCTCTTTTCTCCCTTAGATTTTGTGTGAACTTGAGTTTCTACCACTTATCACTGTTTATCCTGGGCTGTGGTTTATTGTGATCTGTCCCCCTCACTTGACTCTCTGATATCTTGAGGGCACTGGACCAAATGAGGACTCACACTGTTTGTGCCATTTATTTTTCATTTTACAGTGTACATACATTATACAATTATGCTAGCAAAAAGTATAGAAAAGACAGAATGTCAGAATTAGATTCTTTTGGCCTGAGACTCTACTGAAGGTCTAGCCTGAAGGACATCAGGACCCAAAAGTGAGTGAAAAATTACCCCTTCCCATGTACAGATTTATAAAGGAAATGATCTCCAGTACTTTGTTCCTGTCAGATTAAGAACACAAAAAGGGGGCATAGGGAGGGATTTGGTGAGAGGAGATTGATGAGGGCAGGTCTTTGGACAGTGATGTCGTGCTATCTGTGAATCATAACTTTCCTTTTGGGGGAGCTATGGGGAGGTGAGACATTCTAAGCTGAGGCTTTAATAAAAAGAATATTCAAATACTTGGAGAGATTGAAATTTGTTCTCTGATGTTGGGAGACACTAGATCTCTATAGGCTGGAGAAATCTAGTGGCTAGTGGAGAGCTAATGGCTCTGGTTGTGTGGCCCAAGAAGTGCTACTGAATTGGAAGCTGCCTCCGCTCCTAGAGTTAGCAAAGGAGGTAATATAAAAAGGCCAGAGGAGGGTCATGCAAGGGAGGGAGCTGGAGAAAATCATCTATGCCCCATCCAGTAAGGTTGCCTGGAGGGGAGACCAGCCTCAGCAGAAAGAAGCTGGAAGTATACCACAGGATGTCCTCTGAAAGGCAGAAAAACTGCTTAAAGCACCTTCCCTTACTTCTCTTACTCTGTTTTATACCAAGAAGGAGCAGAAACAGCATCTGTGTAAAAGGATTATACTCTACTCCCAAAGCAGGCTATTGTAGCCTGAGGTAAATCCATACTGGGAAAGTGTATAGATCTTACACCATCAACTTCAGATTTCTGAATGTTCCATGGGATGGACATTTTAATTTCTGAATTGAGACTCTTTTTTATAATTGAGATTCTCTTTATAGCCAGAAGAATTTTATTATCTGAGAGTGACTAACAAGTCATGAGTCTGCCCAAGTCTTCAGCTTGAGGCAGGGAAGATTTCTCCCACTGCAGAATGTTGAAATTGTGGGAGACAAAAATAAACTCATGTTTTGATCACAATTCATATGAGTCATGCTTGTTCAACACAATGGTTACACAGGAAAAGACAAAATATTGGTACTTTGGTGCCCATATAATGAGTGCTTTCTGATTTTTCTACAGTTGAGGCAGAAAAAGGGCTGAGAAGTTCTCTTGGTATCTATTTAGGTCTTAGTTTTCTGATGCTAATGAAAAAATCAGATTTTTATTTACTAATATTAAAAGTCAAGTAAGACTATCTGAAGTGTGCATTCTACTTCTAAGGCTTGATCAGCTTTCTCATAGTTTATGCTATGAATTGTAGATTCTTATTTCATAAGGAAAATTTAAGTAACATGCCATGCTTGTAATAAAAGCAAGATTTAATTCAATTATTAGGGTCATAAAAGAGAAAGAAAAACAGCCTTTAAGAAAGCTACACAGTTCTGGAAGCAAGGGTGATGTTAAAATATTTACCATCTGGTAAGTTAATACATTAGAAAAACTGCTTTTATTCTCAAAAAAATATAAATTACAAAATGGTTTGTCAAGTGACGTGTGTTGTAGTACAACTAGTTCATCCAATTTACCTAATAATGTCCAAATACATTGCTGATTTTTAAAAACTATTGGTTGATCTTTGCTTGATGTAGATGTCATTTGCTAAATGACGCTTTTAAATGAGCCATGACTTGATATAGAGAATGGCATAAAACTGTTCTGATGATTTCCCATTTAGTTGATTGTTACTGGGTAACTTGTATTTATAAAAAAACAAGATAAGGAAAGAGAGCAAAAGAAGAACTACAAAAATCAGAAAACAATTAACAAAATGGCAATAAGTACATACCTAATTACTTTAAATGTATATGTTTTAAATGCTCCAATCAAAAGACATTGGGTGGCAGAATGGATAAAAGCAAGACCCATCTATCTGCTGCCTATAAAAGACTAATTTCAGACCTAAAGACACATATAGACTGAAAGTGTAAGGATGGAAAAAGATACACCATGCAAATAGAAGCAAAAAAGAAAGAAAAGAAAAAGCCAAGGTGGCAATACAAAATACAAAAACTGTAACAAGAGACAAAAAGGGCATTACATAATGATAAAAGGATCAATCCAAAAAGAGAATGTAACAGTTGTAAATATCTATGCACCCAACAATGGAGTACTTTAATGCAAATATTAACAGTCATAAAAGGAGGAATTTATAGTAATACAATAATAGTAGGGGACTTTTATTTATTTATTTAAAAAAATTTTATTTATTTATGAGAGAGAGAGCACCAGTGGGGGGAGAGGCAGAGGGAGAAGGAGAAGCAGACTCCCCACTGAGCAGGGAGCCTGATGCAGGGCCCGATCCCAGGATCATTCCCCAAGCAGAAGGCAGACACTTAACTGACTGAGCCACCCAGATGCCCCCATTGTAGGAGACAAATTAAAATGAAAACGCAAGGGTCCCAAAGCTTTGGGATGTAGTAAAAGCAGTTCTAAGATGGAAATTTATAGTGATACAAGCTTACCTCAAGAAACAAGAACAACCTCAAATAAAAAAATCTAACTTTATACCTAAAAGAAACTAGGGCAAGAAGAACAAAGCCCAAAGTTAGTAGAAGGAAGGAAATATCAAAGCAGAAATAAATAAAATAGGAATTAAAAGAACAATAGAAAAGATCAATAAAGCCAAGAGCAGATTCTTTGAAAAGAAAACAAAATTGATAAACCTTTAGCAAGACTCATCAAGAAAAAACAAAACAAAACAACAAAGGACACAAAATCAGAAGTAACAACTGACACTACAGAAATACAAATGACTATAACAGAATACCACAAAGAAATATATGCCAGCAAATTAGACACCCTAGAAGAAATGGATAATTTCCTAGAAACATATAATCTTCCAAGAAAGAACCAAGAAGAAATAGAAAATCAGAACAGAGCAATCAATAGTAACAAAATCGAATTGGTAATCAAAAACTCCCAACAAACAAAAGTCCAGGACCATGGATTCACAAATGAATGTTACCAAACATTTAAAAAATAGTTAATACCTGTTTTCTAAAAATTATTCCAAAATAGAAGAGGAATGAATGCTCCCAAATACAACCTAAGAGGCCAGCATTACCTTGATACCAAAACCAGATAAAAGACACTACAAAAAAGGAACACTATAAGCCAATATCCCTGATGAATACAGATGCAAAAATCCTCAACAAAATATTAGCAAATTGCATTCAACAATACACTAAAAGGATCAGACACCACGATCAAGTGGAGTTTATTCTGGTACAAGGATGGTTCAATATTTGCAAATCAATTAATGTGATGCACCATATCAACAAAATGAATAAAAATCATATGATCATCTCAATAGATGAAGAAAAAGCTTTTAACAGCATTCAAAATCCATTCATGATAAAAACTCTCAACAAAGTGGGTTTAGATGGAACATAGCTATAGCTCAAAATCATAAAAGCCATATACACAGACCCCACAGCTAACATCATACATACTCCATGGTGAAAAACAGAGCTTTCCCTCTAAGGTCAGGAAGAAGACAAGGATGCCCACTCTCACCACTTTTATTCAACATAGTACTGAAAGTCCTAGCCTCAGCAGACAAAAAAAGGCATCTAAATTGGTAAGGAGGAAGTTAAACTGTTGCTATTTGCAGATGACATGATACTATACATAGAAAACCTTAATGATTCCATCAAAAAGCTATTCGAATAATAAGTGAATTCAGTACAGTTGCAGGATACAAAATTGATACACAGAAATCAGTTGCATTTTTATACACTAATAATGAAGTAGCAGAAAGAGAAATTAAGAAAACAATTCCATTTATAATTGTGCCAAAAAGAGTAAAACACCTATGAATATCCTAACCATGGAGGTGAAAGACCTGTACTCTGATAGCTATAAAATGCTGAAAAAAGAAATTGAAGATGACACAAACAAATGGAAAGATATTCCATGCTCATGGATAAGAAGAATTAATAGTGTTAAAATGCCCAAACTACCTGAAGCAATCTACAGATTCAGTGAAATCCCTATTAAAATACCAACAGCATTTTTCACAGAACTAGAATAATCCTAAAATTTGTATGGAACAACAAAAAACCCTAAATAGCCAAAGCATCATTTTTTTTTGAAAGATTTTGAGAGCTCACGTGAGTGAGTCAGAGTGAGTGGGGGGAGGGGTAGAGGAGAGGGAGAGAGAGAATCTCAAGCAGACTCCCTGCCGAGCACAGAGCCCAATATGGGACTCAATCCCACAACCATGATCCCTCCATCATGACTTGAACCAAAATTAAGAGTTGGATGCTTAACTGAGTCACCCAGCTGTCCCTAGCTAAAGCAATCTTGAGACAAAAGATAAAAACTGGAAGTATCACAATCCAAATTTCAAGATACATTATAGAGTTGTAGTAACCAAAACAGTCTGGTACTGGCACCAAAGGAGAGACATAGATCAATGGAACAGAAAAGAGAGCTCAAAAATAAACCCATGCTTACATGGTCAATTAATCTATGAAAAAAGAGGCAAGAATATACAATGGGAAAAGACAGTCTCTTTAACAAATGGTGCTGGGAAAACTGGACAGCTACATGCAAAAGAATGAAACTGAACCACTTTTTCACACCTACACAAACATAAACTCAAAATGGATTAAGAACCTAAATGTGAGACCTGAGATCATAAAATTCCTAGAACAAAACACAGGCAGTAATTTCTTTGACATTGGCCATCACAATATTTTTCTGGATATGTCTCCTAAGGTAAGAGAAGCAAAAGCAAAATTAAACTATTGGGACTACCCAAAATAAAAGGCTTTTGCACAGAGAAGGAAACCATCAACAAAACAAAAAGGCAACCTACTAAATGGACGAAGATATTTGCAAATGATATATCCAATAAAGTGTTATAATTCCAAAATATAAAAAGAACTTATACAACTCAATACCAAAAAACAAATAATCCAATTAAAAATGGGCAGAGGACCTGAATAGACATTTTTCCAAAGAAGACATACAGATGGCCAACAGACACATGAAAAGATGCTCACCATTAGTCATCATCAGGGAAATGCAAATTAAAACCACAATGAGGGATGCCTAGGTTGCTCACTTGGTTAAGTATCTGCCTTCAGCTCAGGTCATGAACTCAGGGTCCTGGGAAGGAGCCCAGAGTCAGGCTCCCTGCTCGTCGGGGGGTCTGCTTCTCCTTTCTCCCTCTGCCCGCCCCCACATGCTCCTGACTCACTCTCTCTTAAATAAATAAATAAAGTCTTAAAAAAATAAAACCACAATGAGATATTGCTTTACACCCGTTAGAATCACTAGAATAAAAAAGACAAGAATTAACAAGTGTTGATGAGGATGTGGAGAAAAAGGAACCTTCACACACTGTTGGTGGGAATGTATTTTGGTGCAGCCACTGTGAAAAACAATATGGAAATTTTTCAGAAAATTAAAAATAGAAATACCATATGATCCAGTAATTCCATTACTGGGTATTTACCCCCCAACACCAAAAATTCTAATTCAAAAAGATACATGCACCTCTCTGCTTGTTGCAGCATTATTTACAATAGCTAAGATATGGAAGCAGTCCAATTGTCCATTGACCATTGATAGATGAATGGATAAAGAAGATGTGGTATATATACACACACAATGGAATATTACTCAGCCATAAAAAAAGTATGAGATGAGCACTGGGTGTTATGTGTAACTGATGAATTGTTGAATACTACATCAAAAACTAATGATGTACTATACAGTGGCTAATTGAACATAATTAAAAAAAAAGTATGAGATTTTTCATTTGCAACAATATGGATGGACCAGGATGGTATTATGCTAATTGAAAGAAGTCAGATAGAGACAAATCCCATATGATTTCATTTATATCTGGAATCTATAAGACAAAACAAATGAATAAACAAAAAGCAGAAATAGACCCCAGAGAACAAACTGATGATTTCCAGAAGTGTGGGTGGATGGGGAAAATAGGTGAAGGGGAGTGAGAGACACAGGCTTCCAGTTATGGAATAAGTCACAGGGAGAAAAGGTACAGCATAGAGAATATAATCAATGGGAGTGTAATAGTGTTGTATGGTGACAAATGGTAGCTACACTTGGGGTGAGTAGAGCACAATGTATAGAATTGTCAAATCAGTATGTTGTACACCTCAAACTAGTGTAACATTGTATATCAACTATACTTCAATTTTTTAAAAAAGAATTGCTCTGTACAGAAATGATATTGTTTATGAGACAGGATCCTCTTTCATTATTTGCTGAATTAACAGCAAATACATGAACATTTTTCTAGCCCATTTAATGCTCAGATTTTTATATGACATATATTTGGTATCTTCATTATTGATTGTCAGGAAAACTGCTTACTGGAATATTTAAAGAGATCAAACCTAATCCATTAGACGAGATGAGACATATGGGCTGCTTGGTTCGAATTCAGGCTCTGCTCATGAAGGTTTTTTGGGGGTGGGGAGGAGTCAAGGCAGTTTATTGGCACCTGAGCAGCCCTCTGCCCATTAATTTTTTTTTATTATGTTATGTTAATCACCGTACATTACATCATTAGTTTTTGATGTAGTGTTCCATGATTCATTGTTTGTGTATAACACCCAGTGCTCCATGAAATATGTGCCCTCCTTAATACCCATCACAGGGCTAACCCATCCCCCACCCTCTTCCCCTCTAAAACCCTCAGTTTGTTTCTCAGAGTCCATAGTCTCTCATGGTTCGTCTCCCCCTCCAATTTCCCCCCCTTCATTTTCCCCTTCCTACTATCCTTTTGCCCATTAAGTTTTAAACAACCTTTCCATGCTCAGTTTTCTCATCTGTAAAATGGGGATGCTTATAACAGTACTCATAGGAGTTCACGTACGTTTGTAAGGATGCCTGGAAGAGACAATCACTAAATAATTATAAAATTAGTGTTTATGCCCACTTCAGTTGGGCTTCTAGTGGGTTTTAGGTGAAGGTGAATTTCAATAGAGACCATTAAAAAGCCTTTTCCTTAGGCATTGTCACCTGCACGTTGCCCCATGGGGCCTAACTGTTGCTCATAATCTTCTTCTGTTGTTGGCCTCGGGAACCCCATCACCTCCTCAGTGCCTTGTGCTCATCTCTATACTCTGTTAAGAGTTCAAGTCCTATGGCGACTGCAGTTCCCATAAACAACCATACCAGGGAAGTTCTGGGTGGAATGAAGACAGGTAACAGGTGACCATAGCCAAGGTATGGTTACTGAGCACCAGCTATTTGCCTCCCAGTATGTCAGAAAAGACACTGTCTCCTCGGTGGGCTTTCCATCTTCTGACTTGGAGGAGGGGGCAATGCAGGGACAGGGGAAGGCAAGTAACAGCTGAGGCCAGCATAGGTCATCTGGGCTTCCTGGAACAGCTGGTCATGCACAGGCCAGTCCTCCAGATTCCCTGAGGCGATCCCAGCCACTGGTGATACTTAAAAGGCAGGATTTGAGGGGACTGGGACAGATCTTGGAGGCTCTCTGCCGTACAAGGCACTGGCCCTACAGGGGCCAGAACTGGATGAAGTCTATGGAGGCCAAAGATGGGCATTGGGAAGGAGGAGGCTTGGGCAGTGAGTCTTTCAATATTCTCACAACTTATTCAACTAAATAAGGGGTGTGTTGGCTGAAGATCAGCCCTGGGCTTAAGAACACATCATTTGGGGGCGCCTGGGTGGCTCTGTCGTTAAGCATCTTCCTTTGGCTCTGGTCGTGATCCCAGAGTCCAGGGATCGAGCCCCGCATCGGGCTCCCTGCTCAGCGGGAAGCCTGCTTCTCCCTCTCCCATTCCCCGCCCCCCGCTTGTGTTCCCTCTCTCGCTGTCTCTCTGTCAAATAAATAAATAAAATCTTTAAAAAAAAAAAGAACCCATAATTTGCTTGACTAGGTTACAACATCTTTCCACTATGTCTTTTTTCTACTTCCAAAAGTTATAAGCAAGTACGTTATAAGTTCAGGCCTACTAAGAGGATAGCTTTTTGTCATTTCTCACTTGACAATGAGCTTTTTTTTTAAGTCATACGTGGGGAAACAAGCAAACAAACTCCACTATATTTTTCTTTTTTCCTTTGCTTTAATGAAAAATATAGGTGGGAAAAGAATCTTAAGTGTATTTCATGGACATGAAAATTACCAGTGGTTACTGTCAAATAAATATATTAAAGATTTCTTTTCTTCTTTCTTAAGATAGGGCAAAAGTCTATTAAACATTGGTTCCTCAGGCTCCCAGTCTCTCTGAGGATCCTGATTTGACCTATCCAACCAGACCCTTCCCTCCCCCACTTTAGGATTAGGGGTTTATTCTTTTGGGTTTTTGTTTCACAGGATGAGGAAAACTTGGGAGGGAGGGAAAGATGAGTGGGTCTAAACCTGAGGTTTGAAACCAAATCTGTAGGGTCTAGCACCTGCAGTCATGAATGAAAGTGAGTAAGTGGTCTGAGAGTATTAACTAGCTTAGGTGGGGACTGTGTCCAAGTGCAGGGACCAAACTCATGTCATCATTCACAGACCAGCCCCGGCCAATTGCTATCATGAATGCAGGCTCCGGGTTGCCAAATCGTTTAACTTTTGAAAGATCCAAATCTGAGAGTGTGTGTGTGTGTGAACTTTCTTGAGTTTGAAAACACTGAGCTGACCAAACAAAGCACATCTGGAGGCCATAGGTCTATTACCTCAACCAGGCCTGAGGCAGGAGATTTTTAATGGAATTTGAAGGATTAGAAATGGGAACAGCTGTGGTATATTTGTGATAAAAGCCACGAAAGAAAAAAAAATAGGGCTTTTTGGAGTGTGTGACGCTTCTTCAACATACTCAAGAAAACCTAGTAAAGGACAGTGTTTTGAAACAATTTTGGGTTGCTGGACTGTGTACTTTTGACAAAGTTCTACAGGGGCCTTACTGTAAAAGAGGAGTATATTTTTTCCTCTACATAAGCTACATAGAGGGTTATTTTTATAATCCTACATTATATCTGAGTTACTTGTCTCTTCTCAAGGCAAGTAAAATCTTCTTTGCCTTGTTAATTAATAAAAAAAGAAAATGAAGACTTTCTTGTGATTCATGCCACCAAATAAATGTCTAAATCCCATGTAGTTTTGAGACTTCCTTGAAGGGTAACATGGATACGAATTAAAAAAAAAAAACTATTAAAGGGAAAGTCTAATTATGTTGCTATCTGGTACCAAATCCACATTATTAGCAAAGGAAAACGGAATGCAAGATGATGACTCCATTGGTAGAAGTAGGTTTCAGCCAAGTTAGAATGGTAGGTCTGGCAAACCTCCAACACAAAGACATTTCTTCCAACAGTCACAAGTTTCTACCACTTGATACCTAGACTCTTTGACATCAGACTTCGTGATATTACCTCCTGTAGTCTTAGAAATGATTCTTACCTATTAGCAGGCTGCTGTGGATCTCTTTCTCCTTGGACTAGATGAGCTGAATGCTTCTAAGACTTTAATGAGCAGATGATTCTTCTAGGGGAGTGCTGTAAGTTGGCCAGGGGTGGAGCATGGGAATTTGTATGTCTGACAAGGTCCCAGGTAAAGCCTGAACACAACTTGAGTAGCAAGGAGCTAAAGGACTGAATAAAGATAGAGAATAGGGTGTGTGGACCTACAGGATGTCTGCTTTAAGACCTGCACGGAATCAGTTCCTCTCTCTTCTGGCAGTAGCAGCCTGACTTTACTTAGGAGGGAACATTTACTTAGAAGGGAACATTTCCTCTTCATGATTAGTTTATGTAGTTCAGAAGAGGCCCCTTCTCCCTTTACTTTCCTCCTACCCCAACCACCTGTGATAGAGAAAAGAATGTGACCCGACCATGGGTAATCAGCAGAAGTGAGCAGGTGACCCAAGGTTCAGTGATTTTCAGACCCGAGATCTTGGCTAGTGCTAGTGGGAAAGAGGCTTTCTTTGGTGGGTTGTGAAACCTGGAGCTCCCAGTGACTATCATGAAAGGGGTGCTTGCCTTTAGAATAAAACTAACACAGAAGAAGCAGGGCTAAGATTTGGAAAAAGAAAGATTCTTAACATCTTTTGAATGCCTGGATCCATCCATGCCTGAGGTCTGCCTTGTTGGTTACTTGAGCCAATAAGTTTGCCTTTATGATTAAGCCAATTTGATTTCAGTTTCTGTCACTTGCAACAGATAGCATCCTGCTAAATACAGTAGTAGATAAAGGCTGACACACGGTGGGGAGATAACTGTAGCGTTCTCATCATAATTTTTCCTTGGTTGGACTGAGCCATGTGTGTGTGTGTGTGTGTATATGTGTAGTATTTTTTTTTTTTCCCAGAGAAGAAACAATCTGAAACTATAAGTTAGGTGACAAGCAATTTTATTTTGCAAAACAATCACTATACAGCAACAAATACATTTGCAAATTTTGATTGAAAAACATGAACTAACTACAACCAGCCATTGAAGAAATGCCTTTCTATGGTAACAGGCTCTAGAATTATCAGAAGAAAGAAACCCCCCAGAGATTTGTAGCGGCATGTTGGAACCTTGGAATCCCAGCATACAGAGTATACTTTTTGTTGATTTTTTTTTTCTTTTTGCTAAAGTTGAAGTAGATTTTCATGATTGACATTTTGTGAGTTTAAAAATAAGCTCTTTCCTGCAGAGGGACTTGGCCTCAACCTACACACCCAGGCTAAAAATCCTAGGTGTAAAAAAACAAACATCAGTGCTGATTTTAACACATCAGTTTTGGAAGGAATGCCTAGACTTTGCCTTTCCAAGCCACGATTCTATTTTTTTTTCTTGGCTACTTAGACCATGAATAGTTTATTTTCCTCATTTTTGTGGCATGAAAAATCGGACAAAAAGTGTAATTGTAGCAAGGTCAGAATCAACCGCTTCGAGATGATTTCTTTAACAATATTGACATGGATGTTATATTTTGGCTGATGATCCTCTTTCCTGCTGTATTACTGTATGAATGTGTGGAGAAGGTCGGCTATCATCAGCAGATTCTTCCATTTAATGAAGTTCTCTCTTCAGCCTTCTTCAGCCATACCGAGTTGGTGTTACACAGGTGTCTTGCTTGGGGCTGGGATTTCAGCCTATCACCCTGCTGGAACTCAGCAGGAGAATCCAGAGAGAGTTGGTTCCTAAATGAACAGGGCCTTTGAAACTCATCATCAACTCGGATCTTTCCTGCATCATTATAAAGTACCCAATTATCGGCTGCAGGTGACCCGGAGAGAGCGAGTTCATTGAAGAAGCTGGCCTTTTAACTCTTCACAGCTCTGGATTACTTATGTATCCTTAAACAGGTTCTCAAAGGCTAAAGCCGGAGAGAAACTGGCAGTAATAGATCTAGAATTGGAACTATGAAGCTTTAATTTCTAGATCAGCGTATGGGTACCCCCACAAGAGTGGTGTTCAAAAAGCTTAATTTGCGTCGTTAATCTTGAGAGTGAAGGCAAGATAGGTTCCAACCCCTGTCCCCATAAGAAGACATTTAGCCTGTGTGTTTCTCTCTTCTATTGGTACAAATTATCAGTTTCTTTTTGTTAACATTATAAAGAATCATATTTCCATACAAAGGAAGGGCATTTATTCATTATAATTTTGCTGAGATTTGAAATAAACATTTGCTTTAATGCCAAATCTAGTATCTTAGGGTTTTATATAATCTTTATCTTGGGCATGCATTTGTAAGAAACAGAATTTTAATATGTAAAGCATAATTACTTATTCTTACCTTTTATAAAAAATGTAAACCAAGTTGGTAGAAAATACTTATTTTGTAGGTTAAAACTGTTCTAACCTGCTGTTAACTCCTTCTTTCTAAAGAACTTTAATCACTACCTAACACTATCAAACATGTAGGAAAATACCATAGGTCTCCACACAACTACTCTTCTCCAATTTTCTAGTGCATTTCAAGGGAAGCTGATGAATAAAATGCTCAGATAGGTCAAATCCACATCATTATTAGGCAGAAAATAGACCCATCCATAGTCATATTCCATAGTTTCTAATTTTTTTGACTGTTGTATAAAAGAATTGATTTATTAACATTTTCAGACATGTTTGCTTATGCAAAACCTATTAGTTGAGAATGAGTGCTATGTTTTTGCTCCTACAGTTTTTTTTTTTTTTTTTTTGTGGAAGTCACATTGGTTGCAATATTCAGTGGGTCACAAAATGGCACCTGTGTCTCTCTGTCTTTGCATCCCTTGGCTGCTTTCCTAGATGCTACTGTACTTCCTCGTTGCCTCATCCATGCTCATCACTTCCTCCTATATAGTCAGGAATTGATTCGGCTCACGGGGATCAGACACCTATCAGACTATTTGCTTTTAACGGTTCAGAACCAACCTACCAGCCCCGAGCAAGAAAAAGAACAGATAAAATACTAAAAATATCCACCCAGACTGGTAACTGACTGCTTATTCAGGCCATTGACTATTTAATTGCTTTTCACCAGTCTAAGATGAATGATTTGTGAGAGGAATTAATTGGTGATTTCCCAGGCTGTAGATTAAGTCACACCAGTATTATCTGTTGATAAGTAATACCAAGTCATAAAGTGTTCCTTCACAGAGGGCAATGTTAGAATCCTGAAAAAACTGATTTAGATATCTGTATCTCAAGTGTTGTGTAGCTATAGGTTCTCGAATAACTGTACTTGTCCTTTTTGATCAAGGCTCTTTACTTTGGGTAAGGAAGCCAAATATTTTCTCTCAGATAATTTAATTAGCAGGCAATGTCTGAAAGAGTAGGACAACATGTCCCAAACTCCCTCTGTTAGTTTCAACTTTAGCAAAGGGAAAAAAAAAAGAAATCTTCAGAAGTCTGTTTCTTGAATGATTACAGGAATAAAACCCAAACTATTCCATAATTCAAAATGAGATAAATCCAAAATCTTACTTAAACCAACAATCTGTAAACCCTTTTAATGTATAACTGGACCCACCCCCACAAACTCCATGTTGGTGAAAGCAAAGAAAAATAAATTTTCCTACCATCACGGGAGAGACTTGTTTCTGGCACTAAAACAGGGTTACAGCTCTGAGTTGTTACAGGAAGCAACTTCATGCTAAAACTTTTTGTTCTTTTTTAATGTATTTTTTTTAAATAGGGAAAGAACCCTGCTAACATCTACTTTCACATACCTAAAATTGCAACACCAAAGGGTGCAGGAGACACAGATACTGTGAATAAGGAAGTATAATATTCAAGTATATGAGGAAGTATCACAAATGGCCACAGAGAAATATATATATATTTATATCTATAACACTGTATCAAACAGATGGAAAGGGAGTGTGAAACTGGTAGTGTGGACACAAATCTAGCTGATCAACTGACATTCTAATCAGACACGAGTCCATCCTAATGAAAGTGCTTCATTCCTAAGAGATGCACTTTTATATCGCTTCCTCAACCACAGCTCAAATGCTTCGTAACTATTTTTAATTAGTTAAATAATTTATTGGATTGACTTATACTCTGATATAATTATCCAGGTCCCAAATGTTAATAACTTAACTGAATCTTTCTTCCCATTTATACAAAATAACACTTAAAAAAAAAACCTTATTTCTTACATGCTCTTTCCTTCCTGCAATCAGACTCCTTGATTTAATTTAACCTGTAATAAGTTAAAATGGGCAGCTTTTATCTTTTCACCCAGCAACAGAAGAGTGGAATGAGCAGCTTGGATTTCAACAAGGCCTTTCAGAATGTATGGATAGCCTTCAGGCACATGAAAGGTAAAAATGCAATATTTGAAATAATAATACTCCATGCAAAACAGAGCAGAGCAAAAATAATTGTCCAATTGTACTCATGTAAAGCCAGTGTCTTCCTGCTGCGAATGGAAACCAAGTCAATTTCTGCATATACTATTCATTGTTTTTTATAAAATTGTAACAATTACTACAGTTTGGGAATGAGATTATTTATTTTACGGTTTGTAAAGAATGACTATAACACCTGCTCAGAGCCCACTCCTGCCAAGAGCTCATGCCTAAATATTATTACTTCAATGCTAAATGAGAAATATTCACAAGCCCTGCTTAGCGAGTGCAGCAGTGACATCCTCGGCCAAAGTGGCAAGCTGAGGGGATTCGAGCAGGTTGATGCTTCCAGAAGAGGAGACATTGCTGAGTCGTCGGGGGGACGCCACGCTGGATCTGCCTGGGGATTGCGTAATGATCTCAGCTCCGTGGTCCACACGGGCCTTTGCATGCTCTCTGAAGTTCAACTTCTGGCTGTCGATCTGTTCAAGACAAGCATCAGTCCTTGTTAACTCAAGCATCTTAACTGGCCCCTAGACTTTTCACTATGTCTCAGAGCTGATGTTAATGTCACTTTTGTTCAGCTCTGCGATTCCTACTTCCTACATGTCCAGGCCTTTGATCGTGACCCATTTTGATGAGAAGTATTTCAGAAGGATTAAAAAGAAGACAGGATCAGCTTACAACCTTGGTTCTTACCTTGACATTACCACCTCCAGGTACGTGGTGAGCATTGTCAAGTGAGCCGACTTTAGCTTGGGCCTTTTCTTTGAAATCCAGTTTTACACTCTCAATTTTCACACGGCCACCGCCTGTGAGAGAAGAAAGGCTTTTAAATGCCTTGCTACAGTGACATATTCTACTTGGGGTGACTATTTCCCAAAAATGATTATAGTAAATAGATCATCATAAAGCACAGACTTAATTTACTATCCTTTCAACCATGGATGTGAAAGGAATTTTTTAGAATTTCTAGTCTGTATCATTTTTCCCATATCACCCAAGGTAATGATATCCTTTTTGTACCATTGTATGGCTTGACCTACGTATTAATATCTTTTTCTTCTAAGCCAAACTGAAGCCTGAATGCCAGATAAGTTTCCAATGCACTTACCTATTTTGAAACTGATCGTATCCACCTTTGCTTTTTGACTAATAAATTCTTCTTCATAATCTACCCATGTCTAACAGAAAATATCAGAGGGGCTTTTCTTATCTGTATAATAAAAATTCTAAAAAGAACACAGTGAAAATATCCTATTTCATCCTTTCTAAAACTTGGAACATTTAATCTCTTACTCTTAAGGGAGCAAATTAACTTGAAATGAAGATCTTTATTCTTCTTCATGGTAATAGGTCACTCTTCCAAAAAAACAAAAAACAAAAACCACCCCAAAAAACTATTAGGTTAGAAATGGTACACATATGGGTAATATATTCATTTGTAAATTTGCAACATTGATGGCTTGACTGATGAAATTGGAGTTGGAAGCTAAGTTGTTTATAACCAGTGAGCTTTGAGAATTTACCATTATCACTAGCAAATGGAGCAACAGGAAGAGAACCTTAGGAAATCCCACTCTTGTACAGTTGGCATAGGACCAATCTGACACTGACTTTGATCTGATAATGTGGTGACAGTTTTGACCATGGCATCTTCCTAAATGCTAATTAGTCTGAAATATGAGGATCTGCTGATAGATGAGAGTGCAGAGTGGTGCCCCTAAATCTGTATGCCTTTCCCAGCTTGTAAATGCAGGGAGTTCAATTCCGGTAGGTACCCATTGTCCATTAGCCTGTCCCTGAGCACCTTTTGAGGGTCTGCTGATGTCTTTGACTTGAAAAGAAGCTGAATTAGACCCCTTTACCTCTCCACCTGAGATTTGCTTTCACTTTGATTAGCAATTTGGTTTTGGCTGTGTGCATTTCTTTGGAAGGCCAGTGGTAAATGACATGACCATCTATGATTATTACTGCTTCTCTTGTGGGATTTTGACTTGGGAGAAACATGGGGAAGATTTTTTAATTTTGGACTCTCGATGCTTATTTATCTCTATAGCCCAAAAGAAAGGTCTGTTAAGTCTTCACAGACTTAGACCTTATGGTATTTTTCTCATATGATACCTAGACATTTATATCGACACCCAACTACCTGGCTAGGGGCCCCTTGAAATTATATGGTGTTATTAGATTACATTTTGAAGATATATGCATTCATTCTTCTCCTGAAGCTTTAGGATGTGCACACTGTTATTTAACTTGTGTTTATAGGAGACATGTACTTGTCCCTCCCTCAAAATATGCATTATTGCAGGAAGAGTTATTCTTCCAACATTTCACCTAGCCATATGGGTCTCTCGTCTTAGTTGTGATGGGATTAAGGTGATTCATAAAACATACTTATCTTGGTTAGAGGCTGGAGGATGTTGAGTTTCAACCTGATGAGATCGACTTTCTTGGGGTCTTTTCCATTTTTTTGGTAGCCTCTAATAGAAATGACCTTTGCAAGCTTTCTTTTATGATTATATGTTGGACAGAGTTATAAACCTGTTAAAATTTTTACTGAACTCTATTTTGAGGGAGAGAAAAAAAATGTAATATTGACCCAAAATATATTCAGAAAAGGAAGCTTGAGAAGTCTGTTTTTGTTGAAATCCTACTAGAAATTTTTATGTAACTGTTAGAGAAGCCCATTTGAATTCACAGATTATGCCTTTGGCTCTGAAGAATTCTGGCATCTACCAGGAGCAGTAATTGTGAAGGACTATAATCTTCATCAAGCTCCATATGTCCTAAAGTTGGGCTTCCATGTGTTGAACTGTTTCCTTTATTTTCTCCTTAGATATTCCACATTCCAAAGTAACTTTGTGAAAAGCTTGCCATTGTCAAAGATCATTGTGTTAACACTTTTTTATGAATTTAGTTATCTGATTCAGTTCTTATAAAAGAAAGATCTAGATTTAGAAATAGGTGGGAGTCCATGACAATAGTCTTTTATGACCAATAAATCTTACATAGACTACTTCTTTAGCTATGTCACATTTTCCTATACATCAAGAGTCCAGTTGAATTTGGCTAATGGAATACTTACTGTCTAAATTAAAGAATCTAATATTTTCTTTTGCATTTTAGAAGAAAATAGGCAGTATGGCCAAATACTTCAGTCCTACTGTTGACACAGCAGTACAGAGTCAACTAAGTGTTTGTAAGCTTGAGTTATAGACAGCAGAATTGTGAAGATATGCAGTGTGAGACTGTGTCCCTGCCACCTCAGGAATGACAGAGAAGTTAATTCCAAGGAAGTGGTTCTGAAATTCATACTGGAAGTTGTTGGGGAACATCTACAAAAAGATGTGACACTGATTGACCTGAAAGCTGGACCTGGGCACTCGGAGGCTTCTCATTTCCTCCCCTGCTTGCCTTTCCTGCTCCCAGAGGCTGCTCCAAGGACAGAGCCTTGAGATAATGATGTGGTGTTGAGAACACCAACACAGTATGCATGACTAAACCCAGTTAAGGCTTCTTTATAAACTTTTAAGATTTGGTGGGCGGGTGTGAGGATCCATCTTGCTGCTAACCAAGAGAAGCCTCATATGTAAGTTCCCTTTACTTATTAAAACCGCCACCTACTAACCTGGAGTGGCCTACCTCTTTCTTCGGTTTCTCCCTGTCTTCTGAGTACAGGGGCCAGTTTCAGATTACACCAGGGAAGCTCCCAAGAGCGTTGTGAACCAGTAGAGATTCTGTATATGTATTATCTAACTCCTTGACTTGCTTTATGAACACTCTTTGTCAAAGTGAAGCCTGACTTCTAGACATGTTTCCAGTGCATTTATCCATTTTGAAACTTATCCTACCTACCTTTATTTTTCAACTAATAAATTCTTCTTAATAATCTTTTCTTGGTCAGAAATCTTTTTGGGCTTGATTGTTCTTATACTTTGTTTCTGATAACATTTGAGACAGTGTAATAGGTTATTCCCATTAATAATGGTTTAATTAAGATATCAAGCACACCAAAGGCTTCCTCTTGTCCATCCATAATTCAGTGGTATATATTGTGTCAAAATATTCTCAAGAAAATGACAAATTTGACAGTTGCCCATTATTTACATATGCATGGAGGTACAAGTTAGCAAAAATATATAATAATGATACTCAGAAAAAATGACTTATGTTAGATTTACACTTTAAAGAGGAAAAAATCCCCAACAGGTATGAATGTAAATTGTACTTTAGATCACTAGTCCTATAGAAAAACAAGAGGCCAATGGTTAAATAAGTTGGGACAAGCACTGCGTCAAGAGATGGGTCAATTAAGCACTGCATTCTGCTGAGGATTCATAATGCTTATTGACCTACTATAGGATCTGAGAAATTTAGCAGATAAATACTTTCATCAGCTTTGCTTAAACACAATCCTTTCTTCACATATGAAGACAAAATACTTCCATGAAAAATCTTTGGAAATGCTGCTTTCAATCCATGTAATTATGTATGAATACATGGCCCAAGGTATTTTATAGACCATATATTTCAAAAGAGCTCCAACAAGCATGTTGAGTACATAGAGATAAGTGCATCTTATATACCTTTTAATTTTGAACATGTCCTATGATATGTGGCCTCCTTGTGATAATTGAGTTTACTTGCCCAAATGAAGATGCCTTAAAGTTTCTAACTTAAGTTTCTATTAATAAAAGCATGAGTTTTCAGGATTTTGAGACGTTTTTCCAATTAGGTATTTCACAACAAAAATTTTGCTTGTTGATTTCTTGAGCAATTTAATATTTCCCAAACTACCAAGAAGTATTTATTTACCTGGCCTGTGGCGGATGTTCTTCAGAGAGCCACATTTGGATGTCACATGGCTTAGGTCTATCTTCTTGGTAACAATCTGTACCTGTATGAACCATATAAAATACACTTAAAATGGTCGAGACATGGGCAAGCCCCCAAGCTCATACATAAAATCCAGAAACATACCCAAACTAACAACATACAACAACACAGAAACCCAAACTGAAGTACATACACACACATAGGAAAACATAACCTCCCAGTGTACTACCACATTTGGTTGGAAAGAAGGACCAAAATGAAAGAAAATCCTAGAATAGAAGATTTTATTAGTAGAAAACAGATCATGCCACAAGAGGACAGAAACACCTGGATTAATAAGGCAAGCTTCCACTCAGAGAACAAAGCCACACCATGTTAAACCTTTCCATTAGCAAAGAACCAAGTTGAGATGAATTATTTTTTTAAAAATGATTTTTACATAAAAGTGACCAACATTGCTCATAGTTACAAGAGGACCAACATTGCTTTAAGATATAAGAAGAAGAAGGATCAAAGCTTTTCTAAAATATTATTGTCATGTCTTGGCTAAATGGAATTTTTCTTTTCCACCAAATTATAAAATGGTAGTAACATTTTTTTCTTGTGTTTTATTGAAGTTATCTCCTCTCCCCATGTTAGAAACAGTGTTTTTCCAATTGTGGTGCACTGTCCATTGGCATCAGAAGTACAAGGGTATTACCGAATTGGAAATGGGACCACAGAATCTGCATATTTGAACAAGTGATTCTTCTCTAGAGGAAAGTTTAAGAGTATTGTTTTGGAGGTTGGAAGCTCCCCTACTTACTTTAAGATTGTTGGTTATCTCAATTTATCCTTTGCCACCTAGCCTTTTAGGCCAGCAGGGTCTGCAGGAGAGGATAGGGGTCACCCTTTGACACCCTGCAGGTATTTCCCAGGACTGAGACTGCTTTTGTGAGAGTACCACACGGTTTGCACTTACAGTCAGGACACAGGGAGGAGCTCCACCATGTCAATGTAAATACTGATCCTGAGGCTTAGCTCAGCACTCTTAAGGAGCCTAGCAAACCTTGCTATGGACTTCCTATGATAGTGACATTTTCATGCTCAGTGGAACTACTTGAGCAACAGGTGACAGTTCCTGGTAGAAGGCACTGGCTTGTCTCCCCTTTCTCTGCTTGACTCCATCTCTGCCCAGCTGAGGAGCAAGGAGCCAAGAGTTATTAAACAGACGAGAATTCCGGACTTGACACTCTGTAAACTGAGTCACAGATGGCCAGAATCTGAAGTTTAGGTGACAAGGATCCATAGAATAGAGAATCAGCATGGGTCACCTTTATTATTCTTATTTTGTGAAGAACCATGCTTCCTTTACCTTGAGTTTGCCTGTTTCAGCTCTGCCTCAACTCTGAGAAACATGGATTCATCTTTCCCTTCCTCTCAAAAGATACCATTTCCACTCAATTCAAGACACAGAAAAAAAAAATCCCATTGGCAGGGATGCGGAGAAAGGGGAACCCTCCTACACTGTTGGTGGGAATGCATGCTGGTGCAGCCACTCTGGAAAACTGTATGGAGGTTCCTCAAAAAGTTGAAAATAGAGCTACCATATGATCCAGCAATTGCACTA
>NC_138371.1:24270264-24340921 GCF_054177405.1 Leptonychotes weddellii
TAACCTGGTGGTGGGTATTGAGGAGGGCACATTCTGCATGGAGCACTGGGTGTTATGCACAAACAATGAATCATGGAACACTTCATCTAAAACTAATGATGTCATGTATGGGGATTAACATAAGAATAAAAAAAAATCCCATCAAGACAAAGTTTATACTGGGACTTGAATCCTTTCACTTTGAATGACAGATGAACTGTGCTTCACTAGTTTTGCATTATTCCAAATGAAATCCTAACTCTCATGAATAGTGATGCACAAAAGACTGACATTACACACTTTGGGTACTTTCAAGTGTATCAGTCTTTTCCTCAAGAGTAATTGAAATGGAGCTATAAAAGTGTGTGCCCAGCTGACGTTTGTAGGGGAGTAGAGACAGCATGAGGAGATACCTTGAAGCCAAAGGCCAGCAAACAAAATTGGCAAGTGAGGTGGGTTTGCCATCCCCCTGAAAGACATGATGCAGCCCAGTAAGGTTTTATTCCTCAACTGAAAGCAAGAAACTTGCTGATAAATCTTTCAGGGAAGGATGGGAAGCCCACCAGCAAAAATGCAAGGGTGACAAGCTCCCAGACCAGGGGACATGTGGAGCAGCAACAAGTAGGGGGGGTGTATGGGGAGAGAGGCAGTTAAAGAGACAGGGGGCTGGCTGTGCAGATGGCTCCACACAATCAAGGATAGCTTTCTAATAGAAGCTTCTACTTACATTTCCGCCCCCAGCAGAATGTTTGATGTTATCCTTGGAACCACATCGGGACTGAACCTTGCTAAAATCGATCTTCTTGTTTAAAATCCTAACCTAAAAGGAATTGGAAGTAACTTCACTGTGCATTTTTCTTTCAGTATGCTGGGCATAGGGAGCCAGAATGGGTTGGTGCCAAGGAGGCTCCAAAATTCCTGCCACCTACATAATCATTTAAGAGAAAAAAACTAACACTGGAATTAAAGAACAGATCTATCATTTAATATGAGCCCTAGTCCCCTGAATCCCCAAGGGCCAAATGCTCAAGAGCTTTAGATATCTAAGTTTTAGGCAGGTGTAACCTGGAAACAATTAGAAGAAAAGAAAAATAAAAGTTGGATTATCTGTGACTGGGAGGTTTCCAATATTGTGGGCAACACTGGGACTCAGTTTCCACTCTATAAAAGGTCCAATAGTGTAGTTCAGTATAGTTCTTGCCCTACTCCCGTTCAATCCTACAGTGTCAGCCATCACAATTCTAAATCACCTGGTACACTTGATTGTATTATTGGTCCACCTGGCACAGGTGAGGTTCATGACTGGATGGGCTGAATGCCACAGATGAGGGTTCTCATTCATCCAGCAGAACCCTTGCTTTCCCAAGAGGGTCAACAAGGGGGCTCAGGGCCTCCTCTGCTGAAAGGGCTTCACTATTGCCTTGCAGATTTGGCTCAGTGGTCTTCTGAAAGTCTTCTCGCTGACAGCTGCTCATAAATAGCCATAACCCTTGGATGGTTGGTGCAGAAGCATCCTTTCCATTATTTTAGAGGGGAGCAAATCAAGGGCCACTAGTTAACTGACTTATAGTAGGTCATGTAGAAGTAGTCCAGGCCTCGGCTAGGTCCAAAAGATTTGAGGTTAGGTGTTTTATTTCTATTTTCAGAAAGTTCAGTATTCATCTTGAAGACAATAGCAAACCTAAACCTGGACAGATACTATTCTGGTGTAATGTAATGTGCAAAGTAATAGCTCTTGTGACGATTTCTATGTGTCTTAAATTTTGCATGTTTTGGAGAGCACATGAGCAATGTAAGCATGGAAAGAAAGGTTTATTTTTGTTGTTTGTTTGTTTGATTTTACTTTGGCTACTTCTACTCCTCTCCCCATGTCCCCTTAATAGCTAAAGAGAAATTATGTTTTCAATGCTTTAGGGGAAAGTTTGTCCTCTTATTTTTTTTTAAGATTTTATTTATTTATTTGACAGAGAGAGACACAGCAAGAGAGAGAACAGAAGCAGGGGGAGTGGGAGAGGAAGAAGCAGGCCTCCCACTGAGCAGGGAGCCCAATGCGGGGCTCGATCCCAGGACCCTGGATCATGACCTGAGTTGAAGGCAGACGCATAACGACTGAGCCACGCAGGTGCCCCAAGTTTGTCCTCTTATAAAAAATGCTAAATAAATACATCCTAGATATACAGCCATCTCCAAGAGTGGTATCACATCTTTTGGTGTTTGCAAAAAAGAGTAAGAACTTCAAGATGACATTGACTCCTGACTATTTTTAACCAGACAAAGCTTAAATCGCAATGCCTGTCTGACACTGACAAGAGAGCTTGTCCCTTACAGGGAAATGTCATTGACAGCTCTCATCGGCAGCCCAAGGGAGGGCTTCTTGTCAAAATCTGAAGTCAGAAAACATGATGATTGGGTCACTCTTTAGGGCATGATAAAAATCCCAATTTAAAAAGAAGGGGGGAATATCACAGAGTCTGTATCTAACAATAAATGTAGTGGCAGGCTAAGAATTTCACATAAAATGTAGATGCCAATAACTTTAAGTCAACAAGGGCCATTACATTTCAAGCCTCATAGATAAATTATTTTTAGAAAGCAAATAATTTTATTATTTCAAATAATAATACTTTTAATTATCCTCCATGAGTCTCTATTTTGGCAATGAAATAGAATTCATCTAAGCCATTTTTCCTAATCCTTGGGGACATATAGGGTCTCATATTTCATTTGCAAATTTTAATTTAGAGATCATTAGAGTACAAATCAAGTGACTCATTACCCAGTGATCAAAAGCTAAATGTTAAATCTGATTCACTTGTTGCAAAAATGGAAATTCCAAATTCAGTTGCATGAATCTGTTTGACTCTAACATTTAATCAACTGGCAATTTTTATGATTTTTAAAACAAATGATTCAAACCCCAAGGGGGCACATTGCCAGCATTACTTAGAGACAATTTAAAATTTAAAATCCTAAAACTTAAAGGCTGCCTTCTGTTGATTTTCCCCAGATTTTCTAAAGAATCATAGATTTTCTAGTGAAACAATTAGCCGGCCTTTTTCGATGGGAGACTTTCAATGTCTGTTCAATTCATAACGTGAAGCAGACCTTTGACATGGATTAATGGCATGTTCTTTACATATTTCCATATTTGCAATAGCTTCAGAGTATATTGCTTTTGTTTCAAATAAGGTAGAGGATGACATTCACCATTTTGCTTGATGGCCAAATAGACAGAAATAGAAATCACTTTGGGCACTGGATGCTTGATGCTCAGTAAGATTTATGCTCTAGCCTGACAACTTGCACCTAAGCACCCACCTAGTCCGTGTGATGCACATTTATGCTTTAACAAAATTACAAAATACTTCATGCCAAAGATCTCTGGGATCATTTACCAATAGTTAACACTTGAGAGAGTTAATTCTACAAATACCAGCAGTCCTCAGAAACCACTGCATAAGATAGAAAAATAGATGGCTGTTGTGAAGGATAAAACTTTATTCCAGATTATTATTATTATTTTTTTAAGTCAGAGAGTCAAGTTTTAACTTGACTTTTTGGGGGAAGGAATTTCCATTGAGCTTTTGTTTTCCTGTATGTCAAGGGAAAATTATTTTAACATCTCAGAGATGGTCTAGAAAAAAAATATAACAAACCTTTATTTGATGAACTAATTTTCTATATTCATGATATGGAGGAAAAAATATTTGAATAATCATTATCCAAGGTTAACTCTAAACTACATTCTACCCTTGTCAATGTCTTTCAATCAAAATTTTTAGTTGCACTATTAATGTAAAATGGGGCGATTTGAAAGTATGTGACAATCTTTCCTTCTGTATACTTCACAGTGGAAGGAAAAAATATATTATTTCAATCAAGTGAATCATCTTTCTAAAGCTCTGCCTTGTTCAAAATTCTCCCAAAGTCTCTATTTCCTATTAAACACATCAAAACTTCTTGGGTAGGCAACCGGGGTTCTCAGAAATTCTGATTTTTGAGCCCTCTTCTCAAAACTTTACATTTTGGCCAGACTTTACATTCCATACTTTAAGGCCCTTGTTTACATTTTCAAGTTTGTTCCCATGCTTTCTTTATGTTATTATCTCTTGCTAGAATGCCCTCATTCCAAGTTGAGTCTGGAACTCATCATTCTTCAAGGATCAACCCAATCAGTTCCTCCCGTGGGAGGCTGGCAAAAAAGGATTTCAGTTTCACGGACAAAGGTTGATGACTTGCTTGCATTCATAGTTGGCTTTTCGTTCACATATGAGTCATATAAGCTTGAAGAGTTAAAAAGAATAGGTTAATGTAATTGAATAATTAATCAGAATTATTTTGTTTTACTTTTTACTAATTCTGTCTTCCTCCACCATTGAGGGAAGTACAGTGTAGTGACTTTCTGGGTATTTCTGGTGTGACTCTAGTTGGTTTTACAATGATGGTTCAGTTGAAATGATAGGCCACTACACTCTCTGCATGTAAGTTTAAATGCACCTTTAGAAAAATACACTTCTACTTTCCCAAAGCAAGGTTACTCTAAGAAAGGACAGGAAGACAAATGTAGGATATGTCTGCAGGCAAGAACAAATCTCTCTTCCTAGAGATTAGTTGGAAATATGAAAAATGTAAAATGAAAGAAAATGCAATCCTAATTTATAACTTTTAGTAAAACAATTTATAAACCAGAGGCATTACTCACAGTGTCCGCTTGCATTTCTTAAGCAATGGGATTTTGATTTTTTTTTTTTTGATTTGACACTCTCTGATGCTGCTTTCTTTATCAAAAGACCCACAGGTCAGCTCAAGAGAGTAAGATATGGAGAGTAACTGGGGGTCCAGAAGTTTGGATTCTGTTCTTGGTTCTCCTACAAGACAGTGCTAGGCTCTACAGGCATCCTCTAGGTCTGAACCTCAATTGCTCTATCATTTCTTTCTTCTTCATCCAATGTTGTTTTAGAAAGAATGCTTTTGTTTTCTTTTGAAAGGGAAGTAGTAGCCAGTAACCCTTCAACTTTATCAGAGATTAAGTTTTTCCTTTGGCTTTACATCATTTTTCAGGAGTGCTTAAAATGCAGGCTTTTTTTTTTTCTAAGGTTTTTTTTTTTATTATGTTATATTAGTCACCGTACAGTACATCATTAGTTTTTGATGTAGTCTTCCATGATTCAAAATGAAGCCTTTCTTTGTCCTTGCATTATAAAAACACTTCTCTCTCTCTCCGAAAAGTATTTCCCATTCCATAGCATTCAGTTTTAATGAAAACTATTTATCTATCCTATATAGAGTCCTGAGATATCATATATTAAAACAAAAAAATATATGACCGCATCAGATATTTCTGAAGAATGAAAGTTCCTTGGAATAGATGATGTTTTTCAAAGATTCATCTGTTAGCAGCCCTGTGCTCAGATTAAAATGCATACGAACTTTATAGTCTATTCCAAATTTTAAATAACCCTGCCTATACTGACCAATAACTTCTTCAAAAATCAATGGATCAAATACAAGCAATAAATATATTGGAGTACACATTTAAATAGAAATAACAGTTCATGTCAAAACATACAATTCCACAGAGCTGTGAAGGAAAGGGATGAGTTGGAGGGTCCATGAAGGGGTCAGACAAATTTTTATGCAGGCTATACCACACAGAAAAGAGAACAACATTAAAAACCTAAATCATGCTGAAAATTTTGTAAAGAACTGCTTGGTGGAACAGACATGAGTTTAGACATTGGCCTCATTGTTAAACATTGGCATTACATTTTTTTTTCTTCAGTTTAAATTTCTAAGAAATTTTAAAGAATAGAGGGCCAAGCATAAAGGCAGTAACTTTTAAAGAGTTTGTTCAGTTGTTTGAAAACAACCTGAGATTCAAGACTGTTCCTATGTTCTTGCTTGGCTTGTAAATGAACAGCAAACAAAAAAAGGACTCTATAGGTCTCAACTTTGTAAACCCAAAGAGGTAATTCTCTTTCATAGCTTTTTAATAATTAATGTTTATAAAGCCTAGCTCCAAAACTTTTCATTACTCTGCAAAAGATACCTGAATTATAATTCTAAACATTCTGTTGCATAAAGGCAGGGTCCGTGATATCAAGGAGCTTTCATTTTGAGATAATGTTGACCTTCTCCCTCTCTCTCTCTCTCACACACACACACAATCTTGTCAATATACCATAATGCATTTCAGTGAACAGTTTTCCTTCATGCTGGGTTGACACTATTTTAAAGCTCATGGGATATTTTATTACTTTTCTTATTTAGCACTTATTTGTAGCTCAATGAGATGGAAAGAAATGGCTTGGAAAGAACTTAAAAATTACACAAGGGCAAGGCACTAAGGGAAGATGAGAAATGAAAAAAAAAAAAAAGCCATTTCTTTTCTGCGTAGATGGTAAAGACCGTGTCTTATTGTCTCATTCCCCTTTTGTCATATAGTACCCAGCAGGGGCTTAGTAAATGTTTCACAACATGATGCCCATGTGAATGAGAAATAAATCTAAATACATTTCAATTCTCTTTTAGTTTATAGAATTTATAATTTTATAAATTTACTTCTATGTTACTAGTACTCAAGACCCTTCATAGTGGTGGCCACCATAATTTTATATAATGAGGAAAAAAACCCTGTTTCAGTATAATTTATTATTTGCCTCCAGCATTAATTCCATTTTGTCCTTGAATATAAAACTCAAAGCAACTTATTCAAATTAGATGTGAAAGGCCTAAAAAAGTCTCAAGATAATGCCTAAAACTTTATAAGAAAATATAAAAAAGATTCTTCTCTATATTTCACTCTTTTCATTCCCTCCTCCCTCTCTCTCATAGTGCTCCCTCTTCCCTAATTACATTCCTCTTACTTTGGAAGCACTGAGTTTTTACTCAAGTTCAGCTTGCCCTTTGTGGTAAAAATAATTAAGGAATCTATTAGAATAACTAAACAAATATTTTTAATGAGCTCTAATGCAAAAATACTACCATACTCTAAGTAGAAACATGAATTTGAGAGCTTAAAGTGGCCTCAAGTTCTGCTTAAATGAGATATTGCTACATTATGATGCTGCTAATACATTAAATTAGTTGGTGCTACAAAAAGAAGTGTATTTTGTTGTTTCTATTCTTATACAAGTATGAAACTTAAGGACCAGAGACGTCAGTATCTAAGGTCACATAATAGAAAAGCTGGGCTAGGAACTCAGCTCTTATATCCTGGTCTAATATTCTTTTAGCCAAATTTCACTGTGGTCCAAACATGGGAAGCTTCTTTGGGTCATAACTGTAATGGCACTAAGCATTCCCACTCATTCAACAAATCACTAGAAAGAATGAATCTCTCCATGCATATGGTGTACCACCACATTCATTCAACTTTCACTCAACAAATATTTATTGAGCACCTACTATATATTGGACCCTGAGGACAGGATCAACCTCATCCTTGATTTCATGAAGCTTATAGTCTAGTAGATGAGACAAGATAGACATTAAATAATTAGTTATACAATGGGATACTTAATTACAAGTGTGGTGAAAAGCACTGTCTACATCATGGAGAGCATTTCAGATCGAGAAAAGAACAGATGCAGGGAGACCAGTTAAAGAACTTAATGACTATTGCAGTGACATGGACAAGAGATAATGGATCCTGTGCTAGGGTGGTGCAGAGCAGACTAAGAGAAATGGGTGGCTTTAAGAGCTATTCTGGACACAAAACCACTAGCACTTCATGATGGCCAGGATATGGGATGAGGAGAGGGAGTTGAAAAGATGACTCTTAGGTTTGTGACTTGGCAAAGTCCTATTATTTGAATAGGTGTAATGATATTTTAAAAGAATCATTTAACTTGAACTTTCCACTCTCAAATATCTATGTGGCATCATCCACATTGATGTTCCTAAAACATGCCAGGCCTGCTTCCACCCCAGGGCTTCTGCATGTGCAGTTTTCTCTGCCTGAAATACTCTCCCCCAGTTATCTACATGGCTCAGTCCTTCAGTTCCTTAAAATATTCAAATTATCACCTTCTCGGGGCTTTCCTAGTCATTCTATCGAGAAATGTCATCTCCTCTCCACATATTTTAAATCTCTTCCTTGATTTGTTGTTCTCCTTCTCATTTTGTTACATATTTTTTCTTATATAATATTTTCTCACTTGTTTTTCTTCCTAGAATGTAAATTCTAGGAAGGTAGGAATTTCAAAAATTATTGTCTGTTTTGTTCATTGTTACATTCTCAGTACCTAGAACACAGCATGGAACATAATGGGTATTCAATAAATACTTGTTGAATAAATGATGAGTAAAATGAACGTACAACTTTGACTTTCTGGAATTACTGAGGAATTACAAGACAGCTCACCATTTATTTTAAAGATGCCAAGGTAGATTTTAAAATTAATATTTCATTATTTGTCCTTAATATTATCTATAGGAATTTGAAAATGTCTATACTCTATTTCTAAACATTGATTTTTAGAATTATTTTAAAAAATAATCTGTCAGTTGTAGGAGAATAAAAAATATGATAAGAAATACAACATAACTTTCCAAATTTAATGGTCTTAACTTTTCAATAGTGTATTACTCTAACACATTATTTGTATTAAATTATTTCACATAAATATTATAAAAGATCAAAACCCTTAATTTCAATCCTGATGTGATAGAACCTTGGTGTGGGAGGGAGTGTTAAATAGTGTTGCCATTTTCATGTTGTGCAACCAAAGTTGAAGCAAATAAAACAATAACTAAGGTGCATTAAATTGCATACTTTGTAGACAAGTGATTCTTCATTAAATACAAAATTCTAGAACTTGAATTTATAGCTCAGCCTTTAAAGGATGTTATTAGAAGTCCATATGCAAGATGTGGGTACTATAATGACTTCTGTTTCTTACTCTGTGTAAACGTGGAAGTTGGACTATAAGGAGCTGAGTATCTCTGACATCCAATGTTCCTTAAATCAATGGATCGATACAGAAGTGAGGGATAGAAGACAGATTACTTTATTTCTAGAATGTGAGTATATACTTCATAGGTCCTAGTTTAATGGATTTATCCAAATCAATTTTTTTAAAAAGATGCTGGGGCAACACTGACTGGGAAGGTAATAGATTGACAAATTCTATAAGATTCTTTATATAAAAGAGAAGTACCGTTCTCTTCTTGAACAGGAGTGACTTGCTTGAAGATGCCACCATCCTTTTTAGTCCACCTGACCTCAAATGACTGACTGCTCCATTAATGAAGGAGAAGCATATAATTTACAAGGCGATCAATCAAATCCACAGACATGGCCTTGCAGAGATCATGATCTACCTAATAATCATCCTATCCAACAACTATAAATGGAAAGAGCCTTTGTGAAACTACCTCACCAGTAACTTTCAACTATGACAAGGGTACAAAAATTGTGATTTGTATACTGATCTTCATAAGGCTGGTGGAGAAAAAAAAAGAAACTTGTTAAAGCATGTAAAAGTATTACACATAAATCAAAGCACCTATAAAAAAGCTGATGCATTGATAGAAAAGGTAAGAAGTATCATTCACTGAGTTCCTGCCTAATTTTTTTATACCACGCATTTAGAGAAATTGTTTATTTTCCTATTTTTGTTTAAATCAAGCAGCTGTGTTCTTAAAAAGCTAACATTACTTATTCTAAAATTTAGATTGAGATTTAATGTAGAATAGGGAGCTAACTATATTGAAATAGTTTTAAATTAATACACTTACTAAGACAGTCTTACCCGAGCCTTGAGTTAAATTAACCAAGGTCACTATCTACAGTGAATCTAAGATT
Organism: Leptonychotes weddellii; assembly: GCF_054177405.1. Classification (NCBI taxonomy): domain Eukaryota; kingdom Metazoa; phylum Chordata; class Mammalia; order Carnivora; family Phocidae; genus Leptonychotes; species Leptonychotes weddellii. The sequence continues at coordinate 24,280,052 of NC_138371.1, forward strand.
GTGTTATGTTCTTTCCAGTAGAATGAATTTGTGTTTCAGCTGAAAAGATTAACTTTATTGCTTTCTGTAAATCTCCTCATGTTTTCAGCTCTTTTATCTATTCCATTATGCATTGATTTGCCTCACTGAACTGAGACAAAAAGTTAAGGCTCTCTTCCAATACAAAATCGGACCTTCAATAGAACTGATGATCACTGTGAGCATACAACCTATACATACAGAAGAGCAATAAATGCTCAAACTGAGGGAAATAATAAGGCTTCCCAACTTGGAAAGTTGTTGAACTTCCAAGACAGATATATTTTTTATTACATATTTCCCCTCCCAATTCTTAATGATTGCACAAACAGCAATAACATAGCTTTTAAAATTAAATGATTTACATACAATCTAACCACTCCAGATTTTATAACAATAGAGTCTGTGTAGAAGAATTAAGGTTACATTTATAAATTTGCTCCCTTATTTATTAATAAGAATTGTGTGACTATTTTTCTCAGTATCTACAGGCTGCATATCTCTATTACAAAACTTGCCTCCTACAAAAAGTACTGCTATTGTCCTGTCCTCTTCATTGATTCTGAGTTGACCACTGTCCATTCCAACATCCTAGGATTATCCAATTTATAATTAGGAATGACATGCCAGTAGCTTCAATTTTCCCAACAGAGTGAGTTATGGATCCTCAATCAGAGAACAAGGGTCTTTAGCATATCATCTTGATAATTTCTAAGAAGTTTTAACATAAAAATTTTGTCAAAACCTGCAGTTTAACATGTACAGAAAAAGAATCTCTCCTCATTCCTTGTGTTTGAGGCTTTTAAGGGGATAATGTTAAAGTGTTAAGTGATATATTTTTCCTACAAAGACAGTTCAACTGCAGTGCACCTCAATTTCCCAATTCATTTCCCCCTCCAATTTAAATGGATTATCCCATCTGTCACAAAATAGAAGGCAAATATCTTCCTTCCATCTGTTTCTTATGTTGGTGAGGAAATACCTCCTGGTTCTCCAACAAAAGTCACTTCATAACTCCACTGTTGTGGATTTTTTCCAAGTCATCTCCAGCTGAGCTAGGATAATTTTGCAGCAGGTATAACACTCGCCTTATGAAAGCAGAGATGTTCTTCAAATGACACTGAATTTAAGGCTGTTTCTGTTCAGTAATTTTTGTGTCATATGTCTTTACTAGTCATTAATTACCACAATCTCTAAGGAAGTTTTAGTTGAGTTCAAAATAATAAGGTATCTTTATGTCAGTTTTATGAATTACCAAGTATAGCAGAAGTCAACTGAAATTAGACATAAAATATTCACAGATACAGTACAAGAAGCAGAAAGAAAAAGAAGTATTCCTATTTTTTGGCTTGGTTTAACCTTAGTGATTCTGGCAAAGCTGAGGCTAAAACCATTCTTCATGCCTCTCTAACTTGAGGAGTCACTGGAATAAGATCATATATTGTAGAATTTTCATGTCAAATTATATCCATAATTATTCCATCTTAGTGCAATTTTCTTTTTAGTTTCAAGAAAATATCTTAAGAGATAAATTATATTCCCTTGTGATTCTAAGAAGAAACATTCTTTTCAGTATCAATATTTTCTGGAATATAAGCCAGTAAACCCCACATTTAAATATGGAAATACTGCATACAAGGACATTTATAGAAAGAGGACTGATTTTAAATATACATAATAGTTGCACCATTTTAAGAGGTATCTCACCAAAAGCTAAAATGATAAACTTTCAAATTGGCACTAAATTGATTTTATTTAACTTAGTCTATTATTTATGTATAAATATAAAACAATAGAGCATTTGGATATTTCCAAAAGGCCCCAAATATTTCATTCTCTTGGATGTGCAAAACTCTGAGGAATGCAAGAATAGTATGAGATTTATGAAATTACAGGATCAAATTTGGCAGAATTCATGTTACGTTTTGTTTTGCTTAAAAAGATTTTGTGTAGCTCATATTTTAATAACATCTTTTTATGAAAAAGCATTTGTCTATGACTTTATTATTATCGAATGTTATAGTCATTCCACAAAGGGCATATGGAGCACCACCCCGCCTTCTGCTTCCCCCAATTCCTTTGGTGGATTTTTTGTAACTCCTTGGGCTTTCTTGAACAGAATCACAATGAGACAGCAAGTAAGTTTGCTGCTAAGGGAAGAAGCAACGCTGAATTTTTGTTTCAGCAGTGAGTAGGAGTCCTTGATAGCTTCACATTTTGGCAAGATTTTTCTTCTAACCCTGCCTGAAAATACAATTTCTTTGGCATGAAAGAGGGACACCAAAAATCAGTGGCAGAAAATACAAGACGGACAAGAAAGAGTGGCAGAAAAGAACACTGATGTTGAAAGAAAGTCTTTTGGGAATGTCGAGAGGGCATCACAAGTTTGTTAATGTACAGAGGAAATTATTACCTTCTTTCTTCTTTCTCTCAAGGATGGGTGTTTTATCTCTTTAGTGACAAGAAAAACCAAACTATTCCATAGGCAGATCAAAATCACAAAGGAAATACTAAATGATATTTGTATTATCTCCTTCCAGGCTAATTGCTTCATCTAAACACAGTGTAAAAGCAAGGTTGAGGTCAAGGCAAAACTCAAAGGCCCCTGGTTGGCAAAAAAAAATGTGAATGTACTGGAGCTGAAGTTAAGAGTTAATAGGTAGAGCTTTACTAATAACCCTCTTCAATACAATTAATCTTAAAGAGAAGTTCTAATCCAATAATCTCATTCATTGGAACTATACAGAACTATCTACTATCAACATGAATGTCTACCCTTTGCAGTTTTTAAGCATGAGCAGCCAGAGAAGAAATGTGGTGAACCATGCTGATTTGGGAGTGAACATGGGGAAATGGTAGAAGATGACATAGGAAATCACTGAAGAAGGAAGGAGATAAAAGCAAAATCACTAAAAGATCATCAAATGAGGTCACAGTCAGGATCTAAACTAGAACACTCAAATTCATAGCAGAAATGTAATTTTAATCTCTTATGCTAAAATCCACAGGGCAATAGATACATTCAGAAAAGATTGGCTAGGCAATCAATGGAAAGAGTCTCCTGTATGGTGAAATCAATTTTTACCCGATAATAACCAGAAGGAAAGGACATGTCATGCGATTTTCATTATATTTTATAAGCCAGCTATCTCGGATGAGGTCCAAACTCTTGACAATGAATCATAACCAGTAACTTTTTAACACCTCCATCCCCCTTCACTGTAAGAACTGTTCGTTTATAGTATGAGGAGGGCATTCTAATCATTAGTGGGATTTTACTTCTGGTAGCAAGTATGTTGTTCATGTGATTCTTACCTGCCCCCCTTTAGGCTGGTATTTGATGTTGTCTGTCGATCCGATTTTGGATTTGACATTCTTCAGGTCTGGCAGTGGTTGGTTAATAAGCCGAAGTTGCTTGGGAGTAGCGGGAGATTTTGGAGGCGTACGTATGATGGCAACTTTCTTCTCGCTGGGCACCAAGATGGCCGATTTGGGGGTTCCTGGCGTGTGAGGGGTCCTGGGGTAGCTCGGGGTTCCAGGAGTGCCTGGGGTGCGTGAGGAATAGCTTGGTGGGGTGCCAGGAGTGATGGCAGTTGATCCAGGGGTAGTGGGTGTGGAAGTGCCACTCTTCCCTGCTCTGCGAATTGGCTCTGACCCTATATAAACGAACAAAACCAAACCAAACCAAAACCACAGCATCAGAAAATTCTCGAGACATCCTCTTCCCTCAGGTTGTTAGAACTCATAATACATGAACTTTCTAAAGAGTCTGGAATATTTGTGGATTACAACAATGCTCAAAAAGGCGAAAGTTCCTTTTTTTAGGCTTACAAGCTGGTGACATTTTTTTGAACATGCATTGCTATCAGTGCAAAGAAAGAACTTGGGTTTTCTTGATTTATTCTTCTTACTTCTCATTATGAAGGCATCAGAAGTTTCTTATAATTGTGGGGTCATTAAGGCATGCGGATCTGCCGTAAGTTGGTAGAAGAGCCTGCGCTTCATGTTCTATGTGGGTTAGTATTTACTAAAGATTTCCTTGAATGATGTGTGGATCACTTGCTCTTTTGTGCAGTAAGTTCATTCCAAGATTCAGGTAGACATACAACATAAAACTGTGTACTGATAGCAATAATTTTGGCCTGTGTACAAAGTCGTTTATTGAATTGTGCTTCAACGTTACTCCTTCAGCTTATATTGAGGAATGCTGTGAGTTGCAAATGTGTTTACTAAAAGCTATGCAATTATGTCAGACATTGTTCTACAGTATCATGTATTTCCTTTATATGGAAATTTGTCTCAGCTCTTAATACCAAAAAATATCTATTTCTCTTCTTAGAAAAATAGGATGTTTTAACAACATAGTCGCAGTGAATCTTATACCTGATTGTTTTCTCTTACACTTTCATTACTAGTTTGCGGTTTGGAATCAAATCAATACTCCCCCACCCCCAACCGCCCCGGCCCCCCACTGTCAATTATACAGGCTATTTTGGGATGCATTTCTTTGCCTCAACTTGACTTTAGGGTCATTTTATTATTTAACTTTTTCCTCCCATTTTCCTATGCCATGTTTTTTTTGTATTAACTTTTTAACAGTGTGTTTGAATGCCATTTCAAATGCTTTTTTGAAAGCATAATGCTATAGATGAGACTGTACCACCTTACAGATTACAAAGCACTTTTGTGAATAGCAAACATCTGATGACCAAACAAACACAGTAGTTAGAGACAGCTCTTATTATTCCTAATTTAAGAATGAGGACATTGAGGCTCATTTACCCAGATGATACTAAATTTTAAGCCAGATATGATATTTAGTTTCTTAGCTCTAAAAATCTTTTTGCTTAAAATAACACATTGATTTTAATAATAGAATACTTATTTACATGGTTTACATTTACTATTCAAATTTCTTCACTTTTTTTGGTGTTTTATAGGAAGGGCATGAATTTTATTTTTTATTACTAAGTATGTATACTTTGTAAAACCAATAAATCTTCTAGAAATTTTGTAGAGGATAAAGGTATAACTCATTAACTTTTAAATCAATGAACTGTCATTGAGTCATCTAATACAACTGGTCATCAGTGTGGGAAGTTCTTTCTGAGAAAGGGGATAATTAATCTTTGCTGAAATAATTCCAAGGGGTGAACTCAAAAGAGCTTCGTAGATAATTATAATCTACAGGCAATATCTATTTACCCACTGGTCTGGGTTAGGTCTCCTGAAGAAACAGGATCATTTTACTTCTTTCAGTGAACAGTTTTTACGTATCAAGTGAAAGTTGTCCTGTGTCCTTTTGGTTTTTTTTAACATAAGGGCAAACGATAGGTAGACTCCTCAACTGACAATATGAAATTGGATATAAGAAGACTATGTGATAAATTAGTGTTCATTCTTTGATTTTTATTGCTTTCCACAAAAAGGACATTTCAAGATCAGGATGATACAGCCACATCCAACGTGGCTCTTTGTGGCTTCCTTGGTACAAAATTTGTTTTTGGACTGAGTTTTTGATGTTCGAGTCAGTCACTGTGTCCTTCGGAAAAATCTCTTCCCAGAAACTTCATTTCTTCCTCAAATGTTTTCTCTATGACTTCATCACCTTTGAATAGCTCAGGTCTTTTTGGGAGCAGGATCTTCTCTCTGTTATTTGCCACTGTACCTAGCACTGATGCCTTTTATGGGACCTGAATACAATAGGAGTTCAACATTCTTTTTTAACAGTACAAATTGGATTCAGAATTTATCAGTGTGTTGAGGTGTTTTTTACTCCACGGAGACTAAGCTGAAGCAATATTCTGCATGTGCATAACAAGTTTCACTAAAAGAAATAACATTTTTTTTTAAAGTAAGAGTCATTTCTATACTCGTAGAAAATGGCTTTAAACTTCAGAAAACTAAGGAATGAAGGTTTTGTGTTATATCTGGAGAATGAAGAAAAACCAAAAGTGTTAAGCCCTAACACCACTGTTCAATAGATACAACCAATTTTTAGTGTAATAAATTATATTCTTGTCATCAAAATGACAAATGTGAGCATTTCCTATTTGTTCTGAAATTGAGTTAAATCTGAATTACTAAAACAATTTAAAAAATATTTATGAAAAATATATATTTAAGAATGACTTTATTAAGCTGTAGGTTCTTATTAATCTTGTCAACTCCTCAATGACAATGCCTTTCTCTCTACTTGGGCTAACTGCATAGCTTTGTTTCTTTCAGCTTTTCTCAGTAGCTGTACAAAGTGCCAGGACATGGCTATGTGCAGTTACAGAGATGATGGGTGAATGGAGGAGGCATATTGCTTGCTCTTCTAGTTGTCCTTATGTTTTTTAGCTATTGCTTTATGGAGAGAAAATAAACCCTATGTCCTGAGATTATCAGAGTAGGAATTATGTTCATTACCAAATAATAAAATGCATTATGCTTATGAATGTAAGTTAGAAAGTCAAAATAGAATTGGTTTAGAAATAAAAACAATTTTAGAATTGGTTTAGAAATAAGAACAATATATATACAGGTGCACTTTAAAAGGCAGAGCACAGTGGTTTGAAGATGTGGATTTATGGATGAAGTGCCATTTTGCTTCCATAACCACAGATAGAAGCATAATTCAAAGTGTACTTTTGGGAAGCACTTGGTGCCTTTGATTTATCTGAACAGCTTCTATATCGATGATGCCCAATTCCAAAGTTAAAGTCTTTTCTCAAGAGATTACTGTATCTTAAATGCCTTCTTTCCTAGTTCATTTGAATACTTTATTTTTGTTAAGAAAGAGTTTAGTGATTTTTAAAGTATTCCTGGCACATATTTCAAAGAATGTTAATATTTCACGAAACTAAGTGGTGTGTAGGTCACAACTGCTCTAACTATAATAAACACTTTCATTCCAGGCAAAAATATGCTTTAAGTGTCATACAAAATAGTGACATTTGAAGTGGGTCAATTATTGTTAAATATTTTTAAAATAAGGAGTAAAATCAACTATAATGTGATAGAGTAGCAATTTCCACCATTTTTAATGGATTTTAAATGACAGAGATGATACTCTCCAAGTGATTCTACGTAGCAGTTTTCTAGTACTATTTCTTCCAAATAAATATAAAGAAGACATTAAGGTCATGAAGTTATCAGTGGGCTGAAAACCAAATTCAACCACTTTCTATCTTAATAGCATTGGACAAGTTACCCTCTTTTTTCTCATCAGTAGATTCAATGAGGTTATTAATACCTAACCAGCAGCATTGTTAATTAAATTGAGTGAAAAATGTGTCTTAGGATTTTACCATCTATATGTGCTCAATAAATGGTAGTAGCTATTTTTGTTGTAATAGAAACATATTTATGAAAATAATTTGAATCCATGCTTTAACTAGATAATCTTGGTAGTAACACAACACCTGAGTGGGTAATGATTGGAACTTTTTTATATTTTTTATTTAAACTGTGATAACTGCCAACCAGTTCATTATGGGTCATCAATCAAAAGAAACTGAAACTATTGCACTAAACATGTTATGTTTACACCCTCATTGGAATTCAGATTCTTAACAAATTGAGCAGAATCCTAGGTTTTGATAATTGGCTTTCCAGTTAGATTTTAGAACTTGGATTCCTAAGAAGGGTTAAGCTTATACAGATATATATTTTTTAAAATTCCTGACTATTGCTTTTCTCTCTTAATTATTTCTTTATAGGTACTCATTTTCCACAACAATCATTTTAACTCACACAGCTGTTTTGAATCCATGAACAGTCTGGATTTTCTGATTCTTAGAGGAAATATAATTTGTTTTCAGTGTATGTTTTCCTTGGAAGATGTAAAATATAGACACATAATAAGCTCTTTGCCACTTAAAGGATTAAAAAGGAAGCCAAATGAAAATAAACCTACTGGTAGTCCGCCGTGCTGAAGAGGAGATGGAACTGTTGAGAGAGAAGGAATTCTCATCTCTGTCTCCTGATACACCTCGACGAGGAGGGAGAATAGAGGAGGGTCTGGGTAGAGAAGAGCGCTTTTCTGGGCTCTTGGTTACTCCATCCTGATTGGGGAAAAAACACATTGGGTTCTTATGCATCTTCAATTATACAAAGTGATTTACATTGCTCTATTTTTCCTCCTGTGCTGATAGGTGAATTTCTTTTAATACACACTACTGAATTTCATATATTTATAAGCATTTCTACTTTGAAACTTAGAAAGAGTTCATATTTGCCTAGAAGTTTTATAAAAATGTATAATTCTGGAGTTAGTGCTAATAATTGATCATGAAATTCAAGTTCTAAATAATAACATGGGTAAAATGAATTTACTCAAGTAATCTCCAGTGAATTAATAATTTTACTAAAAAAATTTTCATGAGCATGATAACTTATTAATCAGAAAGGGTTGCCAAGGGGCATTGCATGCACACCAGTTAACAATGACCACTACTATATATTGTGCATTTAGGCGACTAGAATTCTAAGTACTTTACATCCATTTATGATTTAATTCTTGCCACAAAATACTATCTGCATTTTATAGCCAAAGAAACAGGTTGAATCAGTTTATGTGATTTTTTCAAGATCACCAAGTTGATAGGTAGCAGAGGCAGTATTAAATCCTGATGTGTCTGATTGAGTCCAAATGGTGTATTATATTACATATAATTTGCCATTCTTAGATGATACAATATTATATATTATTATATACTACGAGTAACATATATTTATTATATATATTATGTGTAATATTTTATATAGTACATTTTACTTTATTGGTTTGTATTTGAAATTTTACAAGATACCAAATAAATAAGTAATAAATTAATAAGGAACAGTCTACCTAGAGACTTTTTTTTTACTGGTTAACTATTAATAACTATTGAGACTTTTATTTGTGTTTAAGAGGGTCTATTGTTTACATGTCAAATATTTTAGAGTTTAGTCTTTGTTTTTTATATATTTACTGAATCGTGTCTTATAACCTCCGAAATTATATTCTTTTCTGAACCTCTGGTTGACCTGCTGCCTTACCTTGTTCCCTGATTCTGAGTATGGCAAACGGTCTGTGGAGCCTGCTGAGGTGGGCTGTATTGAAAACCTGTCAGAAAATGAAGCCCTTTGAGACGTATTAGGGCAAGCAGAGCTGCATCTTGGGGACTTTGAGCTACCCTGTAAGGCAGGAATCTTTGACAAGGTAGAATTCTAGCCATGAAAGAAAACAAACAAAATCACAAAATAAACCAAACTATGAAGTCAAAGGAAAATAAAAAAAATGTATAAACATATAAGAAATTAAACGCCTACTTTTAATAAGACCGCATGATAAATGGTTATAATCAATGATAGAAATGTATATTTAATGTGAGAACAAGAGATTTTCATTGAGCAACTCATTTTTAACTGGAACTCACTTAAGAGCACTCATATATGACAATATAGATAAAAATATTCTTCATGAGTTCTACATATAAGGTCTGGTTAATCCATAAGTCTCCCAATGATACCGTATTTGGAAAATGTCTTGAGAGTCAGTTGGAATTGTTCCTTTAATAAATAGAACCTTGAAGGTGTATTTATAATCAATATCTTGATCACATTTCAAGAACTTTAGAACAAGGCATATTTAAGTCCTCATAATGGAAAATACTTTCTTAAAGTTGAGAAAATGTATTTTCATATATCTACATTGACTTCATCAGAAGATTACAGATTTTATATAAAATTAGTTCATTTTATGAGTAAAATACCTACTGGGGGCCAAGTTATACCATAGAATTAATACCATTGTTATGCGTAGACCACAATTTGTATAATGTGTTATAAATTCTTTTTTTTTTTTTTAAAGATTTTATTTATTTATTTGCGAGAGAGAATGAGAGACAGAGAGCGTGAGAGGGAGGAGGGTCAGAGGGAGAAGCAGACTCCCTGCCGAGCAGGGAGCCCGATGCGGGACTCGATCCCGGGAGTCCGGGATCATGACCTGAGCCGAAGGCAGTCGCCCAACCGACTGAGCCACCCAGGCGCCCCAATGTGTTATAAATTCTAAAAATGAAAGTTAGCATTAAAGAGATTGCCCACAATCTCTTTAAACCACAGGGCTTAATTTCCTGGTGTCGATAGTCCCCGGAGAGATACTTGGCAAGTGAAAATCAGTGGGTTGGATGTACGGCTTTTGGAGGAAGCTTATGCCGGCATGCCACATGTCTCATGGGGGACTTCGTTAAAAATAGGAAAGGTATGATGAAGCCAAGGAGATTTTGTCTTCAATAATTAATATGATTTAGCTGTTACAAAAATGGAAGTTGAAACTGACAGCTTTATCTCAAGTTTTAAGCTCCATAGGCACTTTAACCGGGGCAGACACAATAACAGACTGCACGTATCACTTCTTGTTTTATAGACCCAGCATCTTGAGTGGGCAGTGTGCCTGGGTCGACCCAAGTCCTTCTTTTCTGATTGATGCTACCCACAGAATAGCAAATTTCAAAAATGATACAGGAAAGAGAAAAATGGAATAATTGGATTACCTCAAATTAAGAGAGACAACTGGCTCAAAACGAAAACAAAACAAAACAAATACACAACAAATGAAATGAATGATTATAGGTCAGGTTCACAACAAAGATCAATTGAAAAATCAGAAAGAATTGTTCTGATGGATGTACTGAAAGTCACAGGTAAGTAAGAGTTGGTCTTGGGGTTTTAGGAAATTTTTAGGGAGAAGATGAGGTTATGAGGGGAGAAAAAATTGTTAAATGAGAAGACGTTAGAAAGACTGGTGGCCTAATCTCTCTTCTTCAGAAAGGTGAGATAGGCATTTATAAGGAAAAAAACATTAGCTTTGTGTCAGAAGATGTATATGGTTTTTTTCCTCAGTGTTGGTGTTGTACACCAATTCACACTGAGTTACTTGAAGACCAAGGGACTTGAAAATTTCCTAAATATTTTTCAAACAAACAAGCAAAACAAATGAACAAAAGGGAGAGAAAAGGAGAGGGAGAGAGAGAGAGAGAGAAACAAGAAGCCGACACTTAACTATAGAGAACAAACTGATGTTTACCAGAGGGGAGGTGGGGGGGGGATGGGTTAAATAGGTGATGGGGATTAAGAAGTACCCTTGTCATGATGAGCACTGGGTGTTGGATAGAAGTGTAGGATCACTATATTGTACACCTGAACCTAATATTACACGGTATGTTAACTAACTGGAATTAAAAGCCAGAAAATTAAAAGTTCAAAAAAAAGATTTTCTGAACAATGTCCATTTAAAAATGCTTTTTTTAATGGGGAGAAGCTGACTTACTTTCTATATCTGCTCCTAAAGACTTCTACCTTTCAAATAATAACAACAACAACTATCACCATTTATTGAATAAATACTATGCTCTAGGCACTAGATGGTTTTATAATTAACCATATTTAATTTTCACAACTAACTTAGGATACAGGAATTTTTATCCCTCCCTTTATTTTTGGAAAATTAAGACATAGGGAGAAAAAGATCATATAGCTAATAAATGTTCAAGACCTGGACCTGGTCTGCTTCATAGCCCTGCCCTTAACCACCACAACTCACTGGTTCCCCATCAGAAATAAAAGGTAAAGAGATAGAAATCTTGAAGTTACAGTATTCTCAAGCCTGGTATTTACCAAAGCAATACATGGATTCCTATTGCTTCCATATAATTCAGGAATATGTCTGAAAACATTATATAAAAATCAATTTTTAAAATTCACATGAAGTCCCTTAGGTTCAAAATGATATAAAAAGTTTGGCTGTCATTGGAAATTAATTTCTATTTTTCACAAAAAATGGAAGTCTAAAATCATACTAGTTTTTATTTATTTTTCTCAATCCTTTTATTTTTTTAATTTAAATTCAATTAACATATAGTATATTATTAGTTTCAGAGGTAGAGTTCAGTGATTCATTGGTCTTATATAACACCTAGTGCTCATTACACCACATGCCCTCCTTGATGTCTATCACCCAGTTACCCCATTCCCCCACCTCTTTCCCCTCCAGCAACCCTCAGTTTATTTCCTATTTTTAAGAGTCTCTTATGGTTTGTCTCCCTCTCTGATTTTGTCTTGTTTTATTTTTCCTTCCTTTCCCCTATGCTCCTCTGTTTTGTTTCTTAAATTCCACATATGAGTGAAATCATATATTTGTTTTTCTCTGACTGACTTATTTCACTTAGTCTAATACCCTTTAGTTCCATCCACGTCGTTGCAAATGGCAAGATTTCATTATTTGATGGCTGCATAATATTCCATTGTATATATATACACCACATCTTCTTTATCCATTCATCTATCGATGGACATCTGGGCTCTTTCCATAGTTTGGCTATTGTGGACATTGCTGCTATAAACATCAGGGTGCATGTGCCCCTTCAGATCACTACATTTGTATCTTTGGGGTAGATAGCCAGTAGTGCAATTGTCGGGTCATAGGGTAGCTCTATTTTCGACTTCTCGAGGAAACTCCATACTGTTTCCCAGAGTGGCTGCACCAGCTTGCATTAAAATCTTACTAGTTTTTAGAAGGCTAAACAAGAGTTGTGATTTACATATTATATGATGTCTAAACCCCAGAACGTTGTGATGCACTACTAGTTAACATCATTCAAGCTATTTGTTGTAATTTTAGGCATTTTTTAGTAGTCCTTTTTTTTTTTTAACAGATTTTATTTTGAAGTAATCTCTATTCCCAATGTGGGGCTCAAACTCACGACCCCGAGTTCAAGAATTGATCCAACTGAGCCAGCCAGGCACCACTCTTAGTAGTCTTAATTTTTTTTTCTTTCAGTCAGAAAGGAGTAAAATACTTCACATTGGCTCTGGTCTTTTGGAAACTTAAAAAATAATGGTTAATCAAATAAAAAGTAAAATTAAAAAAAGAAATATGAATGATTTATATACATGAAGAAGTTAAGTATCATTAATGCAACCAAATTAAAACATTTTATCTCCATAACTTGGCAAATATAGAAAAAGCATAGGAATATCTAGTACTAAGAATGAACATGGGTACTCTTATATACAGCTGGGGGGACATGTAAGTCAGTAGAAGCTTTCTGGAGGACAACTTGACAATGTGTAGCAAAAACTTTAAATGTGGACTTTCTTCTTAAAACAGTAGTTTCACTATTAGGAAATTATCCTAAGGAAAAGCATATGGATGCATCCAGAGATTAAGCCAAAAAGATTTCTACAGTAATATTGTTAATATGGCAATAAAAATAGTTTAAAAGTCAAATGATAGGGAATTGATCAAGTATATCACTATAAATAAATAAAACAGAATGCAGTGTAGTCATTAAAGTGATGTACAAGAATGTTTAATGACAGGAAATCTGTTTACTGTTTAATTAAAACACTGATGCAGTGTTTCCATTTAAGTTATTACAGCTATAATTGAGTAGAAAAAAATAAAGATTTTACATCAAAATGGTAACTGTAGTTTTCTTTAGGTAAAGGGATTATGATACATTTTTACTTCTATTTGCTCACCCACATTGTTTAATTTTCTCATATTCTTATTTTGTAGTAACAATAATGAAATGTATTATCAAACACAGTTTAATGTTGATTATAATGATTTATCTCGATTCTATGAAAAGTAAATAAATTGAGCTCCCCTATTTTTGCCAGATTATCGTGCTGTTTGTTTCCATTTTACTAAAAAGAAAAAAGGCAGCCTTCATCCCAGCTCTGCCCTCACCAACTGCTATCACATGTCATTCCAGAAGACATTGAGACATGCCCGAATGCTACCAAGAATCATTCTGGGTGAGTGAATAATTTAAAATGACATTTAAGAGTAAACATCTGAAGTCTAACTTGTATCTAAAGTTATTGAGACGTTGCCACCAATACCAAAAGGAACTTCAAGTGAAGAGCAAGGAAAAAATTATTTTACTCACAGAGACTTTGTCCTTTGCCTGTTTAAATACACTGGAAGCCTGAGTTGATTCACCACCTGTTGCTGTCAAAAAAAGAAGATACAAACAACCCCAAACTTAGTGGCTTAACAACCACACAAATGCATTTTTCAATATCTTTTCGACACTCAATTGTGTCAACAGACGAATGCAAAGCAAAACTTGGCTTATTTTGAGATTCGAATTCAGTAACTGAAGAAACCTGAGTAAGAACATTCTAGCATGTGGCTCCCACTATAGTGTGTGCTAATTAACATAACCAGTGTTTACCAAAGCATAGGTAAGCACACCAAATAATTTCCTATTTGTTACCAAGGTACCTTTAAATACTGTTACTCCACGAGCATAGATCCTTTAGCATGAAAGTCACAGAACAACCATCCAATGCTGTAGAATTTAAGAAAAGGGGGAAGTGATTGGTTTCTAGGGTTGGCACGACATTAAAGAGTGTTCAGGGAGATTCCCAAGCCCTCTTTTTGTAGCCAATGGCATACATACAGATATTTCTAAATTTCATATTCCAAACTATCATAATCAGCCAACCCCTTTCCCTCTGCACCCCTTCATTTAACAAAAGGAATGACACACTTGTTTGACATGAAATGCACCACATGAGAAGAAAAATAGCTTGTCAAAGAAAGAAAACACGAGAGGAATTTTAAGTTCAGTAATACAGAACATGTTCTACACATGCACTTCCTGTATGAAATTATTACCACATCTGTTACTGTTGTTTTTCTTGTTGCTGTTTTGTACCTCTGGCTTCAGTTTTAAACTCCACTATCTCCAGCACATTTTCTGTTGATGACTTACCTGACTTGACTTGAATATCTCTTATGATTGAAAACAATCCTTTGTGTTTTGGGAAAACCATCCCTATTTAAAAATTGTGCTTAGAAAATGAAAGGCACAAGCTTGCGGAGTTACCTCCTCCTTAATTTTCTTTCAGAAGAGAGAAAACGCGAGGGGCGGGGGGAGAAAGCTTCTGCTTATAGGCACTCTGAATCAGTTTCAAAAAGGTTTCTTATGTCGCATGCAGCTCTAACACAAGTATAACTGTCTACAGAATGCCATATGCTACTTAGGACTGGCTAGTAAGATTATTCACAGATTATGGAATGATTTTTTTAAAAAGAAGCAGTGCAAATGATGCTTTTCTAATATTTCTGTAATATTTCTTAAATTTCTGTGACATAGAGTTTGCTTCAAGCCAATGACATCCATGTTTGATATATGCTTTCTGCTTGAGTATCTTAATATTTGAACAGATTAAGGGAAGATCTTAATTAGTCCAAAGATCTTAAATTTTCTTTAATGAATGAGTTGAAAAGGCAATTCACTATCAGTGTGGCAAATTGAATACCAATGACATGTCAGGCACTTCACCAAACCATTTGATGTTTCCTCAAAATTCCATAATCCTGATATATTTTTCATCCTCTTATACATGATATAGGATTTTTATGCCCAAACCAAGAGAGTCTGCCTGTCCACACATTTTTCTAACTAGAAGTAAAATTCCGAGTTTAATGCAAATGAATTAAGATGTGATATAAGAGTTGGAGATGTCATATTAATTTCTAACTGAGAAACATGCTTCAGCCTGAACTTTTATCATCAAGGTTTCTATATAATTTATGAGCCTTCCAGTTTCAAATACTGCCTTAAAGATTAGTTCTTGGAGAAAAGCTCATGAGATGATTCCCATATGAAGAACACAGATACAAAATACTTAGAATTTTATTGACTATCATAAAACCATCAATAACCTTGATTTTCTTTTTCTTACAAAGGTTAATGCTGCTCTTAATCATTAAAGCCATCAGAAGGTTTATATAAAGGCACCTTTTTTTTTACCCCTATCTAAAGGCACTTCTAGTATACAATGTAAAGGTAAATATTCCTTTCTGACTTAGCAATCTGATACCTAATTTTGTAGCCTACAAGTGTGCTAACTAATAAATGCTAAAATAAAATGTATTGCAAATTAAGATTATCCTAAGATAATTATACATTTAACATGAATAGAGTTTGCATTATAGATATTTGTATGAGCTTTTATTGTGATTTGTAATAAGTTTTGCTCCTTCATTTCACTGCTTTTTTAAGGAGTTAAAAACAAGTATATTTGAAGAAGACCGAAAAATAAGAAGGTAGCAACATAGGAATACACCTAAGTTATAAGAAATGAAGGCGTTTTATCCGGGAATTCTGAATTCTAAATTACATAGAAAAATTAGCAGTTTGAATCCAACACATTTAAGAAAATCCCAGTGACAAAGTGTCAGTGAAGAGATGTAGTACAGTGAATTGAAAGCCTTGCTAATTTTGGATACGAGGAATAAAATCTGATGGGATGAGCAGGCAATTTCCTTTCCTTTTTTTTTTCTTTCATCTGAAGCAAAGTAATTTTGCAATCACAATTTTACCCCAGATCTGCTTTTCATTTTCAATCTTGAAATCACTACCCATTCTTGGCAAATTCATTAACATCAGTAACAGATGTGGCAGTAACCACGTGGAAAATAGGACAAATATAGTATGGGTTTAAGCATGAGAGAGATAAGCAAAATCATGAGAATGCATACCACGGTTATATTCATCGTCATTGTCTAACCAAACACACAGAATGAAAAGAGGAATCCCCAGAACGTGACACTACACAATGCCAAGATAAAATCACTGCTAAGTCTGAGCATGACAAAGAAACAGATGGTCATGACCTCTTCTGCAGGGAGGGGAAACAAAAAAAGAATAATGATACAAGACACTTAATAGCGAAATTGTTCATGACTGCTAAGATTCTCGGAAGAAAAACAAAATGAAGAAGCCGCTACAGGAATGAGATAAAAAAAAAAGACATGTCTATGTTTGCCAGCCACATTGCAGAACTGAAGAGTCACCTGTGGTTTTCCGCTTAACACAGGAGAGATGAGTTGGTCTAGTATATTTGATAGCAGGTTTTAAAATGAATTTCCTGGAGGGAGAGTGGGCCTGAACTTCTGTTTTTTTAGCAAGTTCAGCCTTCTTATAAACTGCTACGAATAAAGAAAACACAAAAAAGCATACCATCAGGAGAAAATAAACAGTTGGAGCAAAACAGAACGAAATTTCATAAATAATTAGTTACCACTGTTAGGAAGTTTCTTCTACGAAAGAGTAATAATGAATTCAAAAACATTTTTAAAGAAGTTACTGTGAAATGAACCTTTTTTCCTTCTCACTTCATCTCTGGAGACTGTGCTAGGTTCCTTTTTAGCTATTTTTCTTTCAGGAGTGGAAATTCTGCCTCTCCCGGTTTTAAAAGGCTTTTCTTTTCTATGTTTCTCAAGAGATGGTCTCCGAGCTTCCTTTTCAGCTTTCTCCTCTTTAGGAATAGTTTCTAACTGTTCTGTCATGATGCTCCTATCATCATCTGCGGATCAAAGCAAACCATGACAACAACAACAACAATGAAAACATTAGTAACAAATGTACAAAATCCTTCATATATTTAACAAAATGCAAAATAGAGATAAAGGGAAATTTAACCAAGTTTAAAATGAAAAAGAAATCCATTAGGTTATTGGATTTTATTTGGAAGTAGAAAATTAAAAAAAAAATAATGCACACCTTGAGTGTCCACCCAGAGGCTGTCAGCATCCATGATGGAGTCATCAATGGTGGTCTCGTCTTTGTAATCGTCATAGGTTTCCGTCTTATATTCTGAGAGTGCAACCTCTTCTCTCTCAGGGGAAGCGGGAGCCTCCGGGGAGCCATCCTTGGGTTCCGCCTGGGCTTCGGCTGCCTCTTCTACTTCGAGCTCTTCTTCAGCGTGGGGGGACGATCTCCTCTCCACCTCAGGCTGCTCCAGGGCTGCAAAACGCACGCTGTGGGAACCTGACTCCCCTTCATCCATTGTGGTTTGCACCACAGTGATAAAGTCATCCTCGATGGTCACAACAGACTCGATCACTCCTTTGTGCTCACCAGGGCAGGTCTCCACAAATTCCTCCCTGACACCTGGGACGCCCAGGTCGGTAATCTGAAGGGTGTCGGAGCGGAAGAGCAGTTTATCATATTCTCCCCGGGCTTCTATCTCTTCTTCCTCACTCTGAGCCTCTGCCGGTTCAGCCCTGGTGGCTTCAGGCAATGGCTCTGCGACGTCGGAGGGCGTGACAGAGATATCTGGAGTTTCTTTGCTTTCTTCTTTCGGCTGCTGAATAAATTCCATCTGGACATCAGCTCTCTCATCTGGGACTAAATCAGCCTCCAAGACAGCAGGTGCACAAGGTATTTCCACTGACAATTTGATGGCAATCTCATCTTGAATTAGAGAGGATTCTGGGGATGTTTCCTTCTTGCCCTCATCGGCTTTCAAGGACTCCATGGTGAGGCTCTCATGCTCACCACTGGACTCGTAGGACTCTTCCTTGTCTACAGCCTCCTGGTGCACCAAATCAGGCTTGGCCACCTTCTCCTTGATTTCCGTCTCACTGACTTTAGTGCCTTCTTTCATGTGGCCAGCCTCAACACTCATAAACGCGTCTTCCTCCTGAGGTGCTCCAGATGAGGGGGGGAGATCTTGAGTAGCCTCGAGCTTAAGCTCTGTTGCCTTTCCAGTGTCTACCGCCAGCCCTGCGGCCATCTGTCCAAAGTCACTGATTTTCACATCTAGTTGACCCTGGTCAGCTCTCATTGCAACAAAATCCAGTTCTGGTTCAGCTTTTTTGGATGGTTCGACCTCAGCTACTTCTGGCACTGAACTAAGACCTTTCTCAGCTTTCTCGGCCATGGGAGGTGATGTGTCTTTTGAAACGGTCAGTTCTTTGGTGGGAATGTGCTCGTAAGTTACTCCTAAGCCAAATGTTTCAACTTCATCACTGGCCTCTTCTGTTGCCTTGGCGTGTTCTTTTGCATCAACATGTTCTTCACTCTTTTCCAGAACAGTATCCAGCTTATCATTAGCTTTCCTCTCCTGATCAAACTCCCTACCCAGTCCCGATTTGTCACCAGAGATATGTGGGGGTACTTCTTTCTCAGCACCGAACTCATCTTTGACTCTTCCGGCAGCTGCCAATTTTACTTCAATCAAGGACAGGTCTGTGGCTAGATCTCTTCGCATTTTATCTTCTGTGCCTTCATAAAAGGAACCACTCTCCCCTGACAAATTCTCACTGTCTTGAACGGGTGATGGGAGTGGGACTGTGTATTTATTGAACACACAGTAACCCAGGTCCTCAAGCTGACTGTCTGTTTTAACAATGACGTGGTTTTCATCGGTGACAGAGGGCAAGCCGGTACTACTCTCCTCGACCACAGTCTCTGATGGGACTGACTTCCTCCTGGCAACCTCAGCATCTGCACCCACGGAAGCTAATCTTGACCTTGTGCCTGCCAGATCTAGCATTTCCGGCAGGTCAGGGGCCATGACAGTACCATTTTTGTAGTAATCTTTGGCTAAGAAAGGTGACTCACACGAGGTCTCGACTTGAGTACTTTCCTCTCCGGCAGCTTTTCCTCCCTCTGTCTGGTCTTCCTCTTTGCTTTCTAGTGGGAAAGAGGGGGCTTTCTCCAGTGCAGGTGTTGTGGCTGGAAGGTAATCATCCCCTTCATCCATACTCCCACTAGTGTTGGTTAGAATATCAGAAGCCAGAGGAGAGAGATCATGTCCCCGACCAAAGTTAAATCCAAGGGCTATGGAATCCAGGCAAGACATGGGCAAATTGATTGACATGCTTCGCTGTTCTATTGCAGACCTCCCACCAAGTCCTAAACTCCTGCTTAGCGTCAAGTCATCCTTATTCTTACTGTGGAGATCCCGCTTCTCCCCATACACTTTTGGGTCAATAGTAAACATTCTTTCTTGAGGAGAACTAGGTTCTTCAGGTAAATCAGACGGATAACTCTGTGCAAGAGTGCTGTACCCTGTTTCTTGTGCTGGAGCACTGGGCTGGGGTTCTTTACCCGCCTCAAGTCCCTTGTCTCCATTTTTACACACGGGAGATAGGGTATCAAAAGACTCTTGGACACTTTCTCTGGTGTCACTGAGTTCATAGTAATCACTGCCTGGCTGGATGCTTTTTGTCACTTCTTCTTTCAAGGCGGATGTTTCAAAATACTTGGACATTCCTGACTTATCTTCGTAAAACGGCATGTCAAGCTCCGCTGATGTTGCAGGCCCAACCCCTTCCATCTTAATATCTTTGTCTGCAACTTTTTCTTCAAAAAGGTCCTGGACTGCACTCTTTTCACTTACTGCCACTGGTTCGGTCATGACTTTCTCCAGTGTCTTAGAGGTCACAGCTGAGTCTGTCACTGCTTGTTCCACACTGACAGGGAATGAGTCCTGTTTTAATGGCTCTGTGGTAGGCTCTTGGACTTTCTGCTCTTCTTTTGAGAGGGTGTGCTCCATGCAGGGCTGAATTATGCCTGTTTCTCCATCTGTCAGTTTCGGGGGCTCACTCTCTTTTGGCATGGCTTCTTTGTCAGAAATGGTTGTCTTTTCTTCAAGCTTTAGTGGAGATTGCTTTTCAGTAAGTGTCACTTCCTGCTCTTTTTTCTGTGCACTCTCTTGCTTTATTGCCCCTTTCTCCTCTCCCAAAACTTTCTCTGGGACACATTCTTCCACGGTCGGAATGTGGGCATCTTTGGGTAAGGTGAATGCCTCTGGGGCTGGTGCTTCTGCCATTTTGTCAGGTTTATCCTCATGGGGCTCTTCAGCTTTAAAACTATCTTTGGCAGTTGCTGGGCCACTGGTTTCTTCCAGAGATTTTTTGTCATCTGGTTGTAATAGGGCAGGGGCAAAGGGTGATGCTTCTACAACTATTTCATTCTTCATGACATCTAAAGGAAGAGTGAAGCTGCCAGCCTGAAAGGGACTGGGCATGGGAGAATCAAACTGTTTCCCCTCCCATTTGGGGATATCCTCAAGGACATCTTTTCCCTTCATGGGGGTTAGAGGGCCAGGCGAGATGGGAGCAGCTAAACCCCACTCAACCTTTTTGGCTTCTGTTGGCATTTCGATGAACCAGTCCTTTTGCTCTTTTGGAGCTGGGGGCTCTGCAGAGAGGCCAATACCAGGCACCACGGGGCTTGGTTCTATCTTCTGTTTCGTGTCTTCTAGCCCGGCACCAAGAGTATGCCCAAACAGAGTGGGAGGTGCTTTTTCTTCCTCTGGGCCTTGCATGTCCTTTTTGTCAGGGGAAATTTTAGTTGTCTCAGGCTGAGAAACTAAGGCAGCATGTTTAAGGTCTTCACCAGGCTTGCTTTGTTTCTCTGACTCCTTGTCCTTCTTGTCTAATGGCTCAGCTGGAGAGGGAGTCAAGTCCTGTTGATCATGGAACTCCATCTTCAAGGCTGGAAGTAAACCTGAAGTAATTGGGTTGATTTTTAAACAAATAATAGGCAAGTGCTTTCAGGCAGTAAGCTTAAAATTATATTTTGAAATGACAAATTAATGGTAGGGTAAGAAAACAAAACAAAACTATGGAACATGCAAGCATGCTACCCATTTAAAAATCAATATGAAAATGTCAGGACTGAGATATATTTGTACTACTGCGGAAAGGGATTCCCGTTGCGAATTAATGCATACAGGAATTGTGTATTTTGAATACTCTTTTCTCCTTTGTTTGGGCTCTCCTAAATACCATGTAATGTGTATTGTAGTAGAAAATTTCATGTGCCTTTTGCAGACAAAAATGATAAATTAAAGAATATTGAATAAGTCAGTAATATTAGGGTACAAAAATACATTAAGGGCTAAATATGAAAAACGGATGAATGTCTACTGAGCTTTTTCACTTGTGTTCTCATTTAAAAATGAACTGGCAGGCCATGGGTGGAAGGGCAATTCATTCATAATAAGTATTATGTTAAAATCAAGTTAATTGATTTATAAATGCCAGGACCAAGTTTTTGAACATTAAGAAGTTACTGACATAATTTTTAAGGCGTCTTCTGAGATTAAATTTCAGGAATATAAATAAATATTTGCTATTAACTTTAAATGATATGACAAGGTGGTTTCTATCACAAATTCAAAATTTTTAATTCCTAATCGTTAGTTAACCTTAGGACAGATATTAAGAAAATCTGAATTATATTATTAATCCTGGGATGTCAAATAAATAAAATCTTAAAAAAAATACTGGGATGTCATGTGAATAAAAATTTTAAAAAGAGCCAATTATTATCATATCTTTCTCTCCCTGGTAATGACCTCATTCCCTGGAATATGACAGACAGTGAGGGACTGTCTTCACAGACATTAAATGGCTCTTTCTTTATTTTCGTTTGTTCACCAACCGGAAAGGTTTCAGAGTCTCACTTGTGTTCTAAGGTCACAGGTATTTCATTGTGGTCATTAGGGCCAAATGTAACTATCTGGAAAAGATTTGGGGAAAAATAATAAAATTCAGTCATCGCTCGAAGAGCAAGTGTATGGATCATCAATACCTTATGTACTTGTGTGTCCTGTTGTAACAATAGAAAAGAAATACTTTATGAACTTCTAATAGAGGTTAGATGAATGAAAACTCAAGAGATATGGTGATGGTCAAAGACGTTGGCTGCCATGGAGAGGAAATGATATGAGAAGCATCGGCAGGAACTTTTAAGGAAACCAAACCAGTATTCATCGAAGCATAAAAAATATAGCACACTGCGGTTGCAAACAAAAACAATTCTACATTTAAGCCTCTATGTGCCAAAATCCAACTCTACGGTTTGAAAGAAAAGCATATGAATCGCTGTCCCAAAAATAAAAATAAATATATACATGTATTAGCAATGTGGCTGGCAAACACTTGGAGATGGGGGGCGGGGCGGGCGGACAAAAAGCTCACACAGCATCGTCAGCCTGGCTGCAAAGCATATTGTATCATGGCAAAGTAAAACCAAGAATCAGCTGCAGCAGTGGAAAACCTAGCTGCCACACAGCAACTGTGCAAGCCACACTCTGCTCATTAAACCTACAACATCAGTCTCGGGATCATGAGAAGACCAAGCCATGGAATAGCATTGGAAAGGCATCAGGTCCGTAAGCTGCTGGAGAGATCATTTGCAACAAAACACATGCAAATCCTAGGAAAGACACACCTTCCCTGGCAGAGGAAGGGACTGTTACTTCTGGAGACACCTCGGTGACCTCTTTTACACTTTTCTCCTGCAGGGCCCCTGCTGGGGCACTCTCTTCAGGAGCTATGTGGGCCTCCGCACTAGACTCCGTGTGGCCCTCACTGAGGCCCTGGGGTTGGTCTGAGGCCTTGGCAGCCCTGCACTCTTTCCCAGGAAGAGTGGCAGGTGTCTCTTCCTCAGCCACTGTTCCCTCTAGCGTTTCTTCTTCTTAGGGATGAAAAAGATGTTGACATCATGACCACAGAATACACACAATGGCAGAAATATTACTCATGGAACACTTTCAGCTCCATTACATCAACCTCGCCAGAACCTTATTTTACCATTTGGATGAGCAGATTAATATTCGAATGCAACGTGCATTATGTATTGCTTGGGCAATGATTATATATATATAATCTGCTAATAATGATGCCTTTTAAAGTCTCGTTAAAAGGCTATTTATTTGAAAACTTGAGAGCTGAAAGGGTCTTATTGCTCTATTCCCCTTAGTGGAAATGGCAGTAAGTTGCACACATGTAGGGAGCTTGCTGGAAAGAAGAGATGGTGCTTTTGGATAACAGATGGTTATGAAAAGACAGATGCATTGATGGACTAAAAAAATCTTTACGTTTGCTAGACAGGGGCTGCTTTCTCCAATGCAGTAAGCCCCTACATACGAATTTCTGATTACTTTATTAAAAACATGCAAACTTCAGTAAAGAATCTTGGGGAATAAAAAACACCCGGCCTCAACATAATAACCATCAACTCCCCTAACAGCTTTATCACGGAATCCATCAACACTATCTTATTTAGTATGTAAAGGCCAAAGTCTCAAGTATTTAAAGTATTAAATTACATTTTAATACAATTTATGCAATATTTTTAAGGCAAAAGACTTCCTAACTCAATTTATTTTACCTTCCTTGCATTATATGATATGGGAGAATGTAAAAGATTTCAAGGAGTAAGCAAACTATTTTGAAAAGCAAGGTCCAGGTAAAATGGAATCTTAGCATTTAGAAAAGTCCACCTTGGGGATACAACTGTTACCATATTGCTTACACCCTTGTAATACCAATAATGTAGTTCATGTATAGTTGCCCTTGATCCTGAATAAGACAATGTGCACATTACCTGTAAAGTCTTGTTTCTGCAATTCAAAACCAAACCACCAAGATAACTGAACGACAATCAAACTGCCAAAATATCTTCCCAAAAGATGTATACCACATGGAAAAATGTTTACAATTAAAATGTAAAAAGCACACCTATGAAGGCCATGATTTATTGTGTTCATTTGCTTCTCATTTGCACTTTCAAATGCCAGTACAATGAGTCCCATTTTATTGCTTGAGAAATTACAGGGGAAATGTAAGCTGTTTTATAGTTCCACAAATGAAAGATTCGGATGAAATTCTTATGCAACATTGTTTAAATGGCCCGGTGAGAAAGACTACAGATGGAAAGGAAAGCAATTTTCTTTTTTGAGAAATATTAAAACCCCTGGGCAGGGGGTGGGGGAGGGGAGAACTACTTCATCTCTTTCCTCCCATTTAGCACTCAGGGACTTTCATTTTTGTTATTTAATTATGTAAGCAACATTTAAAAAATTCAGATTCCAAATTATTATCAAGGCATTTTTATAATGTCACAGAATTAGAGATTTTGATTACAGATAAGAGACTTTTACTATAGCTGCTTTGCTAATGTCACCTTCTTGGGTAAAGTCTAATCAATTTAATCAACATGTTTTCCAAATCCACGCAACCTTTCGGCTTTCCATTTCCTCATTTTGTATAAATCAGGTCTATTTCCACTATACCTGTTTCTCGCTCGAAATTTCACAGATTTTTCTTAACTGTTGTAAGTTCACACTCTTAGAACTTACTTTTACTCCATATGGGTTATATTTCTCTATTAGAGTGTCTGAACCATTGGTGCTCTTTGTTTTCCAATGGACACTAGAATAAATTTATTATCATGAATGTAGTTGGTAAACTATGAGTTTCTTCCTCATTGCCTTGGAACTATCTGCCCTTTCATTAAATACTGTCCCGTATGGAAATAAACTCTTCATGCACATTTTTCCCTATTTGAGAGTAAGTTCTTCACCTACGCAAAACATGTTTTAGCTCTAATTTTGCTTTCCTTTACAAAACTACCTAGTTAGAACGAGATAAATTTCAGCCCACCGCCCTTATAATGGCCAGTTATACACTAGGGTCTGCTAGCTTTATGAAGGTGGAATGACAAAGGCTTTGGATCATTTCCTTCACTTTAGCCCAGGTCTGCTCATGTGAGCCAATATTTAGTCACTTGGGGGGAGCCTCTGTAGTTTTTGTAGATGATTAAATTATTTGGAGAAATACATTCATTCTGTAACATGTGTTCTGCCCTATACAGATTCATGATCTTTCTCTTTTAAGGAGCCACCGTATTGACATGGCACTAAAAAGAAGGCTAATTCTATTTAAGTCTGGTCCTAGTAATAGTCTATATCCAAGGAGGAAAAAAAATTATATACAGGGCCCTCTTATTCAGTTTGAGTAGAGGATGTATTCTTCCCCCTCTGATTTATTTACAGGGAGCAGAAAGGAGTCGTACTTTAACTGAACTTTTTTGCTCCCTCCCCCCACTCCCACCCCTTTTTTGGCTTTCTTTTCAGAAGCAATGATACAGAAAAAGAAAATACTCCTATGCCCCAAATAAGGCTTCTTGTAGATAAGGTAGTTGGCTAGACATATAAACTACATAGGGACTTCACTTTCATATGGAAAAAACAGGCTCCTTTTCCTCCCACCCCACAGCTGAAGGTACACTTAGAATGATGCATGTGGTCAACCCTGCAGGCTGGGGGGAGGAGCAAAAGGGGACCATGCTTGGTTCACCTTTCTCCTGGCCTAAGTGGGCCTCTGCACTCTGCACTGGGACACTGGGGAGCAAACTAGAGGTAGTCCATTGTGAGCGGAACAAAGGATGCTCATAGTACTCCTCATCGGAATTGGAAGGGTCATCATTAGGCACAGACACCGAGATGGAGGGTGCTAGTAGTCTACGCCTCTCCCCGCTGGTGGCATGTTCGTGGCTGGGGAAGCTGTGTAGAGGACCCACTTGATCCTCAGCCCCTTCATCTACAAACAGACACACAGGAAGAACCTGCAGGGAGAACTGGACAAGACAGACACAAGATCACCTGGACGAGACAAACACCTGCACAAGGACACATGAGCCACAGAAGTAGCATAGCGGGATGGAGGGGAGTTAGCAAGATCAAGGTGATGGAGGATGGAGGCAGTGAATGTTTCATGGTTCAGTAGCCACTGAATTCACACTAGCCTTTAGGTAACCTTGGCATTGATTTGAATAAATCAAAGGCACTCACACCCCTTACTGAATAATAGAAATTATCTATACATTCCCCTCAAACAATAGATGTTTGCAATAGAAACACTGCACAAAACACTGCAATAGAAACAAAGCATTGCAATACAGATGTGTTATTTGGAAGAAATTCTTTCAAGTAGATTCTTTTCATGCTTCTGTCAATGTATTTATAAGTTAAAGAAGAAGAAAGGTGTTAGGACCTGATGCTATACAATTATAGGGGAAAAGAGCCCTGTTTGAAGCACAACCTTAATTACCTAGGATGCTCAATAGTTAGCATTTTGGTTAATTTAATTTTTTGTTAATGACTTTTACCAGAAAGCCATTTTTAATTCCAGGCCTGTCAAGAAAAATCTGCAATGTGTTATTCCTCTTCCCTGCCCTGCTAAGGAGAGCACAGTGGCCTAGCTCCTTCTTTTTGGGTGCTAACTCCTACGGGGATCCTTTTGAACACTGGTTCTCATGGCTTTAAGAAAGTCCCTAAAAATGTAAACTGATTTTCTTTTCTTTTTCTTCTGAAAGCTTAAAAGAGATACCATTAGCTGACACTGATTTCTACAGAGCTGGCTTCAGATTCACCAAGACTTTATTCTATGTGGTTTCGTTTACACTTCTGGCTCTTGGCTGTTCTATTTCAAACCCTCATTGCATATTCCTCACTGAAATGCGAAAGTAACTGCTCTCACTTCTGTCCTTTCCAGTGTCTTGGCTTAGAAATCTGCCTTATTTAAATATATTTCCTTAGGTATGCAAGTGTAGGTCAGTCTGCTTAGCACTTGGATTCTGGTATATTTCAATGAGCTTTAAGGATGATGGCAACAAACACTATTTGGCTTCTGATGTGGTACAGACAATCCATCTCAGGCCTACATGACAGGTTACTGAATTTGCTAATCACTATTTATTTACTTATATAGAGAAATAATTTTTAAATTTCATCTTTCAATAATAAGGGTTATTAAAATTTTTTGAAAGTCTGTGTATCTAAATTTTATTTCAATCAACATATAAGCAGCCAGATTAAAGCATTTATTTGAAAATGCACTGTATGGTTAGGGCAGTATCTTATTTTCAGCAACCAAGTGCTGACAACCAGAAATAAATCTGAAATCATAAAGATACTAAAATAATATTCTGTAGAGGGAATACTTTTAATCTTTTGAGTACATTGTTTACTGATTGTTCAGTGTTATTTTTTTCTGGATGGGTGCTCAGAACTTTTTCAGCCATGCTGCTCATTATATCATGGGATAGCAGAAGCCTAAAATTACATTCGATATTCTTAGTTCCAACTCGGCACGATTTCTCAGCTGAGCAGATAATTGGCTGAGATCTGGCCTACAACACTGGCTGAATCATAAGCCCTGGGTTTGTCACATGTCCTAGCCATTCATATTTCCCCCAGGACTCCTTAAGGCCCTAAACACATATGCACGTATGCAAGTTACTCCTAAAACTTCCAGTAGGCTCAACAGATTGCATGGACAATCAGTCCGTAAAAATGGCATAGTTAACATCTTCTGGGGAGTAGAGCTGACTGCAGTATAAAACTAAAGAATCTGAAGCTGAAAGCTGGGAGTTTAAAGGCAATACTCCTTGGATGTTTGGACCTTTTGAAGATTTTGACTTTCTCTTTCTTGTTGCCATTGCTCATTTTTGAAAGTGCCAACATGTGAAAACAGCAGAGTCTTGCTTCAGATCTGTAACATTTCAAAGAAACAGTATTTTCTATTCTGAAAACTTTTACTCTAAACAGAGGACAACAAAAAGAGCAAAAAACTTTAAGGGCTACGGTGGAAAGGAGCTTCTTTGTAGTATTTGTATGGCACTGAGCCAAGCAACTTCAAAAAGAATGTACAGCAAAGCCCAGTCTTGGTACTATGAGCTGTGTGTGCTCCATGTCTCTGTTTGGAACCTATGAGCCTGAAGTCCATCTGCAAGTTCCAGCGATGTGCTAAGGAAGTTCTACTAAGAGGACCGTAGCTAGCTAAGACCAAACAGTGTGCTTGGTTCCAAAATAATGACAGAAGAAATAGATCCTATTTGCTATGGAATCATGTATGGCATCCCAGTGGAGGTGGGATACATACCAGTTATAAGTAATGAGTTCTTTATTTGGGTATGCTTTCAAAAAAAAGGAAATTGGTCTAGTACCTTGAACAACAAAAAAACTCTCATTGGAAGATCATTTCCCTTTCTTGGCCCCACATTAAGAACCTAGATAAGAGATGGCTTTAGAGACACAGTGGGGCTGTGATTGCAGGGACTGAAATTTGGACTGGAATTCTGGATTACTGGCCACGACATCCAGGGGCAAGAAGTGGAAGTGAGTATTATCTACCTCTATGGGCTGCCGGGAGGATTAAATGAGGAGAGATCTGAGAAAGTGCCGAGCACAATGCTGGACTCCACGCGTGTTATCGTCTTTGTCTTCAATATACTCAGGCAAATTGTCATGTACCTCTGCTTTCCCTTCATTGGAGACATCAAATTTAGACTTGAGAGATTTGCAAAAAGTGAATTCATTTCATAAGTTAGTTTTGTTGTTTAAGGTCAGGATTGAATGTCGTCCTTTTACTATAAGTACACATGCTTTGGTGGACTCTGCTTTCACCACGAAATATTCTATTTAATAATGTGATATTTTAAAGGATAGGGCTGCCTTATGAACCTTAGACTTTTACATAGTTCTGCTGCATAATGATAATCTTTAAAAATGAAGCTTACCTGATTTCGGTGGAGGAATACATTTTCCCTAACTTATTTTATATGATTTTTTTAAAAAAAAAGCATTTGAAAATTAATTTTGAGTTAAAGTAAGATCTGCCACATAAAACCCAGCCTTGGTCTGTCAACCCCCTTTGGTACAAATGAGCAGTCACTTTTATGAAAGACGGAGTCTCTGGGGGACTCAGTGATTTTTGCCTGCCTTGGCATCACAGCTTCTGCCCCACCGTCTGGGGCAACTGGCTCTGCTTACATTGTTCTCCACTCTCTCTAAGCCCTTTCCATGCTGCAGGCTTTTGACTGAGGACTTAGTTTGCCAACTGTGTTTGCTGCCCAGAAGGATATGGAGGGGAAAATGCTTTCAGATTAGTGACATCGCTGACCCAGGAAAAATCACCCTAGGATTCTGGAGCAAACCTAAGAGGGCAGAAAGTTTCCTCGTTCTATTTTCAGATGATTCCATTGTTCTTGCACGGCTTCCAAATCCTAACAGTTCAGTCCAAATGACAACTATTATGGTTAGGCCAAAAAGAAACAGGAGATTAATTTGCAAACATCACACCTAGTGCAGGATTGATGCGTTGTACCTGAGTTTCCTTTTAAGTGTGCTACTTGTTTATTTTTTCCATCAAAATCTCTTTGTTTCCCAGAATAAGCATACAACTTGGGAATTATTAATATTATATCAATTATAACAAATGAATATTCAGAACTTACAGTAATTAACATCTCAAATTATCTTTGGTGGAAGCATTCATGCTTCCCCTTTGGGAAAGAACAGCTTTTAAAAATATTTGATAATTAATAAAAAGTAATCATATCCTCAAAATCATTGAATTACTCAATTTAATCCAAGAGCTGTCTTACATTTGTATAAATGGATTGGCAGTCATGTGCCTTTAAAGTTTCTTTGAGGATGTGTTGAAGTGGGTAAAAAAAAATCTCCTAGATGAAAAACCTACATGTTCCTTTCCCACTCAAGTAGAGTTTATAAAATACATACTTTTTTCATATAAGTAAAAAAATGGTTATCCTTTTAAAAGCAAATCATTAGGCCTTCATATAGTTTAATGCTTTCTTCTGAAAACATGAAAAATAGTAATTCAATAAAAATACAAGTTTGGTTTGAAAAATGTTAAGAATAAAATATCTTCAATCATCTTCAATAGGAAGTAAGTTGAAATTTTCCCCATACTCAAACAACATGGGGAAAGCAATCCCCCGACATAAGGAAACAGTTATTCTGGAAAGTGTACCAAAATGTGAAAATGATTCTATGGTTTATTTGTATTTTCATTATATCCATGATATCACCTGCCAGGAAAGCAGACTGGGTGAATTCCCAGGTGGATGGGCAGACCCTACTGCTCCTTCTGCTCCAACTCCCATATAAGAGCAAGAAGGGTAAGTTACTTGACCTCCAGCTGACTCTGGAGTGAACGCCGTACCCAGTGAACATCTTGGGTTAAGAAGATTCTCTGAAAGGCTTGAAGTGGGGGTTTAGAGACATTTTCAATGACCGGAGGGATGTACAGCTGTCATGGAAGGCTTTCCACTGCTTTCCAGGTGAAATCGAGACTCCCGAACCAAGGCGCATACTGTTGACTCTTAAACCCCTTCACTACTCTACCCCTTTCTCACTTCCCAGGAGCCATGGGATGTCTTCAGTTCCTAGAAAACTTCATGTTCTTGCTCACGTGAGTCCCCTTGCACGTTCTGGTCTTTCTGTCCCAAAGCCCTTTCCCTCCATCTTTGCTTGACCAACTCTTCCTCATGCTTCTGAGCTCAGCTCCTTACCTGTCTCCTCACCACCCCCAAAATTAAGATTTCCCTTGTTCTATCTTCAAGTTCTCTGTTCTTTTCCTTCCTAGGGCTAATGCAAGTTGAAATTATTGGTAAGCTTCTTTACTGGCTTTCTGTTCTCCACCAGACTGTGTGTTCCTTACAAGCAGGGATCATGTCTGTTTTGTTCACGAGTGTATAGCTAGAATTTAAAGAGCGCACTGTAGGTGCTCCATAAATATGTGCCAATGAATGGATGAAGGCAAAAAATCTTTCAAATCTGTAAACTAAAAGATCAAATCACATTTTCAGGAAATTAACTAATAATCATAACTGCCACTGATTATAGTCCCCAAATTTTCTTTTATTCTTCAGAATAATTTAGTTCAGCTAACATTATTTCAGGCAGTAAATTAGAAAAAAAGCTTCAACTTAAGAAAGAAAAAGCTCACTAAAAGAAGTTTAGGTTTCTAAATCTGTGACAAAAGTAAATTATGTTTACTGAGAGTTCATAGTTCTGTAATTTAGGAAAATCTGTATTTAGGAAGTCAAAGAATATTTTAAATGAAACTAATCACAAATTATAAAAAGACAGTGAGTTTTTTGTGATGCTTTTCAATTTTTAACAGTAAAATAATTGCTAAAAGGGACAACAAATGGAAAAACGAAAAAATAAATGAATAATATGGAATAGTATTAAAATTCTGAATTTAGTATATGAAA
Organism: Leptonychotes weddellii; assembly: GCF_054177405.1. Taxonomy (NCBI): domain Eukaryota; kingdom Metazoa; phylum Chordata; class Mammalia; order Carnivora; family Phocidae; genus Leptonychotes; species Leptonychotes weddellii. The sequence continues at coordinate 24,311,731 of NC_138371.1, forward strand.
ACTAAGTTATATTGAAACAACACTTTAGCTATAGCTCTTCTCTGCCTTCTGTACCTCAAACAATACACAAAAGTTAACTGACTTAAGTCAGAAAACCAGTAATAGTTTGCTTTTAAATAGTGCCTTTCAGCTCAGATTCTGAATGAATATTCTTCAAAGGCATCCCTCTGTTTTATTAAACGAGAACTGAAAAGCTGACATAGCATTCTATGTTGACTAAATGCATAAATATACTCATGACAATAACGGGTCTCAGCAGGGAAGAAGCCATGATCTCAGCTTCTAGTTCACTGCTCTCAATATCAGAGTCATACACTGACTTCTTCACTTATTCATTAATATTTATTGACAGTTTGCTATGGGCCAGGCCCTAGGGAAGCCCCTGGCAACACAATAATGAGCAAAACAGAGACAATTCCTGACAACATTTCCTTATGATTTCATCAATAAATTTACTTTTGTTCAGTCACTTATAAGATAGGATTGTATCTTCTGTGTCAAAACATTTTATATTAATTAAGTGAACTGCTTCTCTGTAGCTATTCTAGCAATTTAAACACAAAGTTATCTTCTCCTGGATCAAGCAGATTTTTTCTTTTTTATTTATCATATTCCTCCTACTTCTGATTTTGTGTAGATAAATGGCTATACATTTATGTGAAGTCTGTGTCTTCTGGACTGTTTGAAACAGACAGCTCTCAAGCTGGGTCACATACTAACCCACACTGAAGTCCACTGCTATGGACTGATGCTAATTTACCCTTTATCAGAAGACAAACCTCAAAAAGTCCACTAGGTCTTACCTTCTTCCACTGCGATGGTCTGTTCTGAGGCTGGTGATGGAGGTGGAGAAGGAGGCAGATTAGCTGTTTCTTCAGCTGCTAAAGATCAAATAGTGGAAAAATGAGATACAGTTAATCCTGTTAGGCCGTTAGATGTGCAACAGCTCTGCCATCTGTAAAAAGGTCTCTCTATGAAATTTAGGAAAAGATTCACTAGTAAGCTGCACTTGACTTATTTTCTGTTCCATTACCTGATTCACATAGTTTAAAAAACCTAAAAGGAAAGAAAAGCATTTAATATTTAAAAAAAAGTCATTTTGTCTTCCCTATAAAAATGGATTAAAGATGCCTGCTAAGGTATCATTAATCCCATTAATTGTGTCTGCTTGTTCAATTAATAAACTATTTTATTCTGGCCCTAATCTACTGTATTCAAACACACAGGCAAGCATTGTAGTTTGGATTTAGCTTGACTGACTGAAAAAAATATCAGAACTCTATATTGTTCAACTTCTTGGTCCGGAAACAAATGTAACCTTCATCAGTCACAGTATTATAGGTGATGTATTTTTTAAACAACGGTTGGTCCACTGAGTCTAATGTCAAAATGCATCTTCTGTATGTATTCTCAGAAAAGAAAAATGAAGCTGTCACAACCTAACGCAACCTTCAAACAGACAATATGTACTAGTGGGAGCCGAGTAATCTTCTGGCCTTGGCATTATACATGAGAACCAAAGACAAAAGTTCTAAATGATGTCATTCATCCACAGTTAACTCTTTTTTCTTGACCACTCATATGAAGGTAAGGAACTGCAAAAAGGAAATATTTATCATCAAGGCCAGCAGGAAAATCTATTTTACAGAGCATGTGTTTTTCACTCTCAAAAAGCAGCTTTGGGATGACAGGTGACTTCTTAGTTCCTTGACCCTGTGGGTTTCTATAGAACATATTTTAAGTCTTCAAATTTAAGAAAGGGGGTGTTTTTTATTTAAGGTATAGAAGTGAACCACAAACTGAAGGTTAATGTTTTGAATAAGATAATTTTCCCCCTGTTTAAAGAGAAAAATAAACCTTTATAATCAAAGAACATTTTACTGCAAATAATGAGTATTTATTATCCTGGAGAACAGAATTTTTATTGCTTAATTTTTTTAGGTGTTTAAATTGCTTAAAGGAGTACTGACCAGAAAATCAAATATTAAGGGTACTAGACTGTTTGAGACAAAATTGGATATGTACTCTTTTTTTAGACTTTAAAAACCATACCTTTCTATGGATTAGTTAAATATACCTATAAAATAGACATATGTTGAACCTAAGAGAGTTTCCTTTCTTGTCTCTGCCTGTATATACACCACATCTATCTATCTTCTATCTATCTATCTATCTATCTATCTATCTATCTATCTATCTATCTAATCTATCATCTATCTATCAATCGTCTATCATCTATCTAAAGGAGGGGCAGCAAGCCTTTGGTTAGGAGTGTTTTCTTCAGCAAGCACAATTATATTACCTGTTTGGTCCTGGAGGGCATCTGACTTGTGACCGAGAGAGAGAGAAATGCTATCTCAATGCCCTTAAATAGACCAAGTGAAGGCTAGTACATTATATGGGATACAAAGTCCCTCATGATTCTAACAAAGCCCCGACTATAGGTTTTCTGTAGCTGGTTCAGAGGGACCCAAACAAACGAGACAAGCATTCCCCAAAACCCACAAAGGGAAATACTTATTTCTAATTGAAGTATTAACACTTTTTCTTTACAAGTGGGTGCCATGACATCAATATGCATTGGCTTTATTTTTGTAATAAATATCTCTAGAGGTCTGGAAATGAAAATTTAAGAGAAATTTAGGGGTAAAGTCTAACTATAAGCTTATCACTGTGAAGACTGTCCAAATACTACGAATGAGCCTGTCAAAAAAGGTGAAAATAGGTGCCAGGGTCTCCCAACAGAGGTGTCTGATGAATGTTCCATGTAAGGATGAAGTATGAGATAGGGCCTCTCTTTGACCATGAAGACTTGGTCCTGCGATCAGGGTGCAAGCAGATACAGCTCTTGAACATTTACCTAAAGGCAGAGCTGCAGGCTGATCTTTCTGTTGAGCTTCTTTCTCTTGTTCACCTTTCAGGACCGCTACAGCCTCAGCCGTGACTACTTGAACTATCCTTGCAGACACTTCCTCTGTAATAAATAGTAACAAAAGAAAATAAAAGAGTGAGATGTCCAAAACAGGTAGCAAAGAGGAAAAGTAATGAAACAATATAGTTGACTAGAATTTTCTTTTCTGTCTTCCCCCAAAAAAGTACAATAGAATTTACTAAATTGCAGCTAAAACACAAATACATATATTGTAACCAAAAACAGAAAAGAAGAAAAAAAGAAAAAAAAAAAAGAGGAAATAAAAGGGACTGGCATTCTGGGAGCTAGGCAAAATGAACACGGAATGAAAGAAAAATAATTTGTATGGCAGTTTATTTTTAAAAGCTGTTTATACAAACAGAAACAATTAAAAATTTTGTACCAAGTAAAACAAATTCAGAAAAGAAAAGATTCATTTTGGATTTAATATAAAATGTTTTGTAGTTTTCTAGAAAAGTTTCCTTACAATATGTTTCTGTGCTGATTTGCAGAAATACCATAATTTAAAACCTAAAGAAGATGCCTCAAAATGTGAATCTGTGATCAAACAGCATTATCCAGGATCAATGTGAACAAGACCAATTAAGAAAGACCTGGGAAGAGAAAATTTGAATGAAATACACGGAAATGATGTATCAGATGGCCTCTTTCTAAAGAGCTACTGCTTTTCTAGATAGCAGATGTTTTAAGGATCTTTAAGGCCATATGATATACACTTACCTAGTCAGTGTAATCATTTCATTAAAAAGTGGGGGGAGGTTCATCATTAAAATGACCAGTCTGTGAGATGCCAGATAACTGACTTTTTAAATAGCTACTTGACTATATCTAAATCCTCTCATTTTGTAGATGAGGATGTAAAGGCTAGGTTATGAGATTTGCTCAAGTGCACGCAGCTGATGGAGGCAAACTGAGATTAGAACCCCAGTTTCCTAACTATTATGCTGTTCTTTCTCCCAAGCAGGAAAACAGCAGAAGGAATAATGAGAAAACAACCATAAACTTCTCTAACAGTCATGTGAGAATGATCAATGGAAAAATATGAACTTTTCTAAAGGTATGAACTAAGGCAACATATTCACTCTCAGATCTGCTGTCTACCTAAAGTACAAAACTGCTAGTCTTGAATATGTTTTGAGACTATGAAACAAGCAACTGACCACAACTGAGCAATACTATATATATATCCATGCATGTATGTATGTACCTATCTATTATCTATCATCTATCTATCTATCATCTATCTATCCATCCATCTATCATCTATCATCTCTATCATCTACCCACCTACCTATACATCTTATAAAGTTAGCTAGTGTAATAGATAACTTACCTCACTTGCATATATTAATTTGCAATGAAATTCAGACATTTAAAAAACCAATAAAATGATTTTTAGCACTTCTAGAACCTCAGTGTTTCATAGGAAATTCAGTGTAATGGAGAGGTACAGCAAACACTGCAGAAAATGGGACATACATAAAACCCATGTATTTTATGGATCATTCCTGCATTTCCCTGCTGGCATTGACACAAAATATAATCTCTCCTATGGCATTTGGTACATCTGGCATGGAATTGTGCTGGTACACATGCCTTATCTCCCTGGCTATGTAAAGTTTCCCAAGTCAAGGACTCTCTCTCTATCATTGTTGCAGTCTCGGAATGTAATGCTCCTCTCCTTGACCTTTACTCAGATTGGTTGCTTAACACAACTTTTTGAAAGTATGAAAAATTAACATGAAAGGTCTTGTTCGTGGTATTTACACAAATTTAGAAATAATCCATGCTCAGTATTATATTTACTAACTTAACCCCCCAATTAATCATTTACTGAATTCTTATTTAAGTTTTGATGTTTAACCATCTCTTAAACGAGGGTCCCAGATTCTTGTGTACCTACTGATCAATTTTTCAGAGTCCGAGAATGCTTAACATGAATTAAATTTCTTAAATTGGGAAAAAATCCAATAAAAATAATAAAAAGCATCTATTGGTTTATGTGAACAAATTATAACTGAGCCATGCTACATTATTTGTCATTTTGTTTGGAATTGCATTTAGAATAATTTTGACACCTCAGACAATTAGTTTATCTGTTGTGGGCTAATAAGAAGAGAACAGAGTGAAAATTATACAATAAAAAATGCATTCACACAAGATGTAGGCCAAAAACCATCATGGTACACTATACAACAGACTTTCAGAATATTCTACAGGCAAGGGAAGGAAAAATTGAATCATTACTTCTCTCCAGTCAGAATGGAATGGGCATGTCCAACCTAAATAAAATGTACTGTATCAGCCAGAACCACATTTTTTGTGAGTGATAATTTAGTTTCAATAAAGCAATACTATTTATTTTACATGCTAAGTAGTAGGACATTTGAATTTAATTGGTTTTGTTGTTTCAAATAAAGTTCATTTATAGGTGTGTTTGAGTTTCATAGTTGAATAAGAACTTATGAAGAAGGCAATTTTATTTTACTTTAAGCAAAACTTATAAGATAATAATTTACCTCAATCTTGGGAAAATTAACTATTTTTCCTTAAAAGGATTTAACAGACTTTAAGAAATGCTATTTTAGAATGATCAAACAGGGTGTGTGGGAGCCCTGTTAATGACATATTATCTTCAATTTTTTTGGAGAGAATAATATTGCTAAAACTTCAAACAGGCAATGTTGATTGTTTAATATTAATTTTGCAGTGTGAAAAAAAATTAACATAGGATTGTTCTGAGGGTTTCAATTGGTCCAGCCTCTTTAAAATCTTCCTCTAAGCAAAGCCTGCCATTAATGCAGAGGTGGCAGCTTCCCCCAAGGAGAGATGGCCTTTTCCCAATGGAAACCTAATCAGCAGATCTCCTGGGGTAAGCTTTACCCTTACAGCCTGGCTCCTGGGAGAGGAGAAAATTCACACAGGGTTTGGGTAGAGTTCAGAGAAGATTAATGGTAAACACGCCAAACAAAGAAGACAAAGAGAGTAACAAAATCAGACCTACGAAAATGATAACATAAGAGTTATGATATGTGTGTATGAGATCTCTCTCTCTCTATATATATATAAAATCACTCATCCTAACCATTTAACCATTCTACCTGCCATCCATTCAACCATCCATCTATCCATCGTATCTTTCTATACAGGAGATCACTGTTTTTTATATTTTAAGTTAAAGGAAGTCACATGGACTTTAATTCAGAGAAATGTGGGTACAAACTCTAGCATTGCTACATTCTACTTATTTCATACTCAAACTCATTGGGTTTCAATGCCTCATCCATGAAATGGAAATAATAATAGCCCGTCTCACAGGTTGCTGTTCAGACTCAATTGAGTAATTATATAACAGGCCTGGCACATCAAGGAACTCAAGACTTGTAAATAATTCTTCACCAAGGTCTTTCCCCAGTCCTACATTCTTTCAGGTCTTCTACCTTAGTATTTCTGCTTTAAAGAAAGAGCAACTAGGGGCGCCTGGGTGGCTCAGTCAGTTAAACTTCCAGCTCTTGGCTTCGGCTCAGGTCATGATCTCAGGGTCCTGAGATCGAGTCTTGTGTCCAGCCCCATGTGGGGCCCATGTCAAGCCCCGAGTGGAGCCCCATGTCACACCCATGTCCAGCCCTGCATCAAGCCCCATGTTGGGTTCCATGCTCAGCACAGAGTCTGCTTGTTCCTCTCCCTCTGCTCCTCCCCCCACTCTCTCTATCTCTTTCTCTCTCAAATAAATAAATAAAATCTTAAAAAAAATAAAGAAAGAGCAAGTAAAGGTCCAACCCAACTAGGCTATTACTCTTATGAACATCAGATAATATAATCTTCAATCATCTATGCTGATGACAGGGACAGTGTTTTGTTTTTTGTTTTTTTCCTAGACAAAACTAGAGGGAAGTAAAAACTTTCCTTGTTATTTGTTTTCTGGCTTCATACTCATTTTCCTGGCTGTGTAGGTCCCAGGCTATGATCTGCTCTAGATTTCTGCTAGCAAGTTCCAATTCAGGACCATCTTCTGGACAGCACTCCCAAAGGCATGATAATCCCTGTCTACTCCTGAGGACAATTAGCAACATGAAAAAATCTTTTGAGGTAAGAGATTAATGTACATTTTAATTTTTCATTGTTTGTTTTTTCTACTTCTTTATTCCCTTTTCTACTCTAATTTTTTGTTATTTTTTCTTTGAGACATTATATGTATAAAATTATGTGTAGGACTTAGTTCTTCAGAAGATTAAAGATGAATCTAGATTACACTGGGATTATTACTGGGAAATTATTCATTATACATAACTGAAAGGTAACACTGATCTTCACAGCTGGAAACATTACACTTCTTAGTGTAAACTGAAATTATGAAAGGCTCAGCTGTCTTTCTTTTGAACATCTATAGTTTTCTGGTAGTGGGCATTTTTAGTTTATGTTAAAAATTGTCCTAGTTAAGGAGTGTTTGTAGTATGTATTTTACTCTCTCTCTTGGTAATGTTAGGTTCTCAATGTAATTAACTAACAGTAGTTTTTGCATTGCAGTGAGAGCCAGTATTTGAATATTATTATTTTTCAGTAGTGTCATTACAGTAATGAGACAGTTTCTGTTAAGTAATACAAAGATATCTCATGACATGGTTCTAAACTCATATCATGTCTAAGTAAAGTTCTAAACTCATATCACGTCTAAGACATATCATGTCTACCAGGAACTCATATGGTAAGTAGTCTGCCTATAAATCAGTTTGCAGGAAAACATTAAAAGCAACTCATTTAAAACAAATTCATCTAATAAAAAGTATTGTTGACTATAGGCTGATATAAAATAAGGGATTCAGATACAACCCAGGTAACAGAGCAGAGGTGGTAACAGATCATCGCTATATAGATAAACACCTAAAAGTATAAGTGAAGTCTGTCTTGAAAACTTATTCTGGTCAATGGAGATGGGGTCAGTATTCTGAAAACAGTATCAAAGCAGTCCTTGATAGGTAAAGTGAATTCTGGAAAGAAATATTTTTTTCTTGGTATTGGGGAAATAAATTGGTACAAATATATGTAGGAGGTAAACAGGTATAAGAGACAAATTGGGACATGCTTTCATCTACCAGAAACCTTCCTGATAATACCCAAAAGATATCATGCTAAGCTACTTACATTTCACCTAAATAATGAATAAACATCATACTGTGATACAAATTTATTAGACAAGTTGCTACCCCAGGCACTTTTATTTCCCACCAATATATTGAATCCACACAATAACACATGTTCTAGATGTGAGAACTGGCAAAATGATGGATAAAGGTCACTTACTGTCCCATTTAGACATCACTTTGGCGTACATCTGTGTAGTACAAATATTTTATAATAGTAGATCCCTGTGTCAGAAAACCTGAAATCACATTCCGCCTTTACTTCTTGCTAGCTTCAAGTAAATGACAATCTCTCTAACCTTCCGATTCCCCATCTGTAAAGTGGGAATAAAACTGGTGTTCATCCTCTCGTATGCTGCGGCAATTAAATGAAATAATATGTATCAGTTGCTTATTTAAATTCTGTATCACTGGGGTGCATGGGTGGGCTCAGTTGATTAAGCGCCCAACTCTTGATTTGAGCTCGGGTCACGATCTCAGGGTCATGGGATCGAGCCCCACGTTGGGGTCTGCGCTGGGTGTGGAGCCTGCTTGGGGTTCTCTCTCTCCCTCCGTCTCTCTCCCCCCTTCTCTAAAATTCATTCATTCATTCATTCATTATCACTGTTTTAATCACTCTTTCTGTCTTATAGTCGTCTAAGTCTATAACCATCATTTGATCGACAAAATATGAAGACCTGAAAGTGTCTGTCATTCACTGAGATAATTCTGTCATTTTCCCCAATGAGTACCTCGCTGCCTGAATGCTGAGCCACTGCCTCACAGACAATCCATTAGACTCCTGCCATTTCCTATTTAAGCCAAAATGATGAACTAAATTTTACTCTACCATTGTGCCACACTGTTCAGCATTTACAGCTGTTGTAGCCTTCTGGTTTATTCCATGTGCTGATTCATCCTATATCATTGCTCTGCTCTTCTGTTATTTTACCACATCAAATTCCTTAACACAGTCTCAGGCGCTGTTTTTAGCACATATTTCTAGTTTAGTTATTTTGTTATATTAATCTATCAATATTGCCTGGTTGATTTATAACAAAGGCAATGGAGTTAAGACTTTCTCAGTGGCCCTGGAAATTTCACCTCGCTTCTGAGCAACACATGACATTGTTGGTAGACACACAAGTTTGATTTTGAATGTGTTATACCCTTTTGAGTTTTCGTCAGGACCAGCTGTGATTACTTGAACATGCAAAGGCTCACCAATTAGGCTGTGAACAACAAAAAAAATCCCAAACAAGTTGGCATATGCTTGAGAACATATTTTTGTTGATTTGCTTCAGGTTGTTAAGAGAGAAGTAAGAGACACTGACAATAAATTCAACCACATGGAATTTAAAAGCCAGTAAATGTTTCTGCTTTTAAGAATAATGGACATAATAATGTTGTGTTAAAAGACATGACAAGTAAGCCTACCGTACACTTGTGAAAGAAGGAAAACAAAACAATTTTAGACAGAATGCTCCTGTCAAGAAAAGGTTATTCTCAGTAGGGTACAGAATGGTTGCCTAGGAAACCGCTGCTAATTGCTACCGCTGATGGAAGCTAGTCAACAAGGAAAGCACTGTGTAGCTGCAAGCACTCGGCTAAACAAATACCCTTGATAAATTCATAAAAACAGGGAAAGATGAAAAGTTTCTTGCTTAATTTGGAGAGCAAACGGTTCCTCCGAAACGATTTCCTGTAATCAACGGGTGAAGTAGGAAATTAAAAGAGCAGATTGTTGGTTTTTTGTTTGTTTGTTTCCTTGGCACCTTAGCATTAATTAAAGAGGCCCGCATTGGCATCTCCTTCCCTAGTCACTCTGATTTGATCTCAAAGGTCATCCTTGCCAGTGTTGCAGCTGTAGATCTTTGCTTACCAGCTTTCTCTTCCAGAGATTTCTTCTCAAGATTTACTGATTAAAACAAGGGTAAATTTAGCTTATGGGAATAAATGCATTTGAGGTAAAATTGGCTTATGGGGTTAAACACATTTAAGATAAGGACTCATGACTGCAAAAGTTCAGTTCTGATGGGTACTTAAAGAAAATTTTTTGTGCACCCTAGAGAAATGGAACTATTCTTAGTCATTGTGGGGAATATAAAGATAAGACATGGTATTCCTACGTGTAAATTGTGCTTGAAGTGGGGCTATCTCATTGAAGAACACATTTTGTTTTGTTTTCAAAGATTTTTCTATGAAAAATGGCCACAGATTTTGGCTCATCCATCCACAGTCACTCATAAGGCCCTGTTCTGAAATGCATTTGCAACCTGGCTAGGCTAGGGTTGTGAGTACAGTTATGATTATAGGACAATTTTTCCTCTCTCCTTTTTTTCCCCAATCTCAACCGAAGGGCTCTAATCCATAATTTGTTTAGATTGACAATTTAACCTACTCAAATAAAGTTTTTAGAACCGGAACAGAATCTGCCTTGCATTTAAATTCAGTCAAGGCGGGTGGGGAGGTGTAGTAAATTAAGATGGTTGACAGTGGAAGGATACCACAAGTTAAGCATATTGTTTTATGGAGTCAAAGCAATTAGAAAAGCAAAGCACAGATCAGAAATAGTACCTACTGGAAAATTTTGCTTCTAATTTTAAGGGTTCACTTGGAAATAGGAAAAAACACATTTAAGCAGAGGAAATATAGTAAGCAAATATAGTTTAGCTTTATACTTAACTATTCTAGTTAAAAGTTTTTGCTGCTGGTGGTATTGGGGATTTCCAATGTGGTAATGTACACATATTTATATTGCTGTTTTTAGCCCATGTATTAAACATTTTTATCAATTAAGCTAGATTATAATATTTCACTGATTTTAAATTAATTTGAGAAAGAGAAATTTCTTGGGGAATATTCCCCTTTCAAATTTTCAAATTGCTTTAATATCAATACACTGAATATAATCATTAAGGCACTGGGGGAATTGATAATGTTTTTAGAGCACTTCAAAGCTTGGTTGTGTGTCTTATCAAAGTCATTGCTATTGTACTGCTCCTTGTAAACTTGTGAGAAATTGAATCATCTTCTGCATTAAGTCTTGAACACAACATATTGTCAAAAGATGTGGCATGAGGCATTATTAATAACATTAATGGAAAGATGAAATATCAGTGAAACTAAGAGACCTTAAATAAATGCACAGAGTAACTGTGGGATAAACAAAATTTAAAGGTGTGTGTAGAAACGTAGTACAGAGTGTGTGTTTTTAAGCGTGTGCCAGCTCTCATGCACAGAAAAGTCTCTCCATGTTTTTGAAGTTTCAACTGTATTTGAGTACCTCAAAGACTTTGATCACCTGAAGCAAGGCTAGGATTTGGGCAAATTAATGTTTCTAGAGTTTTAAAACCTGGGAATGCCTGAAGCAGAGAATATGATGGAAAAATCGAAAAATATTCCAAGGGTCCAAAAAATGTCATTGGACTAAACTTTCAAAATACAAGTTCTCTGTATACCAGGAATAGTTTTTACTAGTTATCTCTATAAAGCTAGTTATTTCTTCTAGGAGAAACTGTTACAATGAAGTGGTAAAAATCACCTTTTGTTCACTCCATCCTTCTCCTCCTCATCATAGTATAACTTACATAAATCTTTGCAGGCCTTGTGACTTAGAAGCATATGGAATTTAGGAACTATGCGATGGGAAAATCACTTTGTTCCCAACACATCGTACGGTACATTCTAGCAGCACATAGAGAGACCAACATGACTTTTATGTAATTATAGTTTGCTTCAATCTCCAGTCCTACCATGTTTCCAAGAATGAATGTGCAAATAGCAGCATACAACATCAACCTTATGTGCTTTCTTCTTAACAAGTCTCTCATGAACTATAAATGGTTTAAGTAAGCGATTCTCCATCTTCTATAACTGCCTATTTTATTTTTGCCGTTGTAGCTATATAAAATATCACCCACAAATATTCTCTTTACACCAGCCCTAAAACCACTTGGCAGACTCAAAGTCACTAATAAGTGTATATGGTAATTCTTTATAACTTTCAAATTGTACCTAAATTATATATATATATGTATGTGTGTGTGTGTGCGTGTGTATGTATATATATATATGTAAAACCAGAGAACCATATTCCAATAATCCTGTAGGAAAAGGTATAACAGAATTAATTACATTATGAAATTCTGAAAACTAAAATGCCATAGTAAAAAAAAAACAAAAAATAAGAAGAAAGATATAGTTTTGAGCTATCCCTCTATTATTCATTAATAATTTTTGTTAAATAAAAGCTCAGCCACAACACAAGATAAGGGGGGAGGTACATTCTCTGGAAAATTACAAACAAGTAAAATTGATAATAAAGACTTTTTTTTAGGACCTCTGAGTAGCAAAATCAAGAGACTTTGCAAAATCACTTTTTTTTAAGACAGTAAGTCTCACGTCCAATGTGCATTTGTAATTGGTCATATTATGATAGGAAAAAGCAAAGACTTTAATAGAATTTTTAATTTCCTCATGACAAAAATTATTCTAGAATAAAGACAACTTGTTTTGTATTCTGGATTGATTACTGCATCCCATGGAAATTACTATTAAGTGAATTTCTCTCCATCCACAGATACAAAAGTTTCATTATGTAAAATAAACAAGAACAAGTAATAGTAACTTCAAAGTTATCTTCAGAAATTTGCAAATAACATACAAATTCTACTTTAGAAAATACCCCTTAGAGATCTGTTGAAATAAAATTTGACATTGATGATTTTGCTTCAATGTTGTTTACTATGTCAATTGATATCTCTTCTCATCGTTACCAATATTCTAGAAATATTTGCAAATCCTCGGTGCCATCTATAGCATGTTTAAAACAGCCAAAGTATTCACTCTGTTTGAAGACACTGAAGCTTTATATCAGAATGTAAACAACATCCAGAAAGCATAAAATTCTAATTGATTATGGTAATAGCTCTGGTTGTTCTATTGTGGGAGCCCAGCAAAAAGAGAAAGGCAGATCAATTTTGATGGAATGGCAAAGCTGAGAAAAATGTAAGAACAGGATGCTATCTAGATAGATAGGGTGACACCAGGCAAGGCGACTGGGTTTTGCAGTGGGGTTGAGGGTGGGATTCTGACCATAGGAGGTAGCTTCAGGTGACTGCCGACAACCTGAAGAAAATGAATAGGATTCAGGAAGCAAATGAAAAGGTACTCAAGGCAAGGTTTATTTACTTCATAATTTTGCTCGTGGCAGGTCCCAGGTAGGCAGGTGCCACTGTAAGTACAAGCTATACTATGTTTAAAAACACAGGGCATTTGGCATGAAAAACACAATCGTATGTAAGGGATATGTGGGACTTCTTCATGATATGGTAAATCAGATTTCATAAATCTTCATTTCATTTTAGTAAAAGATGGCAATAAAAATCCAATTTACTACAAAAACATATGAAAAGATATATTATTTTCTTACTGACATATAAGAAAAATTTCTAAATCAGGACTTGTAGCTTTTTATTTTTCAAAATGAAATTACAATTTCGTTGTTTCATATATGGTAACTCTGATCACGAAGAGGTTGCCCAATTCCTCGTTTTAAGAATATGCCTGAAATCCCTGCTCAGCGGGGAGTCTGCTTCTCCCTCTCCCATTCCCCCTGCTTGTATTCCCTCTCTCGCTGTCAAATAAATAAATAAAATCTTTAAAAAAAAAAAAAAAAGAATATGCCTGAAAATATTTCTAATTCATTTTTATTTCCCTTGAAAGTTTATCAATCCTTTCTTCCCAACTTTCAGAGAGATCCTCTACCCCTCAAAAATGTTTTTTTATTTAAGCTTGTATTGGGGTTTGTTTTGTTGAAGAAAAGTTTGCTGTAAAAGGAAAAACTCTCGTGAGATAAGGGAACTTTGTGATTTCGGCTCTTTTTTCTTGGATAATTCACATGAAACACACAGGCATGAATAACTTGGTCTGATCAAAAGCTATAGGAAGAGAAGTATGGTTTTAATGCAATCACATTAATTAAAGCATCATACTTAAAACTTTATAGAACAAAATAAAAGAACCACCTCAACATTTCAATCAACTAGATTTTCCAAAATATTTTCTGAAAGCATATTTGGTAATTTTCATTTCTCTACAGACCTGGTAAAGAAAAGCCCTTTGTATTTATAGTTTCTTTCACATCCAATTGCATCAGATAACATAAGGGAGAGTTGAAACTCACTATTATTTGGGGACACAGGAGACTCAAGCATTTCCAATCAGAATCGAAGAAATGCTCAACATCTAAAAAATTTACTTTAAAAAGTTAACATAATTTGGGAAGTTTATACTCCTTCACATTAAAAAAAAAATTCAACCTTATCTGGTAATTCCAGTCCTAAGATATTAAATTATCAGTGAGGGTAGCTTCAATTTGCCCTTCCTTAAACAATGAAATCCAACTAGAAAGGAAATCTGTGTCACCAAAATGTCCAAGTTCTTGAGCAGTATTTTCAATGTTGCATTCAGATCATATGTGTAAGTTCAATGTGGTCCACAGGGCATTTCAGGAACTATAATTTTCATAGGCAGATATTTCATGAGGACAGGGATCATTGTTATCCCGAATGAACGAACTTTCCCCTCCTAAAATGTGACTTTTGAAAGTAGCATCTGCACTTGCTTCAAACTCAGTTCTTTGTTTCCTTTCTGACTGAAATCGAGACTTGTAAGAATTGGGTGGGAACTGACCTGGAGGAATATCTTACATGCTTTGGCACCTAGGTCAAGTTAGTGCATTTTTTTGGAGAAAAAGCAATTTCCCCTATGTTAGCATTTTTGTTCTGGTAAAGCTCTGAGAAGAGCAGGTTTATTCCAATCTTTCCAATGCTTTAGTCATAAATCTCTATTTTTTTAAGTTGATGAGAAAAAAAACAAAACAACCACTAGACAATTTCTCAAGAAAGAGAAAATGTACATGGGCTTTAAGATAAAGGATGGCAATGTGCAAAATGTAGCAAGGAGAAAAAGTATCTAAAAATTTCATTTTTAAAATTGCTTATAAAAGTAATAGTAAATGATGACGATTTTTCCCTTATGGAGAAGAAAAACATCCTTTAAATACTGAAATACTTCATGATTAGAATCAGAACATGTATATGGGAGCATCTTTCATTTTAATCCATCAAAAAGAAAAAAAATGGATTATAAAAAGCTTTTATCATTTTTTAAAATAATGAAACTAGAGAAGTATATCTCATTGAAAACAAAGCATTTTTGGGGTGTCTGGGTGGCTCATTCGTTAAGTGTCTGCCTTCAGCTCAGGTCATGATCCTGGGGTCCTGCGATGGAGCTCTGCATCGGGCTCCTGCTCAGCGGGAAGCCTGCTTCTCCCTCTCCCACTCCCCCCTGCTTGTGTTCCCTCTCTCACTGTCTCTCTCTTTCTGTCAAATAAATAAATAAAATCTTAAAAAAAAAGAAATCGAAGCATTTTTCCTAAAGTTAAGAAATAAATATCCCTATTATTCAGTAGAGAAATGCTGTTTATTATCTAAGAACTTATCATTTGCAAATCATTTTATAGACTCAAAGATAAAGTAGAGAAAAAAAGGGCATTGGTGATATTTTACTCAGGTTGGCCTTCAAAAATAGGATATATCTCTCCAAGACAATACTGGTATATTCCTTTAAAGAAGAAGGATAATTAAATCTATGACTTAGAACATCCATTTGCTTTAAGATTCAGATTGTCCATTTGTCAGAATTGAAATTTATGTGAGCTCCTGACCTAGAACAGTGAAGCAATCCTTACCTTACACCCAGAGGATCAACAGGGACACGTGTTTTAAAGTTCTGTTTGCAGGATATTCCAGTGCCATTTCAACTGCAACCAACTGTGACATTGGGCTCAATTTTGCAGGAATGAGCATGAGAAGTTATTCACTATCCAAGTGTTTCTTAGCTGTTAAATTATAGGTATCTCTTAAGTCATTTACTCTGAATTTCCATATTCTTTCCAGTTCGTTAATTTTCATCATCAAGAAAATATCTCTAATCAGATGTCATACTGCTATCTTAAGCCAAAGGCACATTTTCTTCACCCCCGTTTTCAGACCATGTCATCTTCCGCTATATCCTTTCTTGATCCTCTTTTCACTACAGTATTTCAGAGTTCCTACTTAATTCCTTTCAGTTCAAGCCAACAGTTCTATAATCCTCACTTTGATTCTAGCCTCCTCTCTTAGGTTCTTCATTTGCTTCTTTACATCCAGTATTCCTCCCAACACCATCATTCCCACAAGTGCATTGCTCATACTGTGGTATAATTTTTGTAGCCCCATTTTGCTCCTGAGATTTCCAATCTCAAAACCTAAGATGGATATGAACTCTTTCTCTTCATCAATTCCAAAAAATGTATTAGCACTTACTAGAGAAAATAATCACAGCATTACATACCATAAGGAACATGAAGATGAATGATGCATAGCTACTACCTCAAAACACTTATAACCTAGTGTTGCAGATTAAAACAAGTAACACATAAACTCAGTAGAATGATCCATATGATTAGTGCTATTAACAAGATATGAACATGTTACATGGAGGCGTTCAGAAGAGGAAGAGATTCCCCGGAGAGAATAAAATCAGCTCTGGATCTTTGACTGTGGACTCTGAGAACCTTTCCTGTGGGGTGTGCACCCTATCAAAATGCTTTCCCATCACTGTTTCAGTGCAGCACATGAATGAAAGCACAAATTAGTTGGGCAAATGTAACTAGTTTTGCAAAAGGGAAGATTGTTAGTTCACTCAGAGGAGTTGACCCTTCATGCTGGAGTCATTTACGAATGAACCAGAGGTGCTCATAACCCAGAGCTGTCTCAATCTGTCTTTCCAAATAAAAAATTTGGACTGAAAACCTTGAGTCTAATTTACAGGTTGCTGAAGCTGAGTCATCACTATTAAAGATGATTTTCCTCCGAATCTTGATTTCTCCATTATTATTCATTTTGCCTACTGTTGTCTTAAGTTTTGAGGATTACTGAAATAAGTTGTAAAAACAGACATTTTAGTCTCATCTCATGTTCTAAGAACCACCTAGCATTTGCATATTTGTTAAAAGTTGCAAGGAGAGCCTGGGACACGTGTTCTTTCTTTGCTCATCAGTTTGGCTGGGTTTCAAATTGTATTTTCTATCCGTGTTGCTGAATGGTGGCTCATGCTGGGAGATGAGCCACTCCATGAGTGGGCAGCAAGCAGCACAGTGTCCTTTTCCCCTCAGGACTCATGATGCCAAGTCAGATCATGCTCTCACGACCAGACCCGCAAGTCTGCACCAGTTGTTCTGTTCATCTGCTCCTGACAGGCAAAGCACATGCTTTATGTAATGTGCTAAGGAGCAGTGAAGGGTGAGGGAATGAGAGGAAGAGAAAAAGCCTTGGTACACTGAAGCAGAAAGAGTTGATTCATCACAGTAGCTTGGGGAGGAAAGAGAGAGGAGTGATGACCATGAGGTATTCCCCAGTCTACTAACCTCTTAGCAGCAGTAACAGCAAAACCAGAGCCAGCCCTTGAGGTGGTATTTGGTAGGCAGTGGCAGATATTTTTCTCAGCTACATACAAGCAATAGGATCCATGTATATGTACGTTATTCTTTTCAAAAAATACATTATTGATCAGTGATTAATATATTCTCAAGATATTAGAGCAATTTATTTGTTGCAAATTACTATTAAAGTTGTTCTCTTATCTTTTTTCCCCCTCTCTTTTGTGAGGAGAGAATTCTTAGAAATATGACAAGAGACAGATAAAGGGCATGCACAATGCTCATCAAAACAAAGGCTTAGGTTGTCCAAAAATGAATCCAGGAAGACTTGCTTTCATGACTGATTATTTTTGAAATCTGCTCACTGCAAATAAAAAAGAATTTATGAAACATTTAGAATTCTTCCCTAAGTGGAGGTTTTAAAAACTTCAAAAAATGGGAATACCTTAAAAGAAAAAAATATGATGACCATACATGACAACAAATTAGAGAGGAGGATATCTGATAAAGTCTTGGGAAATACGGGATCAGGAGGGAGGGTCAAGTAAGAAAATACAGTGATAAAATACAATGATAATTAAATTATATTTACATTTAAAAACAAGCCAGACAGAATTTTACAAGTAGGTCTGAATTGTTCTTAGCTCAAATCTCTTGCACTGATTAAGATTCAAACTCAATAAAATAATTTTTCAAAGTGTCAGTGGCCCAAAGAGAATGATAAAACACCTTTTTTTTTTTTTTTTTTTTTTAGTGCTTATGACTGTGGTTCTGACATTTAGTGTAAAACAAGATGGTAAAGAAATGAGACTGATTTCCAGCAAGTGCATGGGACGAATTTTCTGGAAGAATATACATGGGAGTAAATGTGTATGCAAATTAATCTTAGTTTTTAAATATCATATTACACTGTGTTAGATAGAGCCTTGTTCTTCACAACTGGAAGTGTTTGTAGGCAATTAAAATTCCAAGGAACAAAAACATGTTTTAATTTGTTGAGTCATTGTGTTTAATTAAAAGAAGTCTAGAGACACCGTTTTCCTTATATTTTGATTCAGAATTATTGGCTTAAGACAAATCTCATCCTACTTTAAGACTTGTGCTGAAGAGCAAAGATAGATGTGAAGTGGATTTTTATAGGAAGAACTACCTTATATATAACTGCACATTTAAGTAAACAACATTATCCAGTGCCTGTCTTTTCCTCCACTTCGTAAAAACACTTTAAGCTCTAGCTAGCAATACCTACTATATATAAGCTCATATCTTACCAAGAGTAAGAGATGCAGTTCTTTACTATAATGTCCATGTAAGTGAACGCTCGATTAGGTACAGACCCTTCTCTTTCCCAACAAGACAAGCCACATACGATGATTGAAGCTAATACCCCAAATCTGCTTCAGATGGTATAGAGACCACACAGGACAAAGCAAACATGACAAATACAAACCTGGTGGAATTGCCCTTTTTATCAATCCTTTTGTCTTTCTTACTCTTTCTAGCCCCAGATGCCTAACTGTTCAAAGGAAAACACTGACAAGATCCCCATTTTCCGTACTCATCCATCGGCACCGCCAGGCTCAGACGCTTCGCAGTGAGGCTGTGTGCTTTTCTGCAGATCCACCCTTGAATGCTAAATAACTCTGCTCTGCACACTCCTCTCTCTGTGGAGCTCAGGGAAATGAGTGGTTGCCATGGCAACAAGGAAAGGAAAATCTGCAACCTCTTGTATTGTTAGGCCAGCGTGTTTATTTGCCTTGCAGGGTGGTGCAGATGGCTTTAGTGGTTTCACAGGAGAAACGGTTCTGTACTTTTTTGGCTCTGCGTACATTAATATAATATCATATACAATATGCCATATTTGAAATGGGATGATGAGTCCTACTAGTAAATCTCAAATCTGGGAATGGAGGCGGGTTGGACGAGAGGGGTAAGAAAAGGCAGGTTGGAATTTTCCAAGATTGGAAAGGGAAACAGAGAGAAGCTTAAAGGTATATTCAGCTCTTTGCACACAAGTGATGACAAACTTTTCCTCCGTCCCATATTTTTAAGCCAAAACTTACAATTCCAGCAACAATACACTTACGTATCTGAGCATGTTCATTGCCTGAGTTATGGGGATGTTAAAGGGCAGGTCAAGGCTTCCAAAGGCACAGCTCCATTGGTAAGCTCTGGAAAAGCGATAGTGTAGCACCTGGAAGAGCGTTTCCAGATCTCACTGCTTCAGGAGGGAGTAGACCTGAATAGGATCCCTGGAATGCTGGGAAAACAAAGCAGCCTGGGGGACCTGGGGCAGAAGGGGGGAGTGTGTAACTGAGGAAATGTTCTTTAATCTTTAAATTTACTCCAAGAGATAGCTGATATTGGCTTTTGATGATCACAAAAGCCACTTATACTCTGACTGGTGCTTCCTACTCGTGTTGAAAGCATTGTACCTTGGGATAGTCAAAATCACAGAAGCATGATTTTCAATACTTTGATGTTGCGGCATCTGTACACTTCTGAGAACCACCTCCTTTCCTGCTCCACTCATACTGAAAACCAAGACTAAAGTTTGGTTTTCTGTTGTGCTTAAAGGTCCATGGATGTGCCTGTTCTGCGATAGAAGGGGCTATAAGTGAGAACTGTGACAGCTGGCTGTGCTATTATGAATCTGGCAGCGTGCGGTAGTGGACGTGCACTAGTCTATGCAGCGGGGGACCTGCAGTCCGGTTGTAGTCATATGATCTTGGATGGGTGACTACACCTGTGAAAGGTGGTCTCACTTACTGGTTTCTTCCAGTTGTCTTTTTTTTTTTTTTTTAAGATTTTATTTATTTATTTGACAGAGAGAGTGTGCACACAAGCAGGGGGAGCAGCAGAGGGAGAGAGAGAGAAGCAGGCTCCCTGCTGAGCAGGGAGCCCCACGTGGGGCTCTACCCCAGGACCCTGGGATCATGACCCAAGCTGAAGGCAGACACCTAACCGACTGAGCCACCCAGGCACCCTCTTCCAGTTATCTTGATAGGAATACTAATATGAGCTTGGGCCCCACCCTCAGATAAGAAACTTAAAGATGGGGCTCCTAATTTTCACTCAGAGTTGGAACTCTGGGGGTACCAAATGTGGTCCTCTTGCTTTCTTCCATAACAAGGTGGAAAAGAGAGGAAAGGTTTATTATAAGCCTTTTATGATTCACACTTTGGAAGACAATTTAAAAACGGTGGGGGGTGGGAGGGATGGGGTGACTGGGTGACGGACACTGGGGAGGGTATGTGCTATGGTGAGCGCTGTGAATTGTGTAAGACTGTTGAATCACAGACCTGTACTTCTGAAACAAATTATACATTATATGTTAAAAAAAAGAAGAAGATAGTAGGAAGGGAAAAATGAAGGAGGGGGAAATCGGAGGGGGAGACGAACGATGAGAGACTATGGACTCTGAGAAACAAACTGAGGGTTCTAGAGGGGAGGAGGGTGGAGGGATGGGTTAGCCTGGTGATGGATATTAAGGAGGGCATGTATTAAATGGAGCACTGGGTGTTATATGCAAACATGAATCATGGAACACTACATCAAAAACTAATGATGTAATATATGGTGATTAACATAACATAATAAAATAAAATTTAAAAAATAAAAACGACTGTTTTAAAACAAACAAAAAACAGAAAGAGACTCATAAATACCGAGAACTAATAGTAGCCAGAGGGAATGGGGTAGGGGAAGGGGCAAAATGGGTGAAGGGGAGAGGGAGGTTTAGGTTTCCAGTTATGGAATGAAGAAGTCACGGGAATAAAAGGTAGAGCCTAGGGAACATTGTCAGTGGCCCTATAATAGCATTGCATGGTGACAGATGGGAGCTACACTTGTGGGGTGGAGCATAATCTATAGACTTGTCTAAACACTATGCTGTACCCCTGAAAGTAAAGTAACACTGTGTATCAACTATACTTCAATAAAAAAATAAACTAAAAAATTGATGTTTTTAGAATCATTATAATAATACCTTTTCTAAGTGACTAGATTCTCAATGGTTTCTCATTTCTTTTTTGGGGGGCTTTTGTGGCATGGCTTCTAAAAAGTTTACTTTAGTTAATTAATATAAGAAAAATTCGTAAAGTAGCAAAAGTTATGCTACAACAGGTGAGCAAATAATTCTATCTACTTTTCTATGGATTAGCTTTAAACTGTGAGGAAGGAGGGGTGCCTGGGTGGCTCAGTTGTTAAGCGTCTGCCTTTGGCTCAGGTCATGATCCTGGAGTCCCGGGATCAAGTCCCGCATCGGGCTCCCTGCTCAGTGGGGAGTCTGTCTCTCCCTCTCCCACTCCCCCCTGCTTATGTTCCCTCTCTCGCTGTCTCTCTCTCTGTCAAATAAATAAATAAAATCTTTTAAAAATAAATAAATTGTAAGGAAAGAGACGAAATCTAGAAGAGGAATCCATAAAGAAAGAGAATTTAAAATATTATTGCCTTCTCAGTTCTCTTCTCTCCCTGCCCCCAGTCTCAGCACACAGGATCAAAGATAAGCTGCCTTTGGGCTTGCATATGGAAAAATAAAAAATTATTATGGCCCAAAAATGAAGGTGAACATCGAAAAGGGTAGGTGAGAGAGGACAAGTTCAGATCTTCGGTTGAAGTAAGCCCGCCTAATGAAGGAAAGGGGGTGGGGAGAAAGATGCAGTAATTGAGATGCATTTATCATGTGATCTTGCTTTTAGAGATGAATAAAAATAAACAACCTTGGGGATAAATTCGTTTCTAACAATGAAGAGAGGACTATAGTAAAGTATGAGAGGAGAAGAAAGATCCTTGGATTCAACTAGTAGTGGCCTGGACACCACAGTGTATAGTTGAAGACCTGATGTTACTGGAAAATATGCCATGTTAACAGTGCCCCAAGAAGTATCTTTTCTAAGGGAAAAATACAATGTACTGATAGATCACACGTGAATGGTAAAAGAGGAGGCCAGTGTACTGCTCCTCTGGTCCTCTTTAAGATAATCCCCTTGAAATATAATGCCAGCTCATGTTAGTGAACCCAACCATCAAAGGACAGAATTTTTAAAGACCATATTTGAGATCTAAGAACACTTCTTTTTATTGGGAATGATTTTTGTTTGTGAAACAGTTATGTATAAACCATCAATAATAAAATGTATTATTTTATTAAGCCAAAGTTTGGAGAGAAATCTAATTGCACATTAGCTTATCACTGGAACATCCTCTGTAGGTATGAGGAGACAATATTGTACATTTTTCCTTTCCCACAGCTTTCCACATTGTATGGACTTAATACATGGCCTGTTATTTCTGGAGGGAGGTTAATTTAAAATCACACCCTAGTTTGGATTGCACACCTTACTCTGCTAATCCACAGCTGACTGTTTACAACTTTTGTCACTATGAACATACATATAGAACTTCCGGAGTCAGATTCTCAAAGGTAACATAAGATTCATGTGAAATACGATGAATTGAATTCAAAATTAACTCTGGATGGTCCTGAACCCATAAATTAAAAGAAATGTCTGCTAATCCCTTTTTAATCTAAATTATTTTCTCAAAGAAGCAGGTGAAGACACACTGACCTGGCAGAGATTTTTCTGATGCTCTTAAATACTTAAGACAACTGAAAAGAAATAGTGAGTGATGTTGGCTCTTTGCTGCTTGACCGAGCACACACAGTGACTTTTTTCTTTTGTGTATTATAAGCCTCTATCATATTCTGTAAGATTCAACTGATAAGACTTTTCAATAGATTTCACCATTAATTTGAAAAGGACTTTCTTTTTCCTTTTGCACTCATTCATGCACTCATTCATTCATTCATTCATCAACATACATTAATTGAGCACTTGAAGTGTAATGTCAGGTGTTGCAGGATAGGATGATGAGAAAAACCCTGGCCTTTCACATTATCTCTTGCCTTCCGCACAACCGTCTTGCTTCAGCATGTCCTCATCTCCTCATGGCTCAATTTCTTCAAAACCTTCTAGTTGGTTCTCCTGACACCCAAGTCCCACCCTGTTCAAGCTGTATTCTACACTCAGCTGTAGAAAAAGATGCCTTGATCAAGAGTGCCCTGTTGTCCATATTGACACGACTACCACCACACCAATAACAATAATGGTAATTAATAGATGCTATTCTTTGATCTGTTGACTTTGTACACTTTACCATCTCATTTAATCCTCATTGTGACCATGAAAGGCAAAAACAACATTTTTATTTCAATCGTATCCACAGTTTCTTACTAATGGGGTGTATGGGCCTGTTGAGCACTGCATAGCTTCTCAGATGCTTGAATTAGATTGCACACTCAGTCTCCTCTCCTGCTCCACGTAAGTCTTAAAAAGGAATGTGATGTGATCGAATGTTGAAACTGAACTATCTTGAGGTCAGGCGGTGTTTAACAGATGCTGAGTATCATTGGGTTTCCCTTCGAGCAATTAAAGTACTCTGCCACCCCCGTGTGAGTCTGCTGTGACTTCTCAAGATGCTTCTGTGCACAATTCGGGAAATTTGGTCCTACGTAGGAACGATCCCTCTTCAACGCTGCCTTTGTATACTGCTCATCTGGCTCAGAACACATTGTGTTTCACATTTGAATTGTGTGCACAGGTCTCGTGTCTGCTCCTGGATCATCTGCTCTGTGAAGCTCAGACCAGCCCTGGCACAGAAGTTGACACACCTTGCATATAGAAAACGTTCAACAGGGGTGCCTGGGTGGCTCAGTCGTTAAGCGTCTGCCTTCAGCTCAGGTCATGATCCCAGGGTCCTGGGATTAAGCCCCGCGTCGGGCTCCCTGCTCAGCAGGAAGCCTGCTTCTCCCTCTCCCACTCCCCCTGCTTGTGTTCCCTCTCTCACTGTCTCTCTCTCTCTCTCTCTGTCAAATAAATAAATAAAATCTAAAAAAAAAGAAAAGAAAAGAAAACGTTCAACAGTAGTCTATCGAATGAGGGGATTAAAAAAATTACCCTATGTCCTTATGTAATTTCTCCCCAGTTATTTGAGATGCTTTTAATCTTACCCCATTGAATTTAAATATATTTTTTGAACAAAGTGTACAGTTGAGAAGTGTTGCTGACTAACTGATGGAGTGCAGAAAAACCAGTGTTTGACTAGGCAGGGGATGACTCTGACGGGGGCATAACCTTTCTGAATACTTGTGGTTTACCTACTCTTTTTGGAGCAGCATGTTTGCGAGTTACTGTGTTCAAACACATTACATTCTGAGTACAGAAAAAGGAAAATAATGGTGAAGAATACAGTGCAGGTGAGTGTTTCTCGATGCTGTTAATGCTATATGATGACTATGCCATCAATGACGATATTATCAATGACAGAAGAAAGAGGACTGCTGGTAGAAATTATACTTTGAAAGTAAGTATTTAAGAGTAAATCAAATTATGTTCTCCTTTAAGCATCTGTAATATTAGTTCTTACAAAGCTCTCTGAGGAAGTATGGAATGGTTCCCATATATGTGTGTGTGTTTCCTTTCCTTCTCTTTTTTTAAGATTTTATTTTTTTTAAGTAATCTCTACACCCAACATGGGGCTTGAACTCACAACCCCGAGATCAAGAGTCCATATGCTCCACCAACTCAGCCAGCCAGGGGCCCCAATCTCTCCTTTTTTTTTTTTTTTTTTTTTAAGGCTTGGAGATAGACTCCAAACTGCTTTCTGCCCCCAAAAGTAAATATGCTTCTATTCAGTCAATCAGATTTAGGTCCAATATCATTCAAGATAATCAGGAAGTAACTATTTGTGAAATCTTCTTTCACTGAGTTAAAATGCTGACAGTTACTAGCAACACACACACACACACACACACTGAGCCATTTGTCTATTAAAATTAAAGTGGTATAAACTAAATAGGGAGATGAGATGAAGAATACAATTAATTTGGGGGAACATTGGGCTAGTTCCCAAGATTTTTCTCTCCTTTTGGTGTCTATTTCCCCTGACAGACTGGAATTTCTGTCCCAGCACTAGTGAAAGAGGATCATCGCAGTAAATTAATTCACTTTCAGATGAAACAGACTTCAAAGCACAAAGCCAGCCCTGGGACAGAGGAGCCTTTAGTTACCTGCTGTTTCTCTGTCAGCTGAGGTCAGCTCTCCGTTGATTCCATTCTCTTTGGTATCTGAATAGGTGCTCTGTGACCCATGTTCTCCAAAGGCGCCCTCTTCATCCTCCCTGTATGGGAATCCATTGGCGCTTCTGACAAGTCCTTCCCCTGCCCCGCCTTGATCCTTAATCTCAGGTGGATGTGGGTGTGCAGATGCCTCTGTTAGTTGAGCTGAGGTCCAGTGAGGCGCCTTTCCTTCATCTTTCCGATCATCTGCCATTCTTCCACGCCCTGTGACCTCTTCTGGGATTGGAATCAGAAAAATGGTAGCCATCAATTTGGGAAAATCTGATATAAGACAGGGAAAACTTACAGCAAATGGTTAGCTATGGCCAAAAAAAATGCATAATAATCCACTGTAAATATCAAGCAAATAATTGTTGTTAATACTTTGGTTTTTAACAGATCTTTTCTGGCCTATCCCTTTAATATATGACCATCATCAATTTATATATATATATATACATATTTATGTATATGTGTGTATATATATATTTTTTAAACTAGTGTTTGACATTTAAGGAGATATCTAACTTTCATTGACATATGATATTGACTGTACAGTAGAGTCAAAGAATTCTTCAGGACAGGGGAAACCACAGTATGAGGAAATTGGGTAGAAAAAGGTAAGAAAAGAAATGACTAAGGGGAAATGATGAATTAGGGAAGGTCACTCCAAGTACTCTTTTAAAAACACTACTCTCCCCGAACCCTAGAATAGACAATGTCTTACGTAGTAGTCCTTTCTATTTCAAAGGTGTTCAATTCAAACCAGAGGTGGATATGTTTTCTTGGATACTGTATATTAAAAGATAGTTTTGACTTAATTTTTCAGCAAACTTCCCTAAACCCTATCTACAGATTAAGAGTATATACAGATATACTAAGATTTTCTCTTAGTATAAATCTTACATAAAGAATAAAAAATACAGTATTAGGCCCACATCCTACCTTATAATGTTATTTCACAGCTAAGTCAAATCAGATATGGAGAAGTTAAATCACTGACATACATCAGGTAGCTGTAAATTATAGTGAAGTTTGGATAAGTCATGGAGCGGGTGTTCTGCACACGTTAAGTGAGTGATGGATATCGCATGGCCTTCACTTCCACGCCACTAGGTTTGGAAATGTAGTCAAGAAAAGGTGATTCATCACTCAGTTATTTGTTGCCAGCAAGGTAGTCTCATGGATGCCCTATTGTCCCCACACTGAGGATGAGGACACAGGCAATGATTGTCTCTGACGGAAACGAAGAACACTTTGCTGTTTTCAAAACCAGTAACTCAAGTAAAAAACTCCAAAGAAGCAAACAGAATTGCATTAAAATAAATCCACTTCCTGTTACTAAGCTCTGTTTAGAGACTCACAAATAAATTAAGCCATAAAGAAAGTTAAGTTTTCCTACTAGATTCCTAACAAGTATTTGTCTTTTTTTTTTTTTTAATTACTGAATTTCAGTGCTTTCCTCAGGTTCTCATTCTAGTTTTCTATTCATACCAGGAAGAGCTAGATGAGTTAACTCATTTAAACTAATTTGACTACAATACCAAACCTCCCCCCAAATTGCTTTCTATTAGGGTTCTATTTACTGTCCCTAAGAACATATTTAAAAAGGATATAAGAGGTTTAGCTTTTAAAACATTGAAGGACTTGTGAATAAACCAAGGAGCCTCCTTATATCACTGACAATGCGTAAAGAACTGGATCCACAGAAGGGTTTCCTCCTCCGTAAAGTTAGGACAACAATGCCTAGTTTACTGTTTGTTATAAAGTGTGAGCAGAAAAATATAAAGGGTTCATTCAGCGCAGTCCCAGTCATGCTCAATAAATAGTAGTTACTATCTCTGTTATTGTTGTTAGAATGATACTACTAATCACTATATCACAAATCATTATATATAAAATATTTTAAGTAGTTTTCTGGAATTATTGCTATAGGAACAAGAGCCTGAAAACGCGGTGATTACAATAACAAGAGTTACTTGCAAATCTGTCTCCAGATATTATGTAGGACTGAAAGAATGTTCCAAGGCAGACATGGCAAATGTCTAATGGACTGAAGAAATACCTAGATTCCAATTGTGACCTTCGTATTTGAGACCCTGGCTCAGCATCCTTCTCCTTACATGCCTTGGTTTCTTTGTATTTCTTTTCTGAAAATAGCTTAATTAAAATTTCCATATTTTTATGTTGTCCAATCTATTTTGCATGCAGAGTGAATACTTGTAAATAGGAAGTTTCCCCAAAGGAAGTATATTCCTTGTTAATGCCACTTTAGAAAAAAAAATTACTGGGTTTTAATTTTAGAACACTTTTAGATTTACCGAAATATTAAGCAGATAGTAGTACAGAGTTCCCATGCACCCCTGTACACAATTTCCTGTTACTAAAATCTTACCTCAGTATGGTACATTAGTTATAATTAATTATAAAATATTAATACATTATTATTAACTCAAGTCCATAGTTTACTTAGATTACCTTAATTTTAGCAATTTCCTTTTTTTGGTTGTTCCAGAATTCCATCCTGCAAACATTAACATTTCTTTTCATGTCTCTTTAGGTTTCCCTTGGCTGTGAGAATTTCTCAGACTTTCCTTGTTTTTGATGACCTTGTAAAATACTGGTCAGGTATAGATAGAATAATTCCTCTATTGAAATGTGTCTGATTTTTTTCATGATTAGTTTTGGGTTATGTGTTTTGGGGAGGAAGACCGTCAGTGCTAAAATGCTCAAATAAGCTTGAGAAATGCTGAGTTATAGGGGCATATATAACTTGAGCTTTCTGAGAGCTTTTGATATGCTACTGGAATTTTGGAATCTCAGGGAGGGGCAGTGACGTCCAAAGCATTCCAACCAATGGGCCATAGAAAACTTTTTCTGATGCTGTGTTTATTAACATGTCCAAAAGGATTTGGGAAATGCTTAGGTTTGCATTTTAGCCTTTGTTTAAAGCTGAGTGCTGTGAATTGTGTAAGACTGTTGAATCACAGACCTGTACTTCTGAAACAAGTAATACCTTATATGTTAAAAAAAAAAGAAGAAGATAGTAAGAAGGGAAAAATGAAGGGGGGAATTGGAGGGGGAGATGAACCATGAGAGACTGGACTCAGAAACAGACTGAGGGTTCTAGAGGGGAGGGGGGGTGGGGGGATGTGTTAGCCTGGTGATGGGTATTAAAGAGGGCACGTACTGCATGGAGCACTGGGTGTTATATGCAAACAATGAATCATGGAACACTACATCAAAAACTAATGACGTAATGTATGGTGATTAACATAACAAAATAAAAAAAAAAGCTGAGATTCTCAGATCTTCACAGTAAATAAAACAATATAAACACCCAAACTCCCAGTCCCCTCCCCCCACCCCCCCCACCAGGGCTCTCTGGAAAAGATTTGTCAGTGACAAAAAGTCCTCACCTTGGACCTAAAAAAAAGCAATGCCTGACTGGGGAAGAGTATCACTTGGTAATCATCCACTTAAAATGTTAAGATGCTTTGTTTTCAAGATACCAGGCATTTAAAACGTAAACT
>NC_138371.1:24341421-24388621 GCF_054177405.1 Leptonychotes weddellii
TGGGAGAGGGAGAAGCAGGCTTCCCGCAGAGCAGGGAGCCCGATGTGGGACTCGATCCCAGGACCCTGGGATCATGACCTGAGCCGAAGGCAGACGCTTAACGACTGAGCCACCCAGGCACCCCATTTCTCCACAATTTTAAAAAGTAGGCAGAAATACCTAGAAGGAAATGTCCCTGACAGTTCTATTGTCTTCCTGAGCTACAGATGAATTTCTTTTCTCAGGGCTAAAGATGCAAAGCAGAGACACATTGTACTAAAAAAAGAAACCATTTTCTGATTTTCTACCTACTTAGTTGGAGGTTTTCATATTTCTCTTTCAAAGTCTGAAAAGGGTCATGCATAAGTAAGATGCACACAACTAACACATGATAGTAATATATAAACTGGCCAAAATGTCACTTAGTCTTCAGATGGGTTTCAAATATTTGCTGAATGTTGAATGAATTAATCATCAATCCCCTACCTCAAGATAAACACATGGAAAAACGTTCTGACAGCTATGGATGTTTGGCCAACACTAGCTCACTGGGTGAGAAGAGAATGGTTTTGAATCTAATTTTCAGGCATGGTACCTTTGGACTCAAATTCTAACTCCAGGTGTTCCTGGTGGTCTAATGGTTAGGATTTGACCTCTCAGGTTCTAACTCCATTGAAGGATGTATAAAAAATAATATCAAGTGCAACGGATAACTAGACCTGAGTAAGACCTAGTATACATAACAGAGACCATGAGACATGTAGGTTTAGAAATATCTTTAAGATAAACTATTTTATCCCATTTCAGAAAAGGTACTTAAATCACGAAACTGACGCAGTCCTTGGCGATCATCCATTCCAATGTACCTTGAAGTGTTTTCAGCCAATTACCTCTGTAATTGATCTAATAAATCAGAATTTCTGGAAATGGGGGTTAGAAATTGGTTTTACAAGTTCAACAGGTGATTTTGATATGCTAAAGTTTGGAGACTCATGCTTTCAGGAAAGCCTGCTGCACAGGATTTCAGAAAAGAACAGGGAGTGATAGAAATATCCACACAAAACAACCTATAGAATGACTGGAGTAAAAGGTTAAGACAATAATCTTGATAGGTCACATGGTCATTCTCACAAACAGAGGCTGAAGTTTTCACTTCCTCAGTCTAGTACATTTATGAGGAGGCAATCGGGTCCAATCACAGGACTGACTGCTTTTAGTCAGCTTCCTGGGAATACACCAGTTTTCTGTTGTGTCTAATCTTCCTAACTTGAGGGAGGCAAAAATATCTCAGAAGAATAGTTAAAATTACCCATTGTTTGTGGTAAAATCTACTTTGTATTTTGAAAGCAGTAACTTGTCCTCAGTCAGTCTATTCACATCTTCAAATTGTCTTTAGAATATTTATTTTAGATACTCCTTGGCATTTAATAATGGTTTAGGACAAAAGCACATTTGCTTAAAATATTTTGAATCCAGTTATAATTTTCTTTGTCCACCAGACCATTTTAGAAATGGATGTAGGGTAATAAACATGTTGTGAATATGTGATATTCTGAACTAGCAAAGTTCTCAAGGAAGTAATTGAATGTTTTAATATCTAGATAATTTAGATACATGCTGAAAATGGCATTTAGTAGAGTAGAACTTTTTCTCTCAGGATTCCCATATAACCACAAATCTCAGTTTTTCTTTGGATTACGATATTAAAAAGATCACAGAGCTCAGAAATAGTCACTGATTATAGTTATTACTAGGCAACACTAAATACTCTCAAAAATTGGCAAAAGGGGAAACAATGAAAACTTGGAAATTCTAAAGGAAAAATACACTCTGTGCCAGATAGGCATGTCTCCATTTTTATAATGCTCTTGGCACAGACGGTTCTAGAATGTTTTCTATGATATGTTCTGCCCTGTCATCATGTAATGTACCAATTCAATAAAAACACTGGCATTGTAATTTTGTACTGCTACATATCCAAGAATGAACAAAAGAGTAAAACAACCAGTTATATAATACAATTAATGAATACTGTTTCCCTTTTCCGCATAGGCTCAATTATGCTTTATATTATTACTACCAGTACAGCAAAACAGAAACTTTTGTTTTGGCCCCTAACAGTATTAGAAATTTATGTAGAATCCACATCTTTGCTTACAAATGCTGAGTTCAAAGCTTAAATAGTTGTTGCTGAACTGACTTTAACCTTCTATCCCTTCTCTTTGTCTTCCATGCAAAACTGAGGAAAAAGTTCTTGCTGACGTGAGGAAGTTATAAGTTGAGAATCCAGATATTTGTTTCGTGTCTTCTCTGTTCTTTTCAGGCTGACTATAAAATACCTCTAAGGATGATTCATTCTTCATTACACACCATGACTAATAAATAATTTGTATGAAGAGAGGTGATGGCTGCTTAATTATTTCTCGTGACATTGAACACAGGGTACAAAACCCAGTGTTAAGTTATTGGTGGAATTGTATAAAAGATAGAAATAAAGCACAATCCCAGGCAAGTCGGAAGTGCTCAATAAACTCTACCTATTATTTGTTATTTATGCCTTTTATTTGAACATTTTTAGCAGTAGGATCCAGCGCGTGGTTTGTTCCGTATTGAAAAACTGAGGCCAGAGAGAGTAAATTATTTGACCAAGTTAGACACTGTTAGGGAATCTGGAATGAGAAGCCAAATCCACTAATATCCATATCATCGTTTGCTCTGAACTAGCAAAGTTCTCAAGGAAGAACCAAGTAGTTAGACTAGTGGGATGGGTTGCAACTAGAAAGACCAAACCAGAAAATACTAATTTCATAAGCCTGTTCCATTGATAATAATCTACCATACTGAACTGGGTAAGACACTTTATGTGACCATGGTGTACAACCTCTATTTCATACTCTACATTATTTCTGATCCCTCATTCACAGTATATAAGAAGGCTAAAACACATCAGAAATAAATACTACTTAAAATGCTCTAAAGCTTTAGCCTTTACTGATGATATTTAGCTAAGGATCAGCACTTAGGTACTGAGATATGGTAAAATAAATAATAGATTTCCAACCAGAAAATTAGGGTTGGAATCCTGGCTCCCCCACTTACTAGGTTTGTCAACATAGGCATGGCACTAAACCCAAGTGTTAGTTTCACAAGCATGAAATAACCTACAAAGCATTGAACAAATACATTTTGATCCTTATATCAATATTTTTCTTTTCTATACAAGGAGAAATTCAGTCATAATAATTGCACTGAAGATTTCTTTAAATAAGCATGAATTAAAGCATCAGGGAAATTGTAATTTGGATTTTAGACAATGATTTTGTCTTAAGTTTTTTCCAGTTTGAAATCTGATTTTAGACATGTCAGACAAATCTCTTTTGGGTACCAATTCCATGTGTCTATGGAATTATAGACATTCCCAAGGAAAAATTAGATCTAAGTATTTACTTGCACTACCATGTATGTAGTAAAGATCCTTTAGTTCCGGACACCTAAGATCCACATATTAGGAAGGCACTGGCCGGGTGTTCAAGTGGCTATGATCTAAAAACAATGACCAGTACTTGAGGAAAAGATGCTTGAGAGATTTCTTTATAGGAGTGGGAACAGAGCCATGACTTAGGAAAACTTGAAGGCTGTGTTATATATCACAAAATAAATTATTAGAATTGAAAACAAAAACCAACCAAACAATGCTGGAGAAGAAAATGGTCATCATGAAAAGAAAATAAATGGAGGATGGAGAATTGGAAGTGAAGGAGGTATAGAAAGATAGAAGCAAAAAATAATGACTTTATGGTTTTCCATAAAAGGAATCTGCTTTTAGCTATTTAAGACAGAAGGAAGGATGAAAACCTGGCGAATTATAAACAAGATATCATTTATCCTGCTTCCTAATACTTTATCTGATCTACTCAGTTCCTTTATCTTTGATGAACAATTCTCCTTCCACAATGCAAGCCATGTGATGCTGCCTCTAACCTGTTTAGATTAAAATCTTATTCCAGATACTGTAAGTATACGGACTTGCCATATAATGTCATAGAATTTATCTGTATTTCTTTGAACCTAATGCACTCCTTGACAGTGATGTCTTTAAGCAAAAGCCAAAAGTCCACCCTATTATGACTATTATAGAATCAATTGTTGTTTTGACTGATGGAACAGTAGCTTTTATGACTGCTAAAATGCTTTTCAATTCTAAGATTACAAATCTTAATTCATTAAACAAGTAACTGAAAGCTGTCTCTAAAACATTAATGGAAAGGCTCTATGTAACAGGCAATAAGGAATGGATGCATTGAAGATATAAGAAAAATATACAGCCCTTTTGCTAAAGGATCTCACAGACAAACCAACAACAAAAATACAGCATGGTACATGCCAATAAGACAGGAAGCTGTATCCTGGAAAGTCAAGACGTTGTCGAGACAAGCATCTCCCTTTGTCCCTGCCCCAGCTTCCAGGTATTCAGAGAGAGCTGCACTCTTCCCATCCCCCCAGCAGGGACCACTGGGTGACAGGGTTTCTTGGACAAATTCCCTTTTTCTGGCTCCACAGTATGTGGTAGGGACTTTGGGGCAGGTTCTGGGGGGTGGAGAACCTCTTTCTTGTGGCTTTTGCCCCACTTTTATCAAACAGTGTTTCTAACCTGGAAGGGAACATAACTGTCCCATTTCATAAAAGGGAAAACTGAGGCACCAAGGAGCAGGCCTTTGGACATGGTTCTTGCAGCTTCCATCTGAGACACCTCAGGGTCCCAGAGCTCCTACCATCCTCTCATCACTCTCTGGCCTAAGACAGGGTCAGAATGTGTGAACCTCCCCCAGTAAAATGTTTCACAAAGACGAAAAAAAAAAAATAGATAGGAAGTTGTAGAGGGACATGAACAGCCCCTTCCAGGAGGAAGTAACACGTGAGCTGAATTTGAAGGACAGGTAGGTGCTGGCCAAAGAAAAGAGGGGAATTTGTATAGGAAGAATGAGCAGCACGGAGGATCACATCTCATTTTTTAAGACTCAGCCTAGGCATCACCTTGGCATCCTGAAAGTCCAGTTTCCACTTTGTGTTGAATGCTCCTCCCTATTTTGTCTTCTTCAGGAGGCTGTGGGCTCCTGGAGAGAGGACTGTGTTTAATTCACCTCTGCACCTCCAGCACCTGGTACAGTGTGGGGCACAAAGTAGGCTCAACAACAAATGTTTACTAAACAGATGAACGAGGAACATGTATAAAGCCCATGATTGTTCACTATGGTCCAGAAGTGAAGTGGGACATGGGGAAATGAGCCCGACAAGAAGACAATGGCAGAATTGTTAAAGGAGGTGGGAAGCCATGCCTAGCTTCTGTCGGAAAGGCCACAGAACACCCATGAAAGCTGTGAGAGAAAGGAGTGACATAACCAAGCATATTTTGTAGAATGATTGATCCTGCAGTGGTACTAGAAGTGAATTGGAAGGACGCATGAGTATAGATAAAACATCTCTTAGAGACAGTCCCTTTAGGAAAGGAGCCTGTAGGCCTGGACTGTGCTAATATGACTGGGATTCAAATGAGAGCCTGGATTCTATGTTCAAAAACTTAATTAATTAAAAGAAACCATACCTTCTTCTTTTAACAAAATGCCTTATGAAGTTTCTCTATTTTATGTATCATCTACCTACTTACATCCGTTTGTTGTAAGAAGGGAAACGATAAAAATATTATGTTTTATGCCATTTTGAAAGAAATTTACCTTATTTTCTTTCTTTCAAAAAGATTTTATTTATTTATTTGACAGCGAGAGAAAATGAGAGAGCACAAGCAGGGAGGATGGCAGAGGGAGAGGGAGAAGCAGGCTCCCTGCTAAACTTAGCAGGGAGCCAGATGTGGGGCTTGAACCCAGGACCCTGGGATCATGACCTGAGCCGAAGGCAGACGCTTAACTGACTGAGCCACCCAGGGTCCCCTACCTTATTTTCTTGATTTCGGTTTGTAGTTCATTCAGCTAATACCTCTGAAGAGCTCTTTTTCATTGAACTATACAGTGTTAGAGAATATTTCACTTGATTTTTGATGTGCAATGTAAGATGGAATTACTATTATTATTGCTCTTTTTTTTTTTTTTTTTTGAGATGCTACCTCAGGTTACAGAGACACGAGTCTGGTCAGGTCTGCATTCATCTGATCAGATATTCAAACAAAAAAATGAAGAATGTTGAGAAAAAGTCAGAGCCCACACGACTGAAGATCTAGATTTTTCCTTGAGAGGCACTGTTTATAATAAACTACTTTAGTGAGTATGTATTGAGGCTTCATCTAATTTTCAGATCATTATCAATCATCAATTGTTTTACTATGCTTTCTGGTATCTTATTCAATCAACATTTATTGAATACCAGCTTTATACCAGAAATCCTGTTAGGCATTTGGAATACAACGATGATTAAGTTATGGATTCTGACCATAAGCAGTTCACACTATACTGAGGAAGGCAGATATGGGTGAAAAATATAGGTTACAAGATAACACAGTAAAGGCAATGAGAGCGGACGTAGCAGGTGCTATGAGTCATATGTATTTAGAAAGAAAAAAATGGAAGAATACAAAATATTTGCATTACATGCATTCTAAAGTGTATTAACCGTCTATATTCATGGAGAGCCCCACGTCTAGTTAATATTAATTTTCTTCTAGAGAGAAGTAAACGAGTCGCATAAGAGTAAAGTGTGAGTCATACACAGAAGATCAATTTCTCCTTTCTTTTTTTTTTTTCCTTTCTCTTGGATTTCAGGCAGCCCATGAGCTATGTTGCGCTATGCCACCGCTCTAGCTGTGATGGTGACTCGGGGGGACTCCACGTTGAAAACAGCCTTGTTCACTCCATCAGTCGAGTTGGGTCTCATCATCTGGAATTCCCTCCTAACTCAGGTCTGATCCAACTGTCTTCACATACCGTTTGACTTCTCTCCCTGACCAGACGTACCTCTGTGTACCCTGGAGTGAACTCTAGAAATCAGGTCAATTTTTATGGCTTGTTATTTGTATTCTGCCAAACTTCTGGAGTGATATGAAGTGACATAAATTCGCCAAATCCTCCAGGACTGAAATGTATGATTTGTCTATGTTTATGAGAAGGTAAAAGATGGAGCTGGAAAAAATACTCAAGTCAACAAATATCCACAGTGATAAATTTTTCTAAAAAGACAATATATTCCAGTCTTATATGTGAAGGACTTAATGTAGGCACACATGCGGCAATATTATATGGTGGGCCCGTAGGTAAAACATTTTGATATAAAAATTGACTTATCATGGGCAAGTCAGGCAAACAGCAGACTTGACATTGGCCAAGAGCAAATAAAAACATGATTTGAAATGTAAAAAATGTTAAATTCATTTTAAAATGAAACACATTTCTAGGAAAATCACAAAATTTTTGAAGTATATTAATTTTTTTAATATATTCACCGTGCTTACTTTTAATTTAAATCCAATACATTTTTAACGTGATAAAGGATAGGAACTTTATGCTTTTTTAATGGCAGTAGGAGGAGAGACATGGGGACAGATAGGGGTTGCGGAGAAATCTCTGGACAGGCTAGAGGTATTACTGGTGATAACATTTCTGAAAAAGAAAAGGTCACTATGGACTGCTCCTCACCTTCCTGGGTTTCCAGATGAACTGATGCAAGAAGAGCATGACAGCAGTAAATCTGCTTCATTTAGGTAGGTTCTGTCTGAGCTTTCCTTTGGCACTTTGTAATTTTTAGAGTTTTGATATATAAGCCCAAGAAGTCATCTGAAAATATTTTTATAGAAGCAATGAATAGGAAAATCTGGAGAATCTTCCTGTCTCTGCCAGTGTTAATCTCTAAACTATTTTTTTGAAATTCTTTTTAATTCCATGCTGAAGAACTTGGGTACCAGAAGTAAATATATAGACTAAGAAATGGCTTCTCAACAATGGGAAAACATATGGACTATTTCTACATGGTCTTTTTAAAGGCTGTATATTGAGCCTTTGGTTCAAAACAAAGAAAAAAACCACAAAATCTACTTAAGTTTTCTCAAAATGTTTAAACATTGATAAGTAAAATGAAAAATGTTTTTCTTATAATTTCTGAAAGCCTATAACGAATGTGATGTACTATTATCAAGGAGAAATGTTAGGATATAGCGTCGGAATAGAGAGCGTGGGCATAAGACTTTTAGAGCATGGCTCATAGATCTCCATTTGGCCAAACCAAGTACTAGTAGACCACTCATCTACACTTAGGGCCAGTTCTATCGTCTATCTATCTATCTATCTATCTATCTATCTATCTATCTATCATCTACCATCTAAAATATTTATTTGAGAGAGAAAGAAAGAGAATCTCAAGCAGACTTCCCACTGAGCACAGAGCCTGACATGGGACTTGACATGGGGCTCGATCTCATGACCCTGAGATTATGACCTGAGCCAAAAGCAAGAGCTGGATGCTTAGCTGACTGAGCCATCCAAGTACCCTGAGGGCCAGTTCTCTTGATCCTAGATGAGACCTTTGAAAAATGTGTGACAGAAATAGATGGAAAAAGCAATATCTTTACCCAACAAAGTATGGGACCAAAAGATTTGCTTCTTTCACTTTTTCAATTTTTTATTTTAGCTAAAATAGGAGGTAAATCAAAGAGAGGAAATTCTCCAAATTTAAGTTAGGAATTTCAGAGTTGAGCTATGTAAAAAATGTGAACTCAAGATGGAATCAAGAAACTCAGTGATACAAAAATGTTCTAGATAACTGCTTTTCTCCAAGAAAATGGCTATAAACAATTATTCTTTACTGTGACATGAGATCCGTATTTCCAGTGGACATTTGGCTGAGAATTTCTAAGTAGCAAGATTTAATTTCATCTTTTTTTTAACATTTTTCTCTCTTTGTTTTAACTTAAAAAATAAATTAGAATTAAATATTACAACTAAAACTATATCCCATGTCTGGCTTTTTAATCTGAGATAAAAGGAAACAAACATTTCAGTTAAACATAAATATTTTCTTGGTAAACTCAGGATAATACAAATTATGAGACAAAGTCACATCTCCTTTGAGAAACCACAGACCTGAAATGTAAAGGACACCAACATTTCTTAGGAAAGAATAAAAGTCTTTCAGGAATACTTTACAAATAAGACAGAGACTACCTCCCTCATCCTTATCTACAAGAAAATAAAAAGTGAGGGCAAGTACCTTAAGCATGGGCCGTAAAAGAGAGAAATATGAGATCAGAAAATTTTCTCCTCTGATGGTGAAATTTAACAATATGTATTGAACACCTATTATGTCACAGGCATGGTTCTTAGACGCTGAGGATATGCAGATACTATCAAGACTCACGGGGCACCTGGGTGGCTCAGATGGTTAAGCGTCTGCCTTCAGCTCAGGTCATGATCCCAGGGTCCTGGGATCGAGCCCCACATCGGGCAACTGGCTCAGCCGGGAGTCTGCTTCTCCCTCTCCCTCTGCCTCTCCCACTGCTCATGTTCTCTCTCTCTGTATCTCTGTGTCTCAAATGAATAAATAAAATCTTTAAAAAAAAAAAAAAGACTCACTTTTGGCCTTCAGGAGCCACTGATAGAAACTAACATGTCCACATATATTTAGGTGACAATTCGATAAATGCTTTAATAGAGGTATAACAGGAATTAATGGAAGTTACCAAGAAATCAGGAATCAGAAATTCATGGGAGGCTTCAGAATGACAAACTTGCTTTCAATGTTATATTCATGGTGGCAAGGGCACAATTCTACACACAAAAACAACAATGCAGAGATGTGCAGAGATGTGGTGAGACAGCTGGAAATGTGCTGGAAAGCAAGGATGCTTTGGGATGCCAGAAACAAGGGTAGTAGAAGATGCTGCCAAGAGAGGCAAGCATCTAGATGATGAGATACCCTGCTTGTCAGGCTGCGCAGTACAACTTGTATCGTTATTAATGGCATACCACTGAGAAACTTTGAACATATGCTGATAAGATGAGTCGGAGAAAGGGTGGCAGAAAGTTATGATCAGAAACAGGAGGGCGCCTGGGTGGCTCAGATGGTTAAGCGTCTGCCTTCGGCTCAGGTCATGATCCCAGGGTCCTGGGATCGAGTCCCGCATTGGGCTCCCTGCTCCTTGGGAGCCTGCTTCTCCCTCTGCCTCTCTCTCTCTCTCTGTCTCTCATGAATAAATAAATAAAACCTTAAAAAAAAAAAAAAGAAACAGGAAAAGTAGGTAGATGGTCAATAATGCAATAATTAGTGAGTGAGCAATTAAGAGTTTGAATAAAGGTAGCAATGGGATTGGAGACGGGGGAAGATACAAGATATTTATATTGACACACGGCGGGGGGGGGCGTCTCTCAAAATGCCACAGGTTGTACAAAATTCCTATCCTCTTGAGAGTCACATTTTAATGAAGTGATCATACAGTAACCCAAACCCTAATTAAAATATAAAATGTCATATTTCATATAAGCATATTAACTTTATTTTCATTTTAATTACTAAATTTAATATATTTAATCTAAAATTGAACATGAGAAGAAGACAGTAAGGCAAGAGGAAGGCATTATTTTTGATAGGATGGTCAGAGAGGCATCTCCAAGGAGGTGAACTCCGAGAAAATGCAAATGCTGTTCAGGGTGCTTTTTAAAACAAAGTTTCCTTTAGAATTCTTAGGTTCCAAAAACAAGACCAACTTTGATTGTAAACACATGCTGAAAAGGAATACAAGAAGTAAAAACAAGAAGGTGTACACACTGCTTCCCAGTGGCAAGAACTTTCTAGTATCACAGCAGTCTGTTCTGGAAAAAGGTCTTTTTGACCGTTTTGGTCCTTTGCTTTTTATTCAGGATTGATTACGACCGGATTTTTCCTAGAGCTCTGTTCACAATGGTTTTAAATGACTCAAGCTTTGGCACCCCCTCACTAAAGTATTTGCTTCAGTGAATTCTAAATTTCTCTTACAGAGTCTGCAACTGTCTCACACTCAAACTGCCTTCTGTAGTAATTACTGAGCACATGGTACAACTGGAGTCCTTGACATTCATTAAAAAAAAGTGCAGGGGGTGGGTGAGAAGGGAAAAAGAGTAAAAAAAAATTTTATCGCAAGAAATTAGCAGGTTTAAGTAAATCATTCTACCTCTCAGGAAAAAAGATGTGACAGAGACACGGAAGGAATCGGCCTCCGGGTTCAGCCATGTTGGATTTTTGTTCATCATTTCCCATTCTTCCCACACAGGCTGAAACCTCAGACTACCTTTCTTTCTATGCTTGTAGAAAAGGCCGGTTTTATTAGGGTTTCTTCATTTTAACTGCTCTCTGATGCCATGAGAACTTGATCAAATTGCTACCTATTCTCAAAGGGGAAAAGGAGTTTTAACCTCCCAGGAAAAACCAGTGATCATACCTTTACTGCGATGTAGTATTTTCACACACCCAACCATTCCATAGTCACAGGAAACTGAAAGTCCATGACAAAATTATTTAGCAGATAAGTTGATTTTATAGAATATTTAGCTGATAGAATGGCTTTTATGCAACACTGTGGCACAGTACTCCACTCATAAAAAAATAGATGCACTGCTACCCTACATATAAATAGCAATATTTACTCCAAATAAATACATGGAACAAATACAAAATATACTATGAGGCTTACACATGATTATTTGTGAGTTCATCAAAACATAAAAATTCCTTAAAAATTTTTGCAAAAGTACAAACTGTGGGTTTTCCCCCCTCAATATTTTACCTTTACTCATTATTTTTCTTTAAAAGGGAACATCCTTCTTTGGTTCAAAATGGGTTTTGACTATCCCAATCATGTCTTTTTATAATGAATTTTAGAAATTCATTAAAGTACAAGCATTTATTTTGTTCCCCAATGAAGCTTTCTTCATCTATTAATTAATCAACTGATTCACTTAGCAAGAAGTTATTGAAAAGGACGCCTGGGTGGCTCAGTCGGTTAAAGGTCTGCCTCCGGCTCAGGTCATAATCCCAGGGTCCCAGGATCGAGTCCCACATGGGGCTCTTAGCTCAGTGGGAAGTCTGCTCCTCCCTCTGACCCTCCCTCCTCTTGTGCTCTCTCTCTCTCAAATAAATAAACAAAATCTTAAAAAAAAAAAGTTATTGAAAAAAACTAAGCAGTTTTGGGCACTATGCTTTTTTTGCCATTATCCTCTTGGATACAATGCTTGTTTCTATAAGGAAGGTTTTAGAAAATATCTTATTTGTGTAGTACTGTAAAAATTAACTTTGATAAACTGATATATCAAATACATTTACTATTTTAACATGGTACTGAGATTATGATTCACAGTTTTGTTTCTATGGTATGATTGGCATCTATTCTCACCAGGGTTTGAATTATTTGATCCAAATGTTCAAACATATTTATACTGGAGACAGATTTTCCTTTGGTATCACAGAGACTGCTAGCAGTTCATCAGAATCTCTTTCTTCTTTTTCCTGAGCACAGAGCAGGAGTATATTTCTTATCTATCCTTACAGTTAGGTGTGGTCATATGATTTAGCTCTAACCAATGGAAGTTTGGTTCTTCTACAACTCCCATGTGCTCCTCCTTGGTCTTTGCCCCCCTACCAGTTGGATGGAGACAATGACAA
This sequence comes from Leptonychotes weddellii, assembly GCF_054177405.1. Taxonomy (NCBI): domain Eukaryota; kingdom Metazoa; phylum Chordata; class Mammalia; order Carnivora; family Phocidae; genus Leptonychotes; species Leptonychotes weddellii. The sequence continues at coordinate 24,354,031 of NC_138371.1, forward strand.
AGTAAAACCATGAATGGAAAGATCCCATTGTCTGAAAGGAATCCCACAAATCTCTAGCCCTGATTGACTATGGGAAGGACAGACAGGCTCCCAACCTAAACACCCAGGCAGGACTGTTAAGTGAGCAAGAAATAAAGTGATAATACATTTCTGCATCTATTTGTTTTAGCAATTAGATCCATCCTAACTAATATACTTGGTTTGAAGAAATGTATGATGAGATTAGGAAAAAAAAAAAAAAGGGTGATACCAATAGAAGTAATATAGTTAAATGAAACTCCGTTTATGGCCTACACTGCAAATCCTGGCAGCAACGAGGACAACTTGTGCGTGTTGGAAGGGAGGAAGCTGGTAGGCAAACCTGAGCAAGGAGCATTTCCTGCTCTTCCACAATCACCCACTTGATGCCCCTCCACTTTCTGGTGTGGCTGGAGCAGAGAGGGACCAGCCTTTCCCTCGGTCCTCTTGTAACATCTGTCTTGCGGCCAAGGTGGAGATAGAATTTGCAGTCACTTTCAGAGAATCTTAGGACAGTCTCATGTTTGCCAAGGACAAAGTGGAAGGTCTGTCTTTCCTGAAGATGGTAGAAGATAGAAGCGTTGACACATCCTCTACTTTGGTCTCCCCAGGCTTTTCATCCTCCCTCACTGGCTTCACATTTCCTTAGAGGGATAGGTGGCCCCCGTTTTTGTTAATATTAATCTGTTTGTCTTTTAACATAGCTTTTCCTGCCTCCTCCAAAGCTTTGTTCCCTAACTTGTCTCCTTGGGGACTCACGGTGTTCGCTTTCTCCTCTCTTTACTTTCTGACTATAGACCTACTGTTGTTAGCAGCAATCATACACACAAAAGAAATGACAACAAAGCAACCACTGGTACCTCAAAACCCATTTTGTAAATCTGCTACCTAGGGCTACAACCCGAATCTTTTCCCCCTCCTTGATCTCTCATTTGTTGGCCACATCCTCTTCCAATCATTATTTACTCATTATTCATTATTGTTATTATCTATTAATAGCAATTGATTAGAATATTATTTTGTTTCAAATCGGATGACACGGTCCCGGAAGCACAAATATGGCAAAGACAAAACTTTTGCTTTTGAGGACTTCTCAGAGCTGGGGAGAAAGCCAGAGATGGAAATAATTACACACCAAGATGATGTTTTCTGTAGTTTTTTTTTTTTTTTTTTACGATTTTTTTATTTATTTGAGAGACAGTGTGAGGGACAGCATGTACAGAGGGAGAGGAAGAGGGAGAAGCAGACTCCCTGCTGAGCCCGGGATCCTGAAATAATGTCCTGAGCTGAAGGCAGACTGAGCCACCTAGGTGTTTCCCTTTTCTGTAGTTTAGATACACTTAAAGTGCTATGAAAGCCCCTTCTCCCCCCAAAGCACACTTAATATCATTTTGGGGGGGCTGGAGAAGGAATGACATATGGTTTGAAAACACATAGCTTTTCTACGTCAGACAAGGGGACAATGGATATTTAGGCAAGACTTGCAGAAATAACAAAGACAAGAGCAACGTGAGAAAAACATGGCTTACCAAGAGAAATAAGTAAGTTAAAGAAGAAACAAGTTTCTGCCGTGGTTAGAATGAAGGAAGGGCAACTAAGTATGACAGAGGAATTAGATTGTCTAGAAATGGTTGCTTGGAGCCCAGTTTTGAAGGGTCTTTACTGAGTTGGATACTTTATATTATAGGAAATTTTTAAGTAGGAAAAAGAAATGATCTGATGTATATGAAAAACAAGTCACGTGGTGCCAGCATGCAGGAGAGGCCGGTTGTAAAAGTGTCAGGAAAAGGGCAACTCATCAAAGGGCACCGAAAGGCTCAGGGAAAGGTACTGGAGGCCAGGCAGAGGGAATAAGGGTGTCCAGCCCTTGGATTATGAGGTACCTTGGTAACCACATCATTTTCCTTCCTCTGTTTAAGCAAAAAGTTGGATTTCCATTGGCTTCAACTCCTTTCCCAAATTGACGGAGATAAGGCTACTGCAACTGATTGTCAAGAATTTTCTGAAGGCAAATATCCAACAAGATTTGACTCTTAAGACCTTCCACAGGAAGTTTCCTTTAAATGACTTACACTCATGGCCAGCAAAAGAACTAAATGCATAATAACCATTCTTTTAGAGTCTAAGCATTAGAAAAAGTGCTCATCAGCACCAAATTGCTGTCTTTTCCCATCTCCATTTGGCCAAACTGTTAAAAGGCAAGACTTACTAATAGCACCCCCCTGACAAGAACTAGAGCCTTTTGCAGCAGGTGGTGCCCACCTCTGCCTACAGAATTGCAGCCCAAACAATCTGCTTGGAATTGCCGAGGAATCAGTAGAATGTGCTTATGAGTCAGCCTGTTAAGTAGGAGGACTGTTATTGTTATTTTAACTCCTGCCACAGTATGTGGGCAATTCTCCTTTTTTCTGCCTCTAGTTAACCATGAAACGTCTTTCTTTAAAACCTCACCCCTGGAATAGGTTTTTGCTCAGTAAGAGGCAGAACAATTTGGGGTCGGAGTATAACGGCCAGCTGATAGTACAGATGAGAAGAGGCTTTCATAAAGGAAACATCAGATAGCCTCATTTACCAATAGTTTATTTTTAGAATGTTTAATCTGCCTTTAAAATTACTCACACAGAGAGAGGGCCATGGGCCAGACCTGAGTGCTGATCAGATAGTAATCAGCATAAGTCAAGGTACTTATTTTCAGAGAGGATGGTGAAAATACCAGGTTTTCTTTCTCTTTTCCCTAACTGTTGAGGGTATTGTGGTCTGACTGTTTGTCTTTCTCTTGCCAAGTGTTCTCAACAATATAAACATCCATCAAGTGCTGCTCTAAGGAATATTGTAAAAATAAAAGAAAAAAAGTCAGCCTATTTTACAGAAAATTGTCTTAAGGGCTAAAATTCACCCATCAGTGAGTGATGAGAAGATATACATCTGTTCTGAGGATAAAGCAAAATCTAAGCAATATGGGGTTGTAGCAAGTCTTTTTGTTTTTTAAGGATTTATTTATTTATTTATTTGTTTGTTTGTTTATTTATCGTGAGTGGAGGGAGGGGCAGAGGGAGAGAAAGAGAATCTTCAAGCAGACCCCCCCGACGAGCACAGAGCCTGAGGTGGGGCTAGATTTCAGGACCCCTAGGTCATGACCTGAGCTGAAATCAAGAGTTGGACACGTAACCGTAACCGACAGAGCCACCCAGGCGCCCCAGGCTGTAGCAAGTCTTGATATTGTTCTTTAGATAAAGGATGGCATGTAATTATAAAATAAGTACTTTCTGCTCTTAAAATGGATTTTTCATTTCTACCCAGCTGATTTGTGCTTAATTTGTCTTTGTAGTTTTGGTACTATAAATTAAGATTCAAGATTATATATCAATAGAATTAAGGTTTTTTTAAGATTTTATTTATTCATTTGAGACAGAGAGATACAGAGAGAGAGAGTATGCGCAGGGGGAGAGGCAGAAACAGGCTCCCTGCTGAGCCAGGAGCCCGATGCAGGGCTCGATCTCAGGACCCTGGGATCATGACCTGAGCCGAAGGCAGACGTTTAACCATCTGAGCCACCCAGGCGCCCCAGTAGAATAAAGTTTTATCATAATGCTATAAAATCATGTGTCAAGATCATGCATGAAAGCTCCTCAGCATTCCAGAAGCAATGGACTCTATTAAGACAAACTGAAAGAACCCTTAAAAGGGCATACAACCATCTCTGATGTTCATTAAAGACATCGTGTGTATTCCACAGTAACCCTGCATACCTATTCAGTCCTTTAGCAAGTGAGGGTCCACCAAGATGGAGACACTGTTCTAGACACAGCTCAGAATGTCACCAGTTTCTGTCCTCAGTGGGGGGAAAGGCTGTTGAGATGATGTCAGGGAGGTAAAAGATGTCAGCTTGTAGAGCACCTTGCTGGCAACAGTAGGAGTCTAGGACTTATTCTGAATATTATGGGCAGCCATTGGTGGATTTTGAAAAAAGGAGTCATATCAATTGATTAAGATTTATAAAAAGGTCACATTCTGTGAACAACAGACTCTAGGAGAGCAAGACTGGACGCAGGAGGCTACTGCACTGGTCAAGATGAGAGTGGACTCGAATGACACAAGTAGAGATAATGAGAAGTGATCACATTCTGGACAGGAACCAGCTTGGTCCTGTTATTATCTGCTATGAGGCTTAAGGGGGTAAAAAAATATACCTCTAATGGGTAGTAGAGGCTGAAAATCAACCAATTGTCAGGGTTGTTCATCTCATTGTAGTGTTTACACGGGGCTTTTGTGTCAAAGAGATGTTATTACATGAAGTAGTAAGACTCTTGAACTTCAGATACATATACCAAGCTCTACATTTAGAATTACATGTATTAGGTTTGAAATATTCACTTCTAAATTTATAGAATAATTAGTAATAACAGCAAATGACTACAAAGATTATGTCATTTACAAAGCATCTTTACTCCTATTATCCCATTCAGTTTAATCTAATTGGCATGGTTAGGTGACCAGAAAGGTAATTACTTGGTAAACAATGTTAAGATAGCATAGCAAGATAGAGATATCTAATTAAATAGTCACTTTCATGGTATTACTCAAGGAATCTTTGCCATTTCCAAACAACCTGTTTTCTCTCTCTGGATTGATACTGTGTCTTCCTTGTTTTTCTTTTTTCTTTTCTTTCTTTTTCATTCTTTTTTTAAAATTTACTTTGAAAGAGAGAAAGAGCAAGCGAGAGAGAGTGACTGAGAGAGAGTAAGCTTGAGCAGGGGGAGCGGCAGGCAGAGGGAGAGGGAGAAGCAGGCTTCCCGCGGAGCAGGGAGCCCAGATGCGGGACTCAATCCCAGGACCCGAGGATCATGACTTGAGCCGAAGGCAAACACTTAACTGACTGAGCCACCCAGGTGCTCCTTCTTTTTCTTTATTTATCTTTATTTTTTATTTGAGAGAAGAGAGTGAATGGGGAGAGGGAAGAAGTAGAGAGAGAGGGAATCTCAAGCAGACTCCCCGCTGAGCGCAGAGCCCAAAGCAGAGCTTGATCTCACAACCCTGAGATCATGACCTGAGCTGAAATCAAGAGTCAGATGCTTAACTGATTGAGCCACCCAACACCCCTCTTCCTTGCTTTTCTAAGATCAGTCCCTTTAAGTCACATAAAAGGATCCCAGTAAATATTAGTGGAATAAGTGAAACTGCTATTTCTGTGTCAAACAGGTTAGGTAGGTTTTCTCGATTCTTTTTCTTGTAGACTGTATAGTTTTGGAATTCAAGAGAAAAGAGTTTGAATCTAGCTCTGCAATCACTATATGATCTTGATTAAGTTGCCTGACATAAGTGGACCTCAATTTCCCCATCTGCAAATATGCACTGCACTTTTGACCTGGGAGGCTTACACAGTCTTGCATTTACTCAGATATACCCACCAAAGGCTAGTTTATCTCTACTTTCTTCCCCAACTGAGTCAGAGGAGTCATCTACTCCCTTAAGAAAATAAGTTATAAAAGATTCTATGTCTATAAATCTTACTAATGCATATTGATATTTCTTTTACCTTAAAGAAATGCTAGAATTAACTAGAATTTTGGAGAAAAGTAGAGAAAATCCTTTTTCTTTAAGTTTCCCTCATGATTTTTGAAGGAAATCTAAGCAATCGACATGGGCCAAATGAGAGTGTTTTTAAGTATCTTGTAATTTCGAAGGCAGTATTTACATTGCATTTGGGAATAGTCAGCATTTCATCCATGGGTAAATAAAACAGATTTCACTTATTGTATTACAGCAAAAGCAGTTTAAAAAACCCACAAGTCCCATTAGTTAGCAAGATCCTTATAGCTAGTAAAAGAAATACTTTTCTAATAGGAAAAAAAAACTAAAACAAACAGAATTGGTATAGTATCACATATTAAGAACTTCGGATTTTTATACACAAATGACAAAGATGTCTTGAAAGCCATGGTTAAACCATTTTAGCATTAAATCTTCAAAATGTTAAAAGTTATTTGGAAGCAGTAATTAATAATACTAAGCACCAGATGACTGAAACATTACAATGAGTCAACTTTATGACAAAGTGAGTCAACCAGATCTTCATGTATCAATATGGCTGCATCTCTAAATATAATGTTGGGTGAAGGCAAAAGAATGTCTATAGTATGGTACCATTTATATAAACTTTTAAAATGTGAATAAATATATGGCATGTTGTTTCACACACACCATTAAAATATTAGAACACACATAGGAAGGTTATATCACCTTCAGGACTGTGACACCTTTCAGAAAGAAAGGAAAAGGAGCAAGATGAACTTTTCTTCTCTCTATGATGATTTATTTTGTCAGAAAAGATCTGAACAAAGTTTAAAATCAGCACTTGTTTAATCCATGTGGCTGATCTTCAGTATTTATTATAATATTTTCTATATTTTTCTTTGAAAATTTTGTTAAGTTTCTGGCTTAAAAATAAGGTGATAAATAATAGAAACAGTAAAGCATATATTGCTGTGGCCAATTTAAGATCGGATATTCAGTTCTTCTAATAAAAAGAATTAAATTAAAATACATTCTTCATTTCGTAGAATAAAAAGTCATTCATTTGTATTCTTTCTGTCCTATTATTCTGCTTTAACATAGGAATTTTGAGTTTAAAGGAGGATATAAAATAAAAGAAAAAGTTCTTTCTGTTTGGAAACTGTGCTAAAGTATATACATTCCTTTATTTACTCATGCAACAGTTGTACAGTAATAAGTACAAACATAAAATAAATGTTGCCTGCCATGACTCTTTTGGTACATCCATTATGTTTTTTTTTTTTTTTTCTTCCAGAAATTTGGACAGAACCGATTCAAAACATAGGAGAATCTGAAAGCTAGGCATTTCTACAACAACATGAAGTTACTCTCATAATAATAGCTGGGGCTGGTGTTCTCCCAGTGCCTTCTACTCTCAGACCTATGTATAAAACCTTGGCTGAACTCCTTACATCTACTTGCTTCCTCTCTCTGCCTCAAACCCCTAATCTGTATAATGGGGATGATCCGAGTATTTCCTCCCAGAGTTCTTATAAGGATACAGGGGTTAGTTACGTAAAGTAGGTCATGCAAGTCATATCTGGCACATAGTAAGTGTTGAGAAAATACTGCTGGTGTTTTTACCCACAGCAGGAGAAACAGGTTTAGTTCAGTTCTCATTTCATAGTTTTCAGTTCTCATTAAAAGAGTGAAAAAGATCTTTTCACTCTTTTACTATTAAATCATTCAAAACATTATGAAGTGCTATTTTATAATCCTAAATCTATTAGCTATAGAATTCATATATATTTCTCCGTTATCAAAACAAATTGATATTTATTTCATAAAGATTTTTTAAAAATGTGGTCGACAGAGAGTTATTTTTCACAACTGTGGATAACTCTTTTATTGTAGAGAGGACAGGGTCTTACCTATTCAAGGAAGCAGTAAAATGGCAAAATTCGTTATGTTGTATTCTCAAAGGGTTAATAATATGTTGTGGCTTCTTTCTGTAAAAAAAAAAGAATTTAGGAAATCAATCGTTTAATCTGTGATCCATAAAAATCTATTACATCATGTAGATCAATACCAAATACAACTCGTGGCTTTCTCCTTTTCTATTGGGTAACTATGAGGCCATGAGATGAATTTCATAATGGTTCTCTATATTCATACACTGAGCATTTACAACCAGCAAAGTGCTCTTTCAGGTGTTTGGAATAGAGAAATGAAAATGTTAACAGTTGCATACTTTTTCTCACTTTTTAGCTTTACTCTAGTGAAGCTTCATAAGTATTATATCCAAGGAAAAATAAAATTTTAAATTGTTTAAATTGTTTTCAGCTAATAAATAGCAGGCAACTGTATTCTCTCACAAGAGCGTATATTCATCCCTTATATATCCTCAAGGAAGGTATCGCTCTCCAAGTAAAGGGCCTTAAGACTGAAATTTTGATAGCTATTAATTCTTCTTCAAGATCCAATAGGAAAATGTAAACATGGAAAGACAAGGAGCAGTTGGCTCATTTCTTCTCTAACACCCTTCAAAGAACAATATGTATAGGGATATGAATAGACAGGGTTTGATTCCAACATAACAAACATTGACTAGGCCAGGTCCTGTATTAAGTGCTTTTACATGTAATAGTTCACTTAATCTGTGAGCATTCACATAGAATATGTAGCAGCAAACAAGTCTGTTAATGCATATTAAAGTTAGAAAGGCTTAACGTTAAAAAAAAAAAGAAAAGGAAAATGCTGCAGGCGGGAAGGAACATAATAGAATTCTCCAATCCCTCACATAATTTGACAGTTATTTTAAGAAAAAAAATTTGCACTGCCCACATGTCTGAACACAGCTCTTCCCACCCCCCACCCCCCAGCTTTAGTTAGGCTCAGTGGTTCTCAAATTTAGAATATATATAACATTATTATACAGAGTTCTATACACAATAACTTCAGACTACTGAAAGAATTTTTAAGGGTAGCTTTGATTAAAAGGTTGATTTTAGAGCAAAAATAGAATGGTAGAGCAGCTCTGCACCTTGTTCAGATCAAAAGAGTCGATCTGAATTTATTTTCCTTAAATTACTTAATACGCATGTTTTACACTTCATCTTCATGATTTTGAAGTACATGTCCGTGTATGTGTCTAAGTATGCACGTACACATGCATGCATGCATCTTTTACCCTGGTAAAAATTAAAAAAACAAAAACAAAAACAAAACAAGAAAGAATTGCATAGAACAAGTGTCAGCAAACTGTGGTCCATGGACCAGATCGGGCCTGCTGTCCTGGCACACAGCCACGTTCATTCAGTTCTTTGTTGTCCATGTCTGCTTCTGTGTGCTTCAATGTCAAGGAGCTGTGACAGACGCTGTACGGCCTTTCATGTATTTCTATATGACCCAAATGTTTACTATTTGGCCCTTTACAAAAAAACATTTGCTCACACCCGTTATCAAAGAACACGTTCATCATTCCAGTAATACTAAAAGCAATATTAAAAAAACTAATCTCCTGTCTTTTATAGTCTTTCCACATATTAACTCAATAGTTAAATGTCAATGAAAGTGAAATTCCAGCCCTGAACACTTAAAAGCTAATTTCGTTCCGACAGAATTGGGAAATTATTGGCCAAAGAATGAGATGATTATGAGAAAATGGCGGTACTCAGTCATAAAAATAATGCCCCATTTACCCATCATCGTGACTTTTGTGTTTTTTTGTTTGTTATAAAATTAAAATGGCTATGCTTTTTTCTAGACTTTATTTTATGAGAGATAAATGCCATCTGGGATTTATTTTTTTAAAAGCAACTTAGGGCCTATTCCATGAGGCACATAAAATTGGATAGTCATTTTAAATGAACACACAGCAGGTAGAAGTGATCATTTTTATTCCAGATCAAAAAGATTAAATTACTTTAACACAGCTTTTGTTAAGAATATTATTTGACACAGTCTTAGTATTTGATAACTTATATAGAGTGGCTGTGACATCCCTAAGATAATATCAGCAAACACTGATGCAGCATTTATTACGCACCAGACAGCGTTCCAAGTACTTCATATATATTCATTCATTTATTCCTCACTATCACCCTCTCAGACAGGTAACTATTATTATCACCACTAAAACATGAGAAAGCTGAGGCCAACAGACTTTAAGTGCCTAGCATCACATAGCCAGAAAGTGGACAAGCCTCTCAACCATATACCAACTCTTTTTTTTTTAAGATTTTATTTATTTATTTATTTGAGAGCGAGAGAGCGCAAGCTCGAACACAGGTACGCTAGAGCTGGTGGGGTGGGGGCGGATAGGACAGATAATGGGGGTAGGAGAAGCACAAGCAGACTCCACCCGGAGCCTACAGCCCAACATGGTGCTCAATCCCACGACTCTGAGGTCACGCCCTGAGCCGAAATCAAGAGTAGGACACTTAACCGACTGAGCCACTCAGACACCCCTATGCTAACTCTTTATAGACCCTGAGAACTGGTGTTAGGTCTCAACTCTGGCTAAAGACAATTTCAAACATAAAGGCTTTGGGACTCCTTGAGAAGTGGTATTTCACCAATGGCAACTTTCAGTTTACTAGAAATACCTACTAAGCACATATTTTATTCAGTGTATTCAGCTTTTTGACCAAATTGAAATGTACTCAACTACTGTTCTGTCTCTGTTCTCTACTCCATTATTCCTATCAGGCTTGCTTATGCCACTTACCAGAACCTCTCAGAGTTGGGTGTGAAATGTTGAGATCATGGCTGGCAACACCTGACAACCTTAATTTGGTTAAGAACTATATTTAAGGGCTAGCCTAATAGAGAATAGGGTGTACGTTGGCATCACAAAATAAGTTGAGTAAATCATTTAATGAGGAACTCAAGATAGACACTTGTTCGGCTATCGAAAAAATTAGCTTTTATCAGTTGATAACCCAGATAAATAGATGTGCATACAATGCACTTAGTCTGCATATAATACGTGTCCGGCTGTTGGCATATTTATGTGCAAGTTATATGACACCCCTAGCTCTGAAGTTAGATTGGTAAGTTCATGCAGACTTAAAATTTCAGGAAGAAAATATTGCCAAGGTGTGGTTTTCTCGAGTGATGTAAGAACCCATGTTTCATTAAGCAATAAAGTCAAGATAAAATCTTCCCTGGGTTGTTAGACCAGGATATACTACTCATTAACCTTTGAAACATATTCTAGTGTAAGTATCACTTGGTTATTTTTCATCTTTTGATAGACTTTGTCAGATAAGTGAAACATCGAGATGCTTGAAGTTGCTGGAATCCTGAATAGCATTTCTGAAGGCTAACCTTGACCTCACTGGCTATCATTAGCCTACTCAGCTCTCAGATGAACAATAGTAACATTGTTCTCCACCTCCTCTGCCAATCTGCTCTATGTGGTTTTGAACAGTTTATGTAATTCAGTGCACTTGTGCATGATAACAAGATTTCAACTATTGAGGACATTCAGAATTGCCAGTACTGTTGGGAAAAGATCCACTAGCCAAGCAGTCTTTAAACAGGAGAGCAGTTGCCAACATGAAATCATTTAGTCTAACAGGCTACTAAACCATTTCTATTCCCTAACACATTTAGAAGCAGCTCATTATCACTACTTATTTGTAAGTAGCCAAAAGTTACAGTGAACCAAAGTCACTGATGCTTGGACAGATGAGAGAAAGATCTTCCTTTCTTGGGGCTTTTGCCAAATTCCCTTTTGGAGAACACTATGCTTCTTGCTAAGGAAACACACTTCAAAATATATGAATTAAGGACAGTTAACAAAAGCCCTAGTCAAAACATATGGTGTTCAGTTGACAAGAGAATCTAGGTAAAGGAGACAGTAAGAATTTACCCCTTTGATTCCCAAACCTGATACTCCAGGCTATTGCTGAGGATTAGCAGACTGGGTTGAGCCGGCTTAGCAGAAATTAGCTAGTCTTGTCCAAAGCACCTCAACCTGATTCAAGGCCATAAAAATAGGATACAAATGGGTGAAAGGATAAAGGACTGGATTAGTCAGAAGAGTCAAACTTAAGTCTCAGAGACTTTGCACAATAAAGGTTTCTATCCTGCTCATACAAATCCTGATGTGAGTAGGATAATGCTCCAGGCCAACTCTCTCCCACGATCTGAATATTCTTCTGTGGCTCAACTCATGGCCTCCAAGATTACAGTAGCAGGGAGGAAGACATGAGAGGGCTGCACACCAGCTCTTAAATGCTCTAACACAGAAGTGACACACATTTACCTCCTCTTACCACTCACTGGACTGAACTAATCATGATGGCTCTGCCTCAGTAAGGGGTTGAGAAACATGGAGGATAAACAGAGCTCTGGTGGGGCACCTGGCTGGCTCAGTCCGTAAAGCATGCAACTCTTGATCTTGGGGTTGTGAGTTTGAGCCTCACGTTGGGCGTAGACATTACTTTAAAAAATAAATAAATATGTGGAGATCTGGTGAGTGGTAAATATCTCCATCACGAGAGTGAAAGATGCATGATGAAACAGTAGCTCTGTTAGGGTTGAGTTTAGATTCCTTCTTGGTTGTAAAGGTTGAAAAGAAACGCTCAGTGATATTAATGAAAAACGTATTCTGCTAAATTGTTGACATATGCTGACTCTGATGGAATATAAATAAATATTTTATTTTATAAATAAAATATAAGAGGCACTGCAATGTAGAGAACCTTGGGCAGCAACAGGGCACATGTGCCAGTGTTTCCACTTATTTCTATCTTCTGCTGCTGCTTTCTGCTCAGGATCAGAATATATCTGAAGAACTAACACTTCTTTGCTTGACAGAAAGCCATCTGTTCATTTGTTTCTAATTTTCATACAAACACTACCCATTTTTAAAATGGTAGAATAAGCCAGTGCAGATCTGCAGGTTCACGTGGCATGAGGAAAAAGAATGGGGGAGGGGTACCAAGGACACAACAGGTGGCCACAAAAGTGACCTGGCTAGGTGGCTTCCTAGTGATGTCACTTTCATGTTCAAACCTCTTCTGCCAACATGATAAAAACCAAATTTCCTAGGCCTGGCCTCTAGGGCTTCTACACCATGACTACGCTCAACTGGTTCAACTTTATCTCCAACTTTCTACCCTCGCAGAGCCTCCAGTTCCTTTATAGACCTGTGAATTTCCCTTTTCATTCCAGTTTATATTTTTCTTCTCTCCTTCTACAAAGTCCTCTTCTTTCTCCTTTTCTTCTCTTGCTCTCTCCCGCATGCCCCCTCCCTCCTCTCCCTCCTCTAGGTTTGTCAACTCTTCCTTGAACTGGAGCGCTGTTCTCTAGAAGTCTCCCCAGCCACTTCCAGGTGTATGGTTCTTCTTTTTATCACCTATTTGGCATTCATATGAATTACCTTGTGTTGTTAACAAACCTTACTGGAATTGAAACAAATTCCTACCGCCATCCTTTTTCGGCTTTATTTCAATCCTAGAAGCCATTAATTTCTCTCAAATATATGAGTTCCTTTATTCATAGTATTCTGAATTCAAAATGAGTTCAAATGAAGAACAAAAAATATTAAGCCATATCAGAGAGAGTATACAATGCACTTCAAATAAGGCAACCATATTATCAAATTGTCTCAAGAGGTATTAGCAGTTTACACTCCTGTCTATTTCCCTACGCCATCAGCAACACTGTGTTTTTTATCTGTTTAATGTCTGCTCCACTCCACCCCACTCCAACAAATCTGTAAGCTCTAGAAGGGCAGGGGCCATTTTCTTTTATATTTACTACCACATTCCCCATCTAGTGGCAAGTACTTGCTCAATAACTACTTATCAAATGGATGAAAAATTGAGGTACGTGCTGCAAAAAAATAGAAAAGTATGTTGATCCTTTAATTTTGTATATATGAACTCCTTTGTTCCAAGCAATGAAATTTCCTTCTCTACTTGGCTTCCTGTTTCCCTGATTTGAAAGTGGGTGGTTAGTAAAGGGTGAATGAGTGAATAAAAACAAGGATGATAACAGTTTATTTTCCTAACCATTCTGACTCGAAAAAAAATAACACAAACTTTGGATATGGATGCTGGGTCAGAACACTGGCCTATCTCCTACCGGCTGTGGAACACTGGGCAGACCTTCTAAGTTTTTGGAGCCTTAGTTTCATCATCAATAAAATGGAAATTATTAATGAGATTTCCTTTACAGAGTTGCTGCAAGAATTAAATAAAATCATTTGTAGAAAATGCTTTGACAATGGTGGAAAATTGTGAGGTCTCAATATCAGTCTTCGAATGGTATTTCTTGTGAAGAGACCATATATTCACTTGCCAATCCGTGGTTTCTTAGCTTCAACTTTTCTCTTTAGTTTTGCTTAGCAGCAAAATGCCTTTTGTAAGTTCTTAGGACAGAGAGTGTCTTTGAGAAGGACTGTTCCAGAGAAAGAAAGCATCTCATTTACTAATAGCCCCAAGGTCACCTGCTGGGAGCCATCTGTCAACCTGCAGGAGCACAGAGAGATTTCCTGGGCAAGAAGAGGGGGCATTTGGTTGAATCCGGGTGCCAGAGCACTGGGCTATTTCTGAGGCCATTGTGAACAAATTCCAGCTGTGGTCTAAAAAAGTCAGAATTCAGCTGAGTGATGATGTTCTTTACCTGAGCTTCTGCACTCTCTGAGGGCGACATCCTGACTGCTGGAGAATTTGAAAAGGCATGCATGTAGCAAAGGGGCCTCCACCAGAGAGGAAAATCCATGCTGCTGAATGTTATCTGACAGGAAAGATGAAATTCTGGCAAATCTACTTTTAGCCCAAAGTCCTAAGAGCTCCAGAAGCAGAGGGATTTCACCAACTCACTGAAGTCTTGGGGAAGCATTTACAATTAAGGGTGATCTCCAGCTGATTCAGGTCCTTCATCTTTTGCTGCATATTGTTCAAGAGGCAATGTGTGATAACTTAATTAGCATAGTGGGTACTAAGTTGGCACCCATCCCTCCCTGTTCTATAATGCTAATTTGAAATCACTCCTTTCCTCCTTAAGTTATTTTCTTAACAGTGGCGGCCAACATTTTATTACTAAGGAAATTTCCAGTAATGACCCATTTTAAAAAGTGAGGATTTCTTAATTGAGTGAGATTACTTACTGGGTTAAAAAATACATCAAAATAAAAGCTCCCCTTAACATATACCTGAATCCACTATGTTAGCACTCCCAGGTGCTCCGGGAATTCTATAACAATATTCATGCATGCATGATACAATAATTCTCCCATCAGCAATCGTAGAAATATTAAAACACATAGGGATATATCATTACGATTTCACCAAACAAAAGGGGAGGGCTTTGCATAAAGATGCTGGTAACAAAAGAGTTTGCCTCACTATAAATAGGAGCCAAAGGAGGAGGCAGATCATCTGCTGGGGAGCTCTTTAAAATGTTTTTCCCCTCCTCTATTCCCCTCCTCTATTATTCTGTCAGAGGCCATGCAATTCCTCTCCTTTGTGCTCTTTTCAGAAGGGTGTTCTATTATTATGCTTTATTTAATTGGCTTAGATTTAAGTAAACAGACGCACTGAGATGAAGGGCAGTTGGAATGGAGGAAGGAGGCATACAGAAATCAACACAGGAGGAGGGGCACAGAGAGACAGGGACTACGGGCTGTAGAACCGGACTCCAGAGAACCCCAAGCACAGCCTGCTCCAGAAAGGCTTTTATTGAAAGCTCCTAGTGGCCGCTTAACGTCTACAATCAAGCCACATGGGACTGATTTATATAAAAACATATGAAAATAAGATTAAAGTCTAAGCTTAAAAAAAACCCAGCAAGTGAACCAATGAGGTTGCAAATATTCCGGCTGCTCTAATTACTGTTTTTCCAAAGGAAATGTGAGGGCCGTTACCACCTTCCTAGGGTTCTCCTGGGCTCTCCTGGGACTACATCAGCCACTTTGGGCATTGGCAGGCACAAAGGTTTGCTTCAGGGATAGGGTTTCACCTTCTCACTCTGAGGATGGTTCTTAGAGCTCCTGTAGAGCCAAAGAGGAGTCAACAGTCTTTAAGCAAAGTTATTGAAAGTTTAAAATGTGTTATCTTTTAAAATTGTGGTTCCCACCAATTACAACAGAAAAGTCTTAGAGTCGTCTAATTCCATGGGCAGGACTCTGCCCGACTCCCACTGACCGCCCCCCTCTCTGCAGGATCTTCCCTGGACTGGGAAGGCCAGCCTCCCCACCCTGAGTGCCCCCTGCCCCTGGCCGCCTGCCTTACCTCACCTTACACAAAGGCTTCAACTTTAATGATTTCAGAAGTAGCTTCTCTGTGAAGGAATACAGGTCCCACGGCAGAGTGGTTTTGTTTTGTTTATTTATAATTTCATTTTTTCCATCTCATAGCCATCCTATTTTTTAATGTCATGCCAAACTGAAAGTCATTTAGGTAAAAGAAAACTCATGCAGCTAAAGAAAAGGCGGGGGGGGGGAACAGTTAAAAAGGAGGCTGGAAGCCATTTGTGACTTCCTCTCTGCCCCATGTTTTGGATGGCTCTATCTAGTTAGTGTGGACTGAATGTTTTCTCCATGCACAGAAAGTCAGCTTCAACCTCCTGAGCAGCTATCCGTGGTTCTTTGGAGATCTGGTGACCACAGGGAGAATCAGACCCTGATATAATAGAATAGAAAGTAATCTTATCAATTGCTTCCAGAAATTCACTGTAAGCCATTACAGTAGAGCATAGATATGAAAGGGTGAGGACACATTAGATCCTGATATAACTTTAAAATAACACTAAAATCTGGAACTCAGATTTCCATTAAATTGTTTGGAAGAATCACGTGTAATACCATAGCTTGACCAAAAGATAAGGACCTTTATGTGTCAGAAGAACATTATAAGCTTCTCTGTCATTAAATAAGATTCCCTTTGAAATTTGTTCTGAGATGAAGTTTTTGTGCCTTAAAGGGATCCGTGTAAATGTGGGAAACAAAGGCAGAAGAAAAAATTATTAAATTTCCTTACTATCTATAGCCCATTGACAAGTCCTTGAAACAGGCAGAATGACATTCCTCTAGGAGCTTAGCTGCCTCGATGTTACTTTGCTAAGGACGAAAGGCAATCTTAGGCTGACCCCCAGGATCCTGTAGGTCTCCTTTAACATATAAAAATTCCTTTGGAAACTTCCTTTATCTCTAACCCCCAAGATACATGTTGGCAGTCATCCCCCAAGCATATGACCCACCGATATACATCTGAAGGGTCTCATGACTCAGGTTTATTAGACAATAATAAATGACCTTTTCCTAACAATAGCCAGCCCCCTCAAGGTCATGGAAACCTTGCTTCCAAAAATCCGTAGAGACTTAAAGCTATCCTTAACCCCCTCCCAACTTGGAAGTATATAATGGGCCACTCCTCAAGACCCTGGTGCAGCTCTTTCTGCACCACCCCCTCCACACCCACACCGGTCCTGTCCCCTGGCTTTAATAAAAAACCACCTTTTTGTACCAAAGACATCTCAAGAATTCTTTCTTGGCCGTTGGCTTCAAACCCTAACATTTTTCCTACATTACATGCACTATCACAAAAGACATCCACCATTCATTTCTCACCATGTTCTTGCATATCATATTATTATGTTGCATTACCTACAACAGCCTCTGAAATTTCAGTGTAAATAGAAGGGTCTATTTAATAGTTCTCTCAATCATCTAACAAATTACTTGCTAAAGCTGCCGACTAAATAGCAGAGTCAGTTTCCAGCAGGGACCAAAAGGAATAGCCTTTATGCCATTATGACAGGTAACATAACTCTGTCAGAGCAGATCCAGGGGCAATTTCCAGTTTTCCAGACACTTGGTTTAAATATTCTACAAACCAACAGCCATTTCTCTTAAATAATTCAACAATTAAAATCCTTTTCCTGAAAAAGAAATAACCTGTGAAGATCTTTAAGAAGAAACCATTGTTACGGTAAAAGTCACATTAAATTTCTTAATCTGGGGGCGCCTGGGTGGCTCAGTCGTTAAGCGTCTGTCTTCGGCTCAGGTCATGATCTCAGGGTCCTGGGATCGAGCCCCGCATCGGGCTCCCTGCTCAGCGGGAAACCTGCTTCTCTCTCTCCCACTCCCCCTGCTTGTGTTCCCTCTCTCGCTGTGTCTCTCTCTGTCAAATAAATAAATAAAACCTTTAAAAAAAAAATTCTTAATCTGATGACTTCATTACTGAAATGCAAACATATTTTTAAATGATAACTAATTTGTTTTTAGTCACTCTCAAAATTGTGAGAATTTATTATATTTATGATTTTGACAAAGAGGTTTGACTCTTTTCAAGTAAATGCCTATAAAATAGACATGATCGTCAGTTTTTTTTAAATTGAATCATTTCATTATTAGTGCCTAACAAAGGTGTTGACTGAGATGAAGCATAATTAAGCATACACATATCACAGAACCATCTCTCACAGCAAAAATCTTATAAAAGCTCCTATTTTAGAGACGCCTGGGTGGCTCAGTCGATTAAGCATCTGCCTTCGGCTCGGGTCATGATCTCAGGGTCCTGGGAGCAGGGAGTCTGCTTCTCCCTCAGCATCCCCCCAACTCATGCTCTCTCTCTCTCTCTCAAATAAATAAATAAAATCTTTAAAAAAAAAGCTCATATTTTAAAGAAGCCCAACAGACAGTCTTCCAGCTCCTTTATCCAGTTACACGGAACTTTTTTCCCTTTCTTTTTTGGTAGTGATACATACTAGTAGATTTTAGGGTCACTTTGCATGACAGAATATTTGGCTTTCCTTTATATTTTCTGCTTATTAAATTGTAACAACTGGAAGCAATTTTCGCA
Source organism: Leptonychotes weddellii (assembly GCF_054177405.1). NCBI lineage: Eukaryota > Metazoa > Chordata > Mammalia > Carnivora > Phocidae > Leptonychotes > Leptonychotes weddellii. The sequence goes on from NC_138371.1 coordinate 24,372,363, forward strand.
TATTCACACTATTCCTGCCTGTAAAGTGTTACATCTGGAAGCTTCTTTTAGAAATGTGTCAGGCAGTTGTGCTTAGCAAGAGAGGCTCATTTGTTATACTTTGTTCATTATAAATCTGTAACTTAGTTGATGACAGTGGATTTCAGTGGATGATGACGGGGCTGTTAGACTCACACATGACTCCATTCACTTTCTTTTTTCTGGATACGTCTTGCAGTGGGTCACTGGTATAAGAGGCGGCTTGACAGAATGGAGAGAAAAGCTTTAGAGCCAGCCAGACCTCTATGTAGCAAGTTATTTAATTTCATCAGGCATAATTTCTTCCTCTATAAATTGTAAATAGTAATATCTACTTTCCTGGAGAATGATTTTAAGCACTAGGGATAGGTTAGGGAAAGCTTCTTGTAGGGGGTCTGACGTATATGCACTGATATATGGTAGTGGTATTACGCTACAACTCAATGAACTGGGTAGGACTGGTTTGTCAAAACACTGAACAGGGCGCCTGGGTGGCTCAGTCGGTTGAGCGACTGCCTTCGGCTCAGGTCATGGTCCCAGGGTCCTGGGATCGAGTCCCACATCGGGCTCCCTGCTCTGCGGGGAGCCTGCTTCTCCCTCTCCCACTCCCCCTGCTTGTGTTCCCTCTCTCGCTGTGTCTCTCTCTGTCAAATAAATAAATAAAATCTTTAAAAAAAACAAAACAAAACAAAACAAAAAACACTGAACAGAGAGTGTTGCTATTCATCATGTTTTATAGCACTTTCAACATGGTCGGACATCACAATCACCAGGGACCCTAAAGATTCGGAGTCTTGGGTTTCTGTTCCCAGAGGTCCAGAGTGGGTGCAGGAATCGACATCCCTCACAAGTATTCAGTATGATCTCTAAGAGGGTGATCTGGGGATCCCAATTTGAGAAATAACTGCTATATGATATAGAACGAATCTTATTAGCATAATTATGATTTTTTTGACTGTGACTAGATATCAATTAAAAAAAATAAAAGGAGGATGTGGTTCTGGTGATATTAGCTTAGTAACAGCTGTTCGTTTAAATGTTGCTAGTTTTTGTTGTTTTTAACTGTATGGGCTTAGTCTTCTATTAGTGATATAGAGTAATCCCAAATATTTTTCCTGGTAATTTATGGGTTGTTTCTCTTCTCAAAAAATCTGGTTTTTAGCTTTTTGTGTGTGACAGACTCTTTATAAAATTTAATGAAAGCTTTGGATCTACGCCCATGTAGGCATGACCTTTACTTATACAAAAGCTTCCTGTGTCCCATTCATATACTGCCTGGGAGCCAAGAAACCTCAAGTTAAAGCAGTTGGGCTAAAGAATTAGATATTAACCATTTGCAGTTTAGAGAACTATTTCTGTACTCTTGAGATCTTACAGGTCTAAAACATGGTTATTGTGCAATGGAAAAAAAAATGTGACCTTTATATATCTATTTATTCTCAAGTAGCTTTGATTGCTTATTCTGTAGGAGGTTTGGAAAGAATAGCTCTTTACAAAAATGAATTGGAGAATTCTAATAAGGAGGCTGTTTATTCTGTTAAAATAACACGAGTTTCTACTTTGGATAACAAGGAATTCAGTAAAAACAAACTTTAAATGCCACAGATTCTACCACAAGTTTTGGTAAAACAGATATGTATTACCCAGCAAGTTTTACCTTTTTAAATGCGTCTCAGCCCTGGGAGAGGAATATAAGGCAACGCGCACTTCCTTTTTGCTTACATTGTTCTGGGATGAAAATACTTCAGTGGTCCAATGCTCTTAGGAAAAAGACTAAAATCATTACTTTGTCCTGGAATACTCTGCCTCACCAGGACTTATTTCTCTCTCCAGTCTCATTCTATACTATGGCCCCCTTACCCTTGTCTTCTGTTTTACTAGCCTTCTGGTGTTCCCCCTTATACACCATGCTCCTGTAGCCACAGGGCCTTTGCATGTGCTTTTGCTCTACCTGAAATGCTCTTTTCCATCTTCTTTGCCTAGTTAAGTATTACTTATTCATAGATCATAGCTAAATTATCCCCCCTGACAAGATCAGCTCATGAATCTCTCCTTCATAGCAGCTATTATAGTTCTAATTTTGCACTTATTTATATAATTATTTGTTTTAAGGTTATTCCCCCACTAGACTCTAAGCTTCATAAGGACAAAGACCATAACTGTTTTTGCTACCCAGACCATAAGGACTTGGTGCTCTATAGCTATTTATTAACCATATGGAAGAATGAATTAAAAAAATGTTTACATCATATTGTTATTGACCTAGCATCTAAAATAATCAGAAACCCAATAGCTGTCTAGTTAAAAGTCCAATAATACCTCTTTCGGCTTCAGTTTCACATGTACAAAAGGAGCACATTTGAGTAAATAATCACTGGGTTTGTTTTCAGTTTTAAAAATCAGTGACTCAACAACCCAAATGTCCATCAACTGATGAATGGATTAAAAAATGTAGCGTATTCATTGGTGGAATATTCTTTGGTCATAAAAAACAACGAAGTGCTGATTCTTACTACAACATGAATGAACCCTTGAAATATTATGCTGAGTAAAAGAAGCCTCTCTCCAAAGACCACATGTTGTATTACTTCATTTATATGAAATGTCCAGAAGAAAAGGCAAATCAGAGATAGAAACTAGATTAGCAGTTGCCTAGAGTCTAAAGGAGGTGGAAATTGGGAGTGACTGCCAGTAGGTATGGAGTGTGTTTTGGGGCAGATGATGAAAATGTACTAAAGTTAGGTAGGGGAGATGGTTGCATATCTCTAAATATACTAAAAAATCACTGAATTGTGTAATTTGAAAGGCTGAATTTTTGTATGTGAAGTATATCTCAGTATAGCTGTTACTAAAAAATATCAATGACCCAGTGGCTACATTAATTCATGGTTTTAATACTAAAACTGAAATAATTCAGTAAACATAAAAACTTTTTTTTAGAAGTTTAAGTTTTCCAAGAGGTTTAAGTATTTCTGAGTATTTCTCCTTTTTAAAGATTATTTATTTATTTGAGAGAGAGAGAGAGAGAGAGTGCATGCACACAAGGAGGGGAGGGGCAGAGGGAGAGGGAGAAGCCGACTCCTGGCTGAGCAGGAAGCCCGATGTGGGGCTCCATCCCAGGACCCTGGGATCATGACCTGAGCCAAAGGCAGATGCTTAACCGACTGAGCCACCCAGGCACCCTCATTCTGAATATTTCTTCACTGGTTATTATACATTAAACACTAAATTATACCTTGTCTACTTAGACCTGTTAAAAAAAATGCGTGAAACACCTTCCCTGATTTCAAGGAGCTTACATCATCCTATCTGGGATGGTAATTAACTGTAACACAAAGCATAGGGTAAGAGTACAGATGAAAAGTACAAATCAGGGACTGTCCTGAATCAAAGGAGAGATTATGTTGAATTTCAATTATTCAGGACAGCATGGTATTTCAGGTGAACGTTATAGTTACATATGATTTAGGCAAGCAAGGATGAGGTACGAAGAAGAAATTGAGACAAGAGTAGAAGCAAAAGAATAGAAGCAGGAGAAGATGGGGGCAATGAGAACCACAAGTGGTTGGTACACGGGGAATTTGGGGGAATTGGAAATGTAGGTTGGGGCCATATGACAGAGAGCTTGGAATCTTAGTTGGGAGAACGTATATTTATTCTGCAGTAACAGGGATTTCTTGGAGGTTTTAGGTAGTTTAGATTTTATAAATCAGTGGAGTTTTAGGAAGATTAATCTTGAATTGAAATGGATAAGCTGATCAAATGTATGTGGAACAAGTGTCTTGAGAGAGACCAATAGTCTTGAGATAGACCAATGGTAGGGTGGCAGCATGAGGAAAAGCTAGCAAAGACAATAATGAAGAAACAAGACAAGTCAGTATTGCAGACTCTGATGAAAAAGCAATTTCAAGGAGAAACGGGTGGCCGCTAGTAATATCTTTTATGCATGCACACAGTATTTAATCTTTGATAGTCTTTTCATGGTTTATAACTTGTCTGAGGTCTCGCAGTCATAGGTGGGAGGCAGTCAAGACCGAAATCAGGTTTTCAGTTTTCTTTCCACTGCACCGTTGCTGGGGCAAAGAGAGGTCATTCAGCCTAAAAGCTGGGAGGCAACCATTTGATTTTTTAAATAAGATGAGCACAGGAGATTTCTCAAAAATGTTTTACGAGTAGAAGGGTGAAAGAAAAAAATCTAGCAAAATGCTATGAAGACAACAGGACAGATAAATGAGGCAATAAGTGAGGTGAACGTGTTCGAGGAGTTTGGATAGCAAGGGGAATAAGGAGATGGGACCTAGAAATACAAGCAGGTTTAAGCAATAAGCTTTTAGCTTGGGAATTTCACAGTGAGGATTCTGGGGTCAAAGGAACCAGGCTGGTCAGGACCTAGTGATGGAGCACACTCACAGGGGTTAGGCAGCCACACAGGATCATTACAGTGAAGACCACTAAAAGGGATGGCGGAATAATGTATTATATTTCAAAATGTGTTTGGTATGGACTGACCCCGGGATCAAATTTTATATACTCTCTTCACTAATTCATCTTCATCAATGGAAGAGTTGTTTCTCCCTGTATTTAAGTATATATCTCTTTTAAGAGAAAAAATTAAATACTCAGAACATCCCTCAACTTTTGAAAATGTTTTAAATGATAATTTGTATCCCATGTTTATATAGTTCCCGGCTCTTTTTGAAAGTAAAACACTTCCTACCTTGGAAATGCACCTTGAATGTATCCAGTGTAATATAAGAAGTACTGGTGACTGAATGAGTTTGCCATTATTTTATTACATTAACAGGCAGATGCTATTAGTTTTTCTGATCATTAAAAATAAAACAACTTAAAAAATACATTTAAGTTAATAAATGTTTCTGCTGGAGTTTAACAGGAACGCAATAGCAAATGATTTATTTAGTATCATTAATACTATAAGTTTACTGTGGAGTCCTCTTAAAATACAAATATGAGATCTTCTTTATCATGTGTCACTAGAGTAAGCATTTGACATTCTGCTGTTTTTTTTCTTTAAATGACAATTTAATTATGCAGTTACTCAGCACCAAAAAGGAAAGACAGCCTCACTGATAGATGCAAAAGCAAATGACTCATAGACATGATCTCAACTATCAAATGTCATAATTATTTATTGCATTCAAAATGATATCATCAAAACAAAGGAAGGAATTTGTACAGATTTTTCCAAAGCTTCTCTATATGCCCAATTTAACAGAGATAAATGCTAATTAACTGGCTTCGGATTAAACTGGGTCCACAAAGTGAATCTGCTAGAACTTTAACACCAATTTCCTTATTTCTTTTTTCACATGTTAATATCAAGAGGAACAACCTGTCCCTTTACTGAGCCTGAAAACAAAACATGTGGAGTCATACCCAGCCACTCTGGGTGGGTATTTTTACCCATGGACATATATTTAGAAACAGTCTTCAAGTGATTTTCTGAAAGAGCCAGAAATCAAAAAGACTGAAAAACTTATTGCTAATAGTCCTCTGTGGTGGTGTCAAGTAAATGGGTGATTTCTTGAAGAAAAGCCTTGATATATGATTCTAAGCAAGGGAAACCATTTTACAAATTTGGAAAATTTATTTTCTACTGGGTCTCCTCTCATCATAATGTGAATATAGTTCAGTAATGAGCTGACTGCTTATAAAATGATCATCCACTTAAACATCCATCTATCCCTTGGGTAACACTAGCTTTTCTTAGAGTCAGCCTATAGGTGGAATTATAATGTAAAAATTTCTATGCAGAGTTATAATAAACTTATTTCATAATGTCTAATTGTATTTTTTCCAAACTAATGATTCCATCACACTTTTTTCCCCACTATGTTTTTAATGAAATTTGATCTGTGTTTGCAAAAGATTCATGTCAAATGTCCTTTTCCTATACCAATTATTGCCAGAGAATGAAGCTATCTTGTATATGTCAAATGCAAAAGAGCTCATTTTGAATAAATCTATTTCCATAACTGCTATCTAAAAGTCACACAGAACTTCCTAGGATACTGACTTGAGTCTCACCAAAATAGTTTAGTGGAGACTACTAATAAACAGAGCTAGAAGCATCTTGAATTTTTTAAATTGTTTCTTACAAGACTTAGTGACTTATATCTAAATATATTCCTTTCAGAGCTTATTTATTCATTTGTGCATTCTCTCTCTCAATCTCTTTCTCTCTCTGTCAGTATATTTCCACTACACTAACTAAAATAAAGTGGGAAATTCTGGACTGTGTTTAAAATCTCCATCTCTCTGATTATGCTTAATATATCATAACTATATGGTCTTGTTCAGACCCTGAAGTTTTTAGGATTTCTGTGGGGAGGCTGTTAGATGTGGGAGTTTATTTCAGTCTGCAGAGTATTGTTTTGGGATTTGCCGACACTAACACTTTGTCTTTCCTGTCCCCATATACAACATGCCTGGCAAATTATAATTATCAGTATTTTCTTTTACAGAAGGATAATTATTTGTTATTTTTACTTAAGCAATAAAAGAACCTAACAGTGTTCTCCCCACAAACAAGGCTCATATGCACAGGGTTATTGGCCTGCCTGTCTGCATAATATGGAAAAATCCCAACTGCTCTCCATAAAACACACTGCCATTGTAAGTTACTCCAGCAAAACACCATGACAATTTTATGGAAATCCTTTACAAAGAGCTTCCAAGAGAAAGCGAGATAGTCACATTAAGAAGATCTCCCTTTTTTTAGTTATAATTCTATTTTAACTGCTGATGTTCATACCGGAGAACAAATGAATCACTAAAATGAATATTGGTAAGATTTTTGAGACCCGGAGCAAAATCCTTTTTGCTACAATTTATGATTATGTGGAGAGGGCACTGAACTCCCTGTGTGACAGTCATTGTAGTTAATGCAAGGGCCAAACTACCAAATTAGCTCATCTGGATTAGGGCGGATTAAGACAGGGATTTGTACAGCATTCTTGTTTCAAGGGCACTGGTCACAGATTTAATGAATACCTTGGTATCTACTGGGAATACTAACTTGAAGCTATGATTAAACAAATGCAATCATTCTAAAATCTGTTCATCTTTCTTGGTCCCCACCCTAATCTACAGCCTTCTTTTTAGTACCTCTCCTTAATGCTGGAGAGATCCGGGGACTCTCAGAGGTAAATTAATGCAAACTAGTGAATGCACACAGTATGCAAAACAAAATCCTCTAGCAGACCATGGGACCCGCCACAGCTCAGCAAGGCAGAACCCTTAGCTCACTGGAATGTGTAACATGTCCCCCCAGGCAATTGCTCATTCCTCTGTCCAGCAAAAGCAGGACATCTGTGGATTTACCTTGGCATTATATAAACTTTCCCAAATCTGTCTTTTTGCCACCTGAGCACACACATCCTTTAGATTGTTAGATGAACTTCAGAATCAGTAACAGCACTTGTGGGTTGTTCTGAAAAGATCAGAACAATTACTAAAAAGAAGGGTCCTCTTATATAGCATTACATTTATTCCAAAAATTGAGATTCTGCCAAAAATGTGCAAAACTGTGGCCATTGGGGTATTTGGCCACAAATAGGGAATACAAAGAGATGAGCAAAGGCTAAACAGGGATGAAAGAGGGAGAGTGACCCCTCTCCCCACTTAGCTATTAACACTGAGCAAAAGGAACTGCCCACCATCAAGCAGAGAAGCTTTGAAAGCATACCCTTAAATGTTTGCTCTGTGCCTGTTTTTCTCTTCTAGATACCGAAGGTCAATGGAACATCATTAGGGAGGATACTGTTCATGTACATGCCATTGACTGTGCTAAGCTCCACTTTCAAGTTTGTACATCAAATGAGACAATAACTATGAAGGTACACTGGAGGTGATAAAGTTCTCTCTACTGATTATTGATTAGGGTCATGGTCTTCTTAGGCATCAGTCATAGGGAGCATACTACGTAGAAGAAAAAAGAATAGCCATGCCATATTGTAGTTTCGACATTGTACTTTCACCTTAAATAAATTAAAGGGTTTATTTTTCCCAGACACTTCCTGACCTCAGGTCCTGTTTGGAAAAGCGATCCTGTTCAACTAACATTGTGTCCATGCTGGAAGCCAGTTTGACTCCTGGCTCGAGTTAGATGAAAAATGGCTGTGCACAGCCCATGATCTACTTACTTAAGGATATTTCATCTTATCTTAAAAATCTTAAGGATATTTAAGATTAAACAGTTTCTGTTGTACATGGACTCCGTTCAAGCCACTGATTTTTGAACATGAGATGTCTGCCTGAGTCATTAGCCTCCCTCTTACGGCTGCCAGAGAAGTATGGTCACCAGAGTCTCTTGCCAGGCTTCTTCCTATTTCCAGAAAACACGGCAAGTTATGAAGCCATTTCAAAATTTGGTAGAGAATTTCCAATGTGAAATATTGATTTTAGAGAAGTGACACCAAGCCCCATAGGAAGTACTTCATATTTACAAAAGTCCTATTGGAGAATTGGTCTAGTTTTGGTGTGCTCAAAATCCACTAAGGTTTTTATAAGAACCTGAGTCTTCTTGGTCTCTTTCAGTTGTCAGGGGCGCTGCTTCCTGTGCAATGAGCTGATGACAAGAGATTCCCAGTGCAAATGTGTATTTTCATTGGCGGTAGGTATTAATTGTCAGTACTAGTAATAGAAGTTTAGGGTCTATTTCTGTATTGATCCTCCTATTTACACTAGCTTTTCAAAGTGCTGGGATTCTGATCCAGTGAGCTGACAGAAAGCTCAAGCCTTCCGACAGCAAAGGGATGCCATGGTGACTCTGGGTCTGGCTGAAGCAGAACGTGGACAGAATGGTCAGCCACCCTTAGTTCATCACTGAACAGGTAGCCCACTGCCCGTGGCATCCTTTGCTAATTCTATCTAAATGTATTTGAAGAAAATAAAACCCTAATAGCTTTTATATTTGCTTTAAAAGTCAGTTATATTTTTAACCCCGACGGTAAGTGAAATCTGCCCACTTTTTTTCTTTTTAACCAAGAGTGGATTTGTTTCATGTTGAGGGAATATAAAAAGCAAATAAATAGTTGAACCTCGCTTGAGCTGAACTGAAGGTAAAGCATATTAGTCAATTTCCCTTTTAAACTAGATAAAATTCAAAAGCCAAACAATTAGTTTAGAAAAACAACACATTATATGCTTGAGTCAGATGTATAAATTAGTTGGAGAGATTTTTCACACCACATGTCTGTGACAAATGGAATTTATGAAGATGAACCTTAAAGTTTAGGAGAGTTAATGCATGTCACACAAGTAAACCACCTCCTTCCTCAAATGTTGTCAAGTAGTCTGTTTTACAATTTAATTTTAGTTTGTAGATACAAAGTGTAAATCTTTAAGATTTATTTTAAAGAATATTAGTACTCCTTCGAAGGAGACTAAGATGCTGAATACCCTTTATCCTTTCTTATCTGCAGGTCTTCTTTAGCAGAAAAATACATTGCCAGCCAAATGTAATTTGATCTTCCTAGAACTGTTTTGTAGTAGACTCAAGAATCATTCCTGATGAAACCAGAATCAATCAGCAGTCTTCTCATTTACACACTTGGTAAGTCATTAGCGACACATGGGGAACAAACATTAAAGAAATAAAAACTCCCAGGAGCATACCTTTATAGCATATTGACTTCCAAGCCTACTGTATTTTGGACGTAATTCATAAGACTTCATTCTCTTTCTAAATAAGGAGCAGCTATTTACCTTTTTTTTTTTTTTAAAGATTTTATTTATTTATTTGAGAGAGAGATAGCGAGAGCAGGGGGAGTGGGAGAGGGAGAAGCAGGCTTCCCGCTGAGCAGAGAGCCCAATGCGGGACTCGATCCCAGGACCCTGGGATCATGACCTGAGCCGAAGGCAGACGCGTAACGACTGAGCCACCCAGGCGCCCTACCTTTTTTTTTTTTTTAAAAAAAGAATGTTTTAAATAGCAAAGATTATTAAGTATCTTATGAAGATAAGTAATTTTTCCCTCTGGATACAAAAAGTTCATTTTCCAGAAATATGAAACATGGTTAAAGTTAAGCCTAAAAGGAAAATTATTTTTTTCATGTGAGATGTAGAAATGAATGAGACAATTCTTCATGAAATGTTCTGAAAATAAATCCCTCCATTATTATGACTAAAGAGAAAAACAAGGAAAAACTGGAAAAGTGATAAACTAGTGTTTATCACTAAATATAAATAAAAATAATTGGAATACCAGCCACTATTATTCACCACCTCCAGGTACCCAACTGTAGTAGAAATGTCATTAAGTACAGTCTGTTTTACAATCTAATTTTTATTTGTAGATACAAAATGTAAGGCTTTAAAAATGAAGATGTATTAAGTACTTGACAATCTTGCTAAACACTTCATAACCCATGTGACATTTGTTTCTCACAGTTTTGAAGTGAGGATTATTGACATTTACTGGTGAGAAACCTCTCCCCACGGAGTTATTGGCCGGAGCACACAGCTATCAGTGAGAGAAACCTCAACCTGAACTGATCTCAGCTATCGGCCTCTCAACAATATGCTTGCTCAGTCATAAAAACCTGAGCGCAGAACTGTGCACATAAGGAAAGCATCGCCTTAACCTGCGGGAAAGGTGGTATAGTCACAATCCTGGCTCAACTCATACGTTGAGTCCTGCTGAGAAGGAAGAGCAGAGCCTATGAAATCAGATAGCTGAGCAGCACTAACACCTGGGCGGGTGGGGTGGGGGCGAGCCTGCAAATTCCGGGCGGCTGCCTCCAAGCTCACCCCCAGTGTCCTGGCTCCACCAGCCCCACAAGGAGTATGCTGCTCTTTATTCCGCAACAGGGACTGACAGCTTCTGCAAAACATAACAAGTGTGAAGCAAGAGGCAGAGTGCGGAAAATAATTCCTCAATAATTTACCTTTCTTGGAGTCAGGCAATAGTGGACCCTTGTAACTTTGGGGATTGGTAGGGATTTTGATGTAAAGTTGGGAGGGAAAAGGTTTATCCAGAACATGTTCTGGTGGCGGACAACCCCGGAAGCAGGCTGTAGAGAAGACAAATCCTATTAAGCTAGCCGGGCAGGCTGAGAGCAGCTCATCGGTCTGGAGGCTGAAATAGCTAGGAAAGCCTCAGAAAAATCTGCATTGCAGATAAACCTCAGGGGAGACAGCTGAACTCTTAACATCTCCCCAAGCCAGCTTCTCTCCTGAGAGCAGAGTGGTCTCAGGTGGTGTAATTTAGAATGTATATAATTTCCAGGCCTTTCTGCAGACCTTGGATGATTTAACATACTTTCATCTTTCGCCTTGCTGCTTTTCACCTGTTTGTTTATTTACTTATCTATGGTAGTAGAGTGGGCAGAAAGGAGACAAGGGGCATGATAAACTAAACTGTACAGTACCTTCAACACTTCTACAGGTCTTATCTTTTATTTAATGTTAGGCCTTGCCTTTATCAAACTGATATTCCTCAGCTTCCAAACAACATAGAGAGCCAAGCATCCTCCTTGTCTCTTGCGAAGAGGGTGGAGAAATGAAAACTTAGAAAGTCATAATAATCGCTACCAATTACAGGGCTTCCGCTATGTAAATTACCTTCCTTAACTCCTGCAAGGCCTAATCAGGTTGTTATTGTCATTCCTGTTTTATACAACTGAGGCTTGATAAACTCCCAGTTTCTCACAGCTGATGAAGCGCACGGCCTGGCTTCGAACCCATGGGTATCTAACTTCAAAGTCTGTACTTACTTCACTACATTATAATACCCTTTGTTTAATGCTTCTAGTATGCCATTCCACTTGCAATAGGCAATAATAGCCATAGCCTCCAGAAATGCCTGCTCTGATGGGATGAAGGCATTATAATAAATAGCTTTTTAAATTGAGGCTGTTATTATTAAAAAAAAAAAAAACTTTTCTAAAAGACTTCGTATTTTCTAGAACGTGTTCCCTCCAAAATTTAGAATTCTGTAAACAAATGACTGTAATTAAAGTCTAGCATATGATTACAAGAAAAGCAAATATTGATAGAAAGGGGGAGGATGAAGAGGTGGAGCAGAGAGGATTTTTAAGGCAGTAACAATATGATACTACAATCTTAGATACATGTCATTATACATTTGTCAAACCCACTGAATGGACAACACCAAGAGTGCATCCTAAGGTAAGCTATGGACTCTGGGTGAATTATGAGGTGTCAGTGTTCATCCTTGGTGGAAAATGTACCATTCTGGTGACTGATGCTGATCCCAGGGGAGGCTATGCATGTGTGGGGGAAGCGGGTATATGGGAAATCTCCATACTTTCAATTTTGTTGTAAACTTAAAATTGTTCTAAAAAAAATAAAGTCATAAAAAGGGGTGGGAATAAAGTAAATATCTAATTAAAAGGAGAGAGCATATACATGGTTTTGATGATCCAGAGGATGGATGGGATTTTGCTAAGTGGAACTTTGGATGAGATATCAGATGCTTTTTAGGGAAGGAGAAGAGAATAAAGGATCAGTCTGTTAGTCAACATCGTTGTTTGAGCACCTCCTCTGTACCAGTCCCCTCAGTAGGTTCTGGGATTCTGGTTAGCAATGAGGCACACAGTCATGGAGGTTCTGGTCTTGTGGAGGAAACATAAATACAAATGAAAGAAATGCAGAGCGCTATGGGAGTATGTAAGGAGCAGACCTGTGAGGCCAGAGGCTGAGAGAAGACTTACCTGGGAAATCTCAGACCTAACCAATGAACAGGACTTAAATAAGTAGAGGGGCAAAGGAAGTGGGAGGGGAGGGGAGAGGCATAGAAAGAGTGTTCCAGGCAAAGAGAATAAAAATATTATGTAATAGCCCCCAGGGAATAAAGCCAGGATGGGCCTGGAGAGTCAGACAAAGAGGCTGATTCCTGACTTTATTATGAATTCTATGGTTTTAAACACAGGAATATCATGATTAGATTGTATTTTTAAAAGATGTGTCCAGTGACTATGTGTGTAACGGCTTATGTAGAGCAAGCGTTGATGCAGGCAGCTATCACCGTGGTCAAGATCAACGGTGATGGGAAACTAACACAGTCCTTGGGGATATGGATAAACTGGATGGTTTTGAAATATGTCTAGGAAGTAGTATTGATAGGACTTGGTAACTGATTGGACTAGTATATTTTAGGTAATTTTTTTTTTTTAAAGTAAGCTCTACACCCAAAGTGGGGCTTGAACTCACAAACCCAAGATCAAGAGTGGCAGGCTCTACCCACTGAGCCAGCTAGGCGCCCCTTTAAGTAACAATTTTAATATAAGTGTTATTTTATAAAGAATAATGATACTTGATAAGATGACATTTCAGAGCCTTTGAAAGTAACTCTAAAGTTTGCAAAGTTGTTATACAAATGATGACTAGGGTAGGCTGTAAGTCATGGAAGAACTCCAAATAACAGTGGCTTCAACAAAATGGAAATTCGTTACAGGGTTATATCATATTCAACATGACTGCAGAAATTCTAGCCATCAAGTGTGAATTCCTTCCTACCAGCAGAAAGGAAGAAAAGAGTGATGAAGAGTGCACTCCTTCCTTTTAAGCAGTTAATGTCAGTTTCACACACAACTTTAGTTCATATCTTATTGTTTGAAAATTAGTCAAATAGTTTCCCCCTAGTTGCCAGGGAGGCTGGAATTCTGGATCTTATTCTGAGTGTCCATTTGCCCACGAAACCTCCAAATAGCAGGGGTCCTTTTATTACTGAGGAAGAAAGAGACAATCAATATTGGCAGCAAAAGTAATCGGGACCACATTAACTATGGGCTAAGGCCTTAGAAATGAAGCAGGAAAAAATAACACAAATTGTACCGGCCCCGTACAACAACAGAAAATTAAAATACATTGGAATGAACTCACTTTGTATTAGCATTCCACATTTTGTCTAAGCTGCCAAGTACATTTTTTTAACCTCGGTGGTAATGGAGATAGACTGGGTAAGTTAAACAGAGCTCCCCCGTCAATAAATACTGCTTTCTACTGCTACAAAGCAGCCTCAGCGAGGCCAATATCTGAGCCTAGTTGTTTATGGTTTCATTTCCTTTACTTTTAATAGTGGCCATAAAAAGCCAAACAAATGCATTTTATTCACATTCCTTTGGATGAGGCCTTGAATTTAAATTATGTCACTGGATCCATTAACATTTAACTATGGCTGGTGCCTTATCCTCTACAGACATTCAACTTCAGAATGTAATAACCACATGCAGAAAATGAGAATTAATAGCAGTCAGAGAGTGAATCATATCTGCATCACTCAGCGTACACTCACATTGATTTATTTTGTTTGTCTGTTTGATGTGTTCTGTTTGTTTCTAAGAATAAAGGCTATCAATAAGATAAGATGCTGGGTTTAATAATAATTTAGGGAAAATACTCCTTTCATCAATTTTCTACAAACTGTTCCCAGTAGGTTGAATTCAAAGGCTGCTGGGACTCTTAACTTTCTTTCTACATTTAATTTTCTGTTACCATTTCTACAACTTTACTGTTTACTGTCATTCTAATTTTCTTTATTTTCCTTTTACTGGTGCTTCATGTCTTGACTGACAGAGCAGAAACCTTCAAGTAACTGAAGCCATCTTAAAGCAGTAATATTTTGGGGGCAGCTAATTAGTAACACTAAATTACACTCATTAGTATCATAAATATTCACATTCTTAATTTTTCCAAGTAAAAGGTATCAATCACACGACATTAAGTCATATGTTCTTGCCAAACCTAAAATTCAAATTTGTTTTAATTGAGCAGTGTGGTACATCAACCACATTCTTGGTCTGCTTTTGTCTTTGGTTTTCCATTAGGTGTAAAATATATCCATGAACAACTGCTTATTTTATTATTGCTATTAACACATAATTTCTGGTTCTTTTGCATTGCAGGTAGAGTTTTATTCTTTTTTTTTTTTTTTTGGTAGAGTTTTATTCTAGTCTCAAGTTGGCATCACTTGCATTTCCTAATGCACAGGCAAAGGGTTTTCTTGTAACCATGGCTATTCTCCACGTTTGCATTATTTGTTACTCTGGACCTATGACAACGTCTTATATATAAAGATAGCTTACATTTATATTCTATGGTACAGCTTTCAACATGCATTCCTATGTTCCATCTCAACTCTGAAAATCAGATGTGATCTTTATTTTACAGAAAACAAAAGGCCCAGGAAAGGGAAGTAATTTTTCCAACTAACTAGTAAATAGGAAAGATAGAACACTGGAATAGTAAGTACAAAGAGTACAAACTTAGATCGATGCTATAAAAATTCATAGTAAAGAATGGTAATGGAGGAGTTATCACACACACGTCTCCTTTCTCCTAATTATTATTAAAGTAATAAAAATGTTGAAAAAGAATGTAACCCTAACAAAAAATTTTGAAGATATCCTAGAAGTCAGAATATAGATGGAGAAAGAAAGAAAACTGCTGCAAGGAGGCCCCAAGTTAACAGTAGGTCCATCGCAAGGGAACCTGGAGAAATCCCAAGCTTAGAGTTTTCAAATACAGGGTCCAAGGAGGCTGAGACTATCATAGCAATTCATTAAGAAATGTATTCAGGGAGCGCCTGGGTGGCTCAGTCAGTTAAGTGTCCTACTCTTGATTTCGGTTCAGGTCATGATCTCTTGAGATCCAGCCTGCATTGGCTCCAGGCTCAGCGCAGAGTCTACTTGAGATTCTCTCTCTCCCTCTCCCTCTGTCCCTTCCCCCTGCTCGCACACTCTCTCTCTAAATAAATAAATTTTAAAAGTTTTTTTTTAAAAAGGAAACATATTCATAACAATTGGGACCCTTTCTATTCTTCTTCCTCCTTGCTACATTTTTAGTGACAGGAGAAAGCTTTTGCCCCCAACGGTGAAAATAAGAACTAGCCTTTAATGAAAGAAAGTGATTAGTTTGAGAACCACGTCTAGTATAGATAAATCTATGCAGAACTGAAACAATTGTAGGGATCCTAACCTGCTCACTTGCCAGTTGCGTCTCCGTGCTCCTCCTGGGATACCTGCTTCCTGAGACTCTGCCCACTTATCCAGAACCTGTAGGCAGCTGTCATGGTGATTGGAGGTGCAGATCTGCATGACTGCAGAGGAAACTTGCAGGAGCTACCTATCATCCTCAGCTTAGGTCTTCATACATAAAAACAAAAACCCCCAAATCCTCCAAATCAAGACATTTGAGAAAAACCAGTAGCATGAACAAGAAAAATATTTTTAAAATGACTCCTGAGGAAATAGAGA
>NC_138371.1:24388721-24434985 GCF_054177405.1 Leptonychotes weddellii
AAGATATAATTTCAAATGGTCATTTCCAAATGACCCCTGGCAGAAGGGGCAAATTGTTCCTGGTTAAGAATCACTGGCTCAGAGTAAAATGCTATGGCTATGGGGCCAGATAGACCTGGGTTTTTCTTTAAGCTCCACTAATAATAACCTCTTTATCTTTGGGAAATATACTTGACTTCACTAAACCTCTTCTGTGAAATGGGGATTAAAAAAACCCCCACTCTATAGAGTTCTTTTTCTTCTTCCTCCACTCCTCTCCCTCTCTTCTTCTAAAAATGTATGTACTTAGCACATAATATGGACTAGGTAAATAAGGGTTATTAATATTTTAATTGTAATTGTAGTAATGGTGATGAGGAAGAGGAGGAGAAAAATGTGTGGAGTGGAGGGTGTGTGAGCCAAGGTAGTGAGGGATAAGGAGAGGTCACTGTAGGCAATGGATGCTTGGGTGAGGGGTGTGGTTATGCTCCAGATCAGCCCTCTCCAATGAAAGTTATGTCATAATGGAAATAGGCTGCAGTAGGTAATGCTTCTATAAAAGTAATGTGGCTATGGAGCACTTGATATGTGGTTAGTATGACTAAGGAGGTAAAATTTTTATTCTTTTCATTTTAATTAATTTAGATTTAAATAGTTGCATGTGGCTAGCTGCTACCATATTTACTGGCCAGCACAACTCAAGAGAGCAAACAAGGGCCAAAGAAGAGTTTGTATTAACAGTCTGTCTAGGAGATTAATGGGGTGGTGGCGTTTGGGGCAGGAAGACAAGATAAAAGCATTTCAGCAACCCTGGCCGCTATAATGAGAACCTGGATGAAGATGACGGAAAGGAGAATTTGAGGAAGAGATAGGTTACCTCAATGACCATGTCCTCAGTCCTCAGTGGACCCAGTCTTATTGCTGTCTGCCTGGAGACACCTAATCTCAGCCCTAACTCTGAGGTCTCTGAGGTTATAATTTTTTTTTTACATATGCTACCCTTCCCTTTCTATAGCTGAGATCAGAACTTGGATCCATAGCTTCCAGCTTATTCTTTATAAGTTCTTACAATTATCCTAAAAATAGACAAATCAAAGATGCTCCATAGATCTGATTTTCTGAAGCTTTAATCATTTTCTTTGTGATCCTAGATTCTTGCTGAGTTATTTACCACTTGCTTAAAAGGTGAAACTTAAAACAATGGATGTGAAACTTAAACAATGGATTCTTCTTTATCTGTCAAATGCTTTTTAAATCATTAAGATTACATTTCTGTGGTATATTTAATCTGATCTCTTTTGCATACTGAAAAGTATAAAGCCTTTTCAGTAATAACTGCTATTTTTACTAATATTTACTGAGCTCCATGCCATACTAATCCAGGAATCTAAAGGGCAAGAGTCTTTTGGGAGAGCAGAGCAGTAACACAGGCCTACCTTGGGATGTGTTCTTTATTTCAGCAATCAAGTCAGTGCATTATTAAAATATTCCATATTTGGGACAATACACTCATTTATCTGCTTTGGCTGCATATTAGTAGAAAGTAAAAGCCTTAAGAGTCAGAACAAGGATATGAGCCAAAGGTTTACCGTTTCCTAGTGGAGGGACTTGGGTAGGTCATTTGCATTCTTCAAACTTCAGTTTTCTCATCTGTAATAAATATAACAACAAGATCTGCCATTCCCATTCCAGAGATTGCTGTGAGCTTTGGGAGGTCATATGCTTTGTATGACTTAAAAAGTGGTACAGAAATTTTTTTTTCTTAAAGTCTAAATGCTACTTGCTCACTGATTAGATTATTTCAATAATTTTATAAAGCAAAGTCGACATCTTGGGTCTTTTTTGTGAGCATAACATAAGAAACAACTAAAAATGCATGCACACATTAAACTATATATTATATTTGTTACTTCCCTATGATGTATTGAACTATCCACCACCTTTTAGAGGAAGTTTAGCAGTTTGACCAGTTAATATGACTCAGGACTATGGGTTCTTGTATCATTTTAAAATTTTTCCATTGTTAGATGTCGTATTTCCTCAACTACCAATGTAATCTTAAAAGTCAATCATTTTAGGGATTTCTGTCCCCACTATTTAAGGCAGTCTAGTTGTTTTTAAGAATCAACAATATCACAGATTCACCTGCAGCTATGCTCAAAATCATGCTAATTAGCTGCTCTTAGGCACTGAGAGAATCCTTAATGTCTACATGTTGTATCTTATTCTGTATATACAACCAGGAAATCTTACCATGAGAAAATCCTACAATGAACAAGAAGATACTTTTAAAGAACACAAAGTAGAAACATTGTTCACATTACAAATAAAACGTAAGATCTTCCTGAAAAGACACCTCATCTCTTAAGTTCCTATTCATTGTAAAGAAATAGATTTTTGTTGTAAGTGTTAAATAGAGTAGCTTTGTTTTAATAATTGCCAGATGTGGATCAATGAACATCCGGCTGCTTTAAATAGTCATAATCCAAAGTCATTAACACTAGGAGAGAATCTGAAGGAAGGTTAATTCGAACCATCTGAGGCAGACCCAAATGGAATCTACAAAAAAAGGGATTGATTCAAACTTTTTTTTTTTTTTGAGAGAAAAGGAGAATTTGTCAAGAAGACCAGAAGTTATCCTGTGCTACTCTGAGACTCTTAACTATTGACTAAATGTCAAAAAAGCATAGGCATGGTATTCGAATTCCGGGTATTTTACCAATTCCAGTTTGACTATGCAAAGACCAGTGTTGTCCACTATAGAAAGACTACAGTTACACACCCACACACGCACACACACGCACGCACGCGCACACGCGCACGCGCAACACTCATTTTCTTAGCTTCAACATGGCGCATGCACAAGGGCATTTCTAAGCAGACAACATAGTGAATGCAAAGATGCCTGTGACTTGACTTCTTTCCCCAAGTGCCTTCCTAAGTGTTCTCCTTGAAGAAATATGGTTATCAATTTAAGTTGACTTCTGTTCATATGAAAACTAGTATTTCACGGAATTTTAAATTCAAAGTTTCTATTGACACTGCTCACATCTACCTGGCTGTTCAAGTAAGCAGCAAATGACAAAATTACAGTGACAAAGATCACAGATCTGGTCATAGGTATGGCTTCTATCTAGAGATAGAAGCAGTCCTTTAAACAAAGGAGACATGCTAGTAAGTGTGAGAACATCAGAAATGTTTGATATGCAGTTAAGGTGTTTCCTTGATGGATAAGTATGCCATATTTATTTGATTGCTTATTTTCTTAGGTATTTTTTAGCTGCAAGGTGTGGTGTGGGAGGACTCAAACAGGTAAATGCTCCTAAGTTCTTGCATCTATAGAAGAGGACTAAGAGCCGCGTGGTGGAGGCAGAAAGATAACATCCCTCCAGTGGAGGCAGAAAGATAACATCCCTCCAGTCTGTCAAGGCTACTTGTGAACTCTTAGCCCCTTTGAACACTCTAATCATCTGCAAACACACACATTCTCTCCTCCGAGGAATGCAGGTTGCTGCCACCAACCAAAACATTCCACCAAAGAGAAATGATTTTGTTGGAAAAAATGTATTCCTTAAATCAGAGACTATCCTCAATACTCAGGAGTCCCCTGTGGCTTGAAGTAGAGTCCCCCAAGGCTTGTATGAGGAGTTGGGTGGCAAGAAGATGAGATGTGGACACCCAGAAGCTTTGCCACTAAGCACAGCGGGACAGGAGGGTTGTCAAGTGTTGGGGGGTGGGGACAGAGAATTTAGCAGGCTGGCACTGTGCTGAACACCCAGGCACAGAGGAGGTTAGAAGTTCAAAGAAATCACGAACCAGGGAAACAGAGCTGCAGTTAAGAAACTGGCAGAGTGTTATATGGAAACACACCCCCAAACCTGAGCCACGAGAATTCATTAGATGGCATAGTAAACATGGAGCATAGGCAGAGAGATTGAATGCCAGTAGCTCATTAGGGCTTGTTCAATGGATCTTCA
Organism: Leptonychotes weddellii; assembly: GCF_054177405.1. Taxonomy (NCBI): domain Eukaryota; kingdom Metazoa; phylum Chordata; class Mammalia; order Carnivora; family Phocidae; genus Leptonychotes; species Leptonychotes weddellii. The sequence goes on from NC_138371.1 coordinate 24,392,678, forward strand.
TAAAACAACTGGCTGGAATTGAAAAAGGCCAGAAAGAAAGATAGTTCTCTCACCATCAAAGAGGTGCGAAAGTATGTGGTGTTGCTGCCCAGAAAGAAGGGTTCCCGTTTGACTTGTTCATAATGACTGCTCCAATCCTTTCTAATTTTTCTTGCCTGGACATCTGCCTCCTAACCTCTTGCTGATCAAGGCATGGCACACTGTCTAGCCATATCAACATTACCTAGGAGCTTGTTCAAATGGAGGCTCTCAGGCCCCTCCTCACACCGAATGATTCTGAATCTGCATTTTAATGGGATCCCCAGTTGATTGATCTTGGCTTTAAAGTTTGAGGAGCTGATCTCCCAGTGTCTACTCTTACCATCTTATCATCCATTCTCTGCATAGCTGCCTGAGTAATGTTTTAATTTTATTTGTTCACCCACTGATTATCCCCCCCCACCCGGAAATAAAGTTCCATTAGGGCAGGAAAAGGATGTGAAAATGGTGTTCAATAAATATTCACGGAATGAATAAGTGGATTTTCCTCTAGGCTGTGATGAAGTCCAGGTGATAGGTAGCCACCCCGCCCCCCGCCCCCGGCCCGCCATATCTTTTCTTTACCACTAGAAAAGTCTCACTCTCTTTTCTCTTGCTTTTATCTATAGGTCAGACGAATTTTGTTTGCCAAGCCTAAATCCTTATCTGTGTTCTTTGTCTCCTTTCTTTCAGGAACTTTTCTATGTTGTCCTTCTTCTGCTTATATACCTAACACCCCCTCTTCTATATGTGCCCTCCCTTCAGCTTAGGACTTCCCAGGTTACTAACAGTAAAGTCCCACTGCCCGACATTGAGTCCTAGACCTCTTATATAGGTTTTCCTATTGCTTTCATATCCTTATTTACTCATTCACTTCTCAAGAATTTGCTTCTGTCCCCACAATTTGACTGGTTTGGAGTCAGACCCAGATTCAAAACTAGCCCTGAAACTTGCACAAATGTCTCAGTCTCTGTTTCTCCATTTAAGTGGAGAGAACAGAATGTATAGAGTCACTGCGGTCACTGTGATAATTAAAGTGCCTGTCACAGAGGCTGGCGCATGTCAGGTGCTAACGTCATCCTAGATCCCCTTGGTTGGAGGAAAGGTGAGGCTAATTTCGAAACCATCAAATTATATTTGACCAGAAATATGACAATATAAAATACAGTGATTCTGTTGTTCGGAAATAGCCCTTGGAAATAATGTGAAATATCGTGTGAGAGTAAAATATTCCATTCCATTACAGCATGAAGATGATAGTAAAAAACTGGGAAACAAGAGGAAACAAACATACCCAATGTCTTCATAAAAGAATATTACGCAGGTGGCAAAACGTTTTGAGATGCTTAAGATACTCTGAGTGGAAAAAAAAGGCAGAATTCAAATTGTATTGTTTTGATCCTGGTTACGAAAATTTAAATGCAATAGATGGAAGGAAGGAAGCTAAACAGGTAGAGTGTTAACCACAGTCTCTGGCTTGTATAATTATGGATAGCTATTATTTCCTTCCTTTACACTCTTCCAAATTTGACAAATTTTACAAAATGTGGATTTATTGTTTTTATAACAGAAAACACTACTGAAGTAAATAATACATTGAGCAGTCTTTTACTTATTCTCATTCTTCAACTTTTCTGCAGAATTTGAATTTTAGCCTTGTTTTCTATTATTTCACCTGTCCTCTTTTTTTCCTTGCTTTAAAAAAAAGAGTTCTTCCTTTAACTTTGTCAATTCCTTATTCTACAATCTAAATGTGGGTGCTGCTGAGAGTGTTCTCTCTGGTCCTCTTCTCTTCTCTCTTGGTAATGTCATTCACATCCTGTCTCCTAATTTCTCTTCTCAGTATTTGCCCAATGTGATCTGCCATCTACCAGACCAGTCTGCCTACAAATCCAGCCCATCATGGCCTAAACCTGCCCCTTGACTTTTTATTCCCTCCCTCATTCAGTCAGCATTTATTGGCTGTCCACTATGCCCTAGGCAGTCTGCAAGAGACTAGGATGCAAGACAAATGAAAGAGAGCCTTTTTCCTCAAGCAGCTTTTAGCTACCTTTCTCCCCTCATTTTTCTAGTTATCAAATTCAAATGTTAGAGCCAGCACTGAGTCCTTCTGTTTTTCATTCCTCCTACCAATCAAGCAGTTGCTATATTCTGCTTATGACTTTGAGCTCAGAAACATCTTTCAATTTCATGACCTCTTTTTTTATGCCCACTGTCAACACCCTCTCTGAGCCTTTATTATTTCCTGGCTTATCCTACGAGAGCTTCCAAAGTGATGTCTTCTTCAATATATTCTCACCCACAACTCCATCTCACATACAGAGATAAAGTAAGTCACCTGAAAACAGAGTTTAGGTCAGAGTGGTCTGCTATGCAAAATACACCCAATAGCTTCTCATCAAATACTGAATAATTTCCTCAAGTTGGTATTTAAGGTCCCCATTCGCATGTATTGGGTTGAACTGAATGGATTCTTACTTTGTAGTTCAGAAAGGGCAGAATACTAGCCATTTTATATGGTATGACTGAATACTATTTCCATCCTTACCTTATAAGAACCCCCTTCTTCTGCCCTGCACTCTAGAATATAAACGAGATCAGTCTACACTTTCCACGCATGTTCACTTTCTTTGGTCTCTTTGCTAATGTTTGTTCTTCCTGGAGCTCGTGCATGCATTCTCTCTCCCTTGAATCTGTCTTTTCATCCCTAACCTCCACCTCAAAAGACCCATCCTCCATGAAATATTTCCTGTTGAGTCTCTTCTCAATTGTTAGTACTCCTGGCCTGCAATGAAGTCCCTTAAGAAATTATTCATGTGTCTCTTATGGTACCAATGAGCCTTGAGGCTACTTCTTTGTTTTGTTCTGCTGCAACCAACTGAGCTCCAAAAGTGTCCTGTTCTATATAAGCCTTTGCAAGTGGAGCATCTTAATACCCATCTGTGTAATTGTTAGTGCTCTCAGTTATTTTTGTGGCTTAGTTAGCCATACTTAAGGTTGAATGTGGTATCTGCCTACTATACAGTACGCACACTGCATACTGTTCCCTGCTCATTTATTGCTTTTCGGTCATTTGGAACTTCTGCTATTATTTCCATTAAAAAAAAAATTGCAAAATAGGGGCGCCTGGGTGGCTCAGTCGTTGAGCGTCTGCCTTCGGCTCAGGTCATGATCCCAGGGTCCTGGGATCGAGTCCCACATCGGGCTCCTTGCTCGGCGGGGAGCCTGCTTCTCCCTCTGCCGCTCCCTGCCACTCTGCCTACTTGTGATTCCTCTCTCTCTCTCTCTGTGTCAAATAAATAAATAAAATCTTAAAAAAAAAATTGCAAACTATGGCATCAAGTTATGCTATTTAGTACTCGAATTCTCTGGCTAATTTGCTTATATAGATTACACTATTTAGTAATACGCCTTCATCATGATGACACAGGAGCGCTTTATGAATTAATTTGTTTTAAAACTTCCTAATTTATCTCTGATATTCCTCCTTAACTTAAAAAAGGATAAAGTTTTTCAGTTTAAATATAAAATACATATTAAAAATATAATATATAGCAGAGTTTGAATATTATGTTACATATTCTAAGATATATTTACTCCTAACTTAAGTATATAAAAACAAATATCTGCAGGCATACTGTTTTAACCTTATTTCAGTATATATCATGTGCATAAATAAAATATTAAAGCAATGGCTATGAGCCAAAAAAATCTACTAGAAAAAAAATGTAGTATGTTGTGGTTAATATTGAAGGACTTTGGGCCAGACTTGTGTTGATTGCCCAGCTGGAGTCTCCATTCATTCATCTATAAAATGGAGACCATACCCATCTCCCAGGATTGTAGAGAGAGTAAAAACAAGATAACATAAGTTAAGGGCTTAGGATATCATCCAGCATATAGTTAATAACAAAAAATTATAGTTGTATTAATACAAATAAATGGCAACAAGAAAAAATAGCATTCTCTAAAACTATTATGACTCTAGAAGTTTCCTTATATGTTATGAAATGATGTCATACTAGTCCATAATGAGCAACAAAGCATTTAAGAGGACTATGACATCATTTCTAGTATTACAGAGGGAGAGAGAGGGGGAGAGAGAGAGAGAGAAGGCCTCCTCCCCTCTGCTGCAGCAAAATCTTGGCTGAAGACATGAAGAGCAATAAACAATGTCCAGCTTGGGAGTAGTATTTAGGAAGCATCCACAAAGCAAAACTCATGCTGCAGTTTGGCTTCTTTCCCTTCCTGATAAAAGTGAAAAGGGACACTTCAAAAATTCTTTCCATCTTAACCTAAAACTGGAAAAATCCTTTTCTATATAGCTGGAGAAATTTTCACACATAGTTTTCCTGATTTTCTACCTGGTATTATCTAATTAATTATTATTAAAGACATATAGTGAATATTTGGGGTAGCTGGAAAAAAAAAGTACCAAATATCTGTTTTACAGTGTGCAATCTCATGAAAAACGAGAACAAAAAAGTAACGGGGGAAAATGCTGATGAATCATTTACCCATCATATAATTAAATAAATATTTGTTGGACTCCTACTGTGGTCCAGGCACTGTTTTATGTGTTGAAGATATGAGTGAAATAATTAACCATTGTCAAAACGAGTTTGATTAGCAAAACCGTGATACAGATCCCTGACTCACTCACAGTCCTAAAGTCAAATTCAATTCTGAATTGACGCCATAACGGTCTATTTCAATAAACTCTGGTTTATTACACAAAATCTGTCAACACACCCCTAGATAAATTTAAAATGGTCCTAGAAAATTTAGCCACCAAGAGACTTTTGGTGAGGTCATATGCCACTTCTCCAATACCCAGATAAACCTCAACAGAGCTGATTAGTTCCTATTAACAATATACTGAATACATTTTTTTAGTGGTTAGATAATAACATCATCCTTTTCCAATTCACATAAATATCCCATCGTTCAAAATTAATATAATGAGTTGCTAAACGAGCCTGGGGATTAGAAAACAGATTCTCACATAAAATATATACTGTGTGGATTTTATTAGATGGGAAAATGCCAAATAGATTTTTTTTTCCACCAGATACGAAATGTATTCGCCTACTCTGAGTGGAACCTAAAAGGAGAGGATAGTCCCAAGGGTTTTACAATATCCAGGAGGAAAGTAAGTCCTCTCTGGGGATTTCATACCTGATTCCACTGAGTAATTTCTAAGGAAAAAAATGCAATATATTTCATGTATCTCTGAGACTAGTCTATTCGATTTTGCTCAATATCTGAAATAAATGCAGTTTCTTTTTTAGAGCACACGGATTTATTTTAATGAATTCATTCTCTTGTGCAAAAATATGATGCGATACTGCCTACACTCTGGAAGGGTGGTGACATCTGCCCCTTCCCTCTCTCCCACGAAACCTACCCACAGTGGCAAGGCTCTTAGCAAGTGCTTGTGGAATGAATAAATTAAGGTTCTCATAATTACACACTGCAGAGGAAATTAAACAAGGACAATGCATTCGTCTCCTTCAACTGCTACAAATATTCACACTCACAGGTGCATACTCACAGACTTCTTGTATTTCAGGATCAGTCATCGAACTTTAACTATTTTTAAAGTACATAAAAAAAAAAACTAACCTCCCTGCATAACATATTTTGGGCTGATAAGCTTGAGAGGAAATGCTATGTGAAGCCAAAGAAAGATTTAAACGATGTTATTGATCTTCTCAGCAGGGCAGAAAATGTCTTCCATTTTTTGAAGGCAAATTACAAATGTAGCTTTTGTTGACATGAAGTCAAAGATAACTTTAAAGAATTAAACAAAAGGTAATGCCCATAACTGCCATCTCTAATCAGTATACATCCTGATGTTGAATTTGAAAATGAATATTTTTCATGTAAGGCAGAAGGCCCAGGATCAATGGATTCAACTGCTTCCATGACAAGATGAAGGATTACTTTCTTATGCCGATAAAGCATATACAAAATCAGTTCATTTAATAACGAACAACCTCAGCCTTTAAATATGGTGCTAAAGACTAGAGCATCAGTGAAGAAGTTACAATATTTTATTCACAAAACCCAACAATACTGAGTCATTCTTAGGCTCTCATCTCTAGCGCTCCTTCTACCTGGGAAGGGCAAGCCATTTCATTTACCCATTTAAAAACATCACTTATTAGCAAGATTCCCTCAGATAAAATCATTACTTTAGTATATTCCTGTTAAATTTAAATGACTGAATTTTCATTAAGATAGAGAATTTTTGATATTTTTTTTAGCTGCTACAATAATAAAAATCCGAAAATAAGCCAGACATATTGATATTTGTTAACAACTTGCAACCCAGGCAAAAGACATAATTCCTTAGACATCTTATAACCAAAACAGCCTTGGATAATGGCATTCTCTGCTTGGGAAATCATACATGTATAGACAATGATCAACGTAGGCTTACAGATAAAAGACCAACCATAGAGAGATTAATTTAAATAAAAACATTCCAAATCCTCCCTGATTTCCCCTCATTTAAACATCCACACAAAACATGCGGTACCTTTTAATTTTCTGAATGAGCAGTTCCCAATCAATGTTTCTTCGGTTAGAGACAACAAGCTGAAGAATCTACCGAAACAAAACAAAAGAAAAAAAATACATATACAGATTTGTTAACTATATATTGAAAATCATAACTCACCAGTAAGCAAATGCATTCTTTATAATCCAGATAATAAATCTATGTCTTGAGATCTGTAATACAAATAATGCAACACTCGAATTTTTGGGAAGCTCGGTAATGAACTTTAAAGCATTTTACTTTGAGACCACATAAAGCAAATCCTTTGAAAAATGGATTGAAAATAAAATGAAATAAAATTTTAAAAAACCCCGAAGCATTACCAGTGCATACGCAGTGATACCACCCAAGTCTAGCCTTTGAGGATTGCTGCAGAATCCTTCCCCCGGAGCGTTATCTCTACGGGCTGGCTCTAGCTCTCTAGCTCCAGACAGACGCAGTCTGCAAGCCACCAGCTCCTCTCTGTGTGTGTCGGGGAAAGGGAAGCTGCAAATTAGAAAAAGTCCCCGCAGTGGCGAAAAGGAAAATAAGGCGAGTGGGAGAGGGAGAGAGAGCTCACTAGCCTCAGAATTTTCGAGAATGATGACAAGCCACCCAGCTCCGCCATCATTCACTGACAATAAGATGCAGCCCTGGCTTATGATTTAGCGGTTTACCATAGGGGCTTCTGGTATCAAATGCCTGACAGGCATTTTAATTGCCTCCATCCAAGTGTGTCCCCAGGAGTCGAGTCTATAAGCCTATGAATGTCATCATCTGGTCTCCTTTGTGTTAATGCCAGACACACGCGAACACACACACACACGCACACACACACGCACACACTGTGCTTAAATAAAGAGTTTCCCAGCATAATATATAGGATTACAAATAAATCTGGCTACACAAACTGGACATGATAAATGGTAGTTTATGGGAATATTTTTATCTACATTAATGACGTCAGAGATTGTCTGATGTTCTGTCACTGGCCGCTCATTACGATATTTTAAAAACTGAATATCCAAAATTGTTTGTTTATTTATTGTTTATTTATATTCCAAAATAAACATCTGTGCTCAATAGAAAAAAGCACATATTTATTTGTATTTTCTTAGGGAAAATTCAATCCCCTTGTAACTGTGATCATTACACATTTGGCAACGTTTTCCTTACAAGGGAGAATGCAGCAAAAAACAAAGAGGATTAGGAAACCAGGGTTGATGTGTGATTTCTCTGGGCAATCTATTTTATTCCGTTTACAGACAGAAGCGAAAGGAGGTGGCAATGAGCTTGGGTACCGGGACCTTACAGTCCCTGAGGGCCAAGGCAGAGAATTGAATCTCTGGCATAATCAGTACCCCCCTTTATGTTAGCAACTGAAATTAACAGCTGAATATCCCTGTTTCACAGTGCCCCTTATGCAGGGAGGTTAAATGTGGAATAATTCCCTGCATTTATTGCCCGGACAGAAGGGCTGGGAAAAACATTAATAAATAAATTAATTTTTACAGCATTGTTAGCTTCCTGCATCAGTGAATGGAGCAAAATTCAATGTATACCAAAAGGGCCGGCTGTGAAGAAGGTTGCTGGGAGGGAGCATCACCATGGTTACCGGAAACAGAAAGTACTGAGAAAAATAAGGTAATGATAGAGAAAAGGGAAGGAGACTCCAGGGGAGGAAATTTAGAGTGATATGCTTCATTCTTTGCTTTCTGGAAAGAACTGTGTCTATCAGTTTTACACTCTATTTTGAGCGCATTAAGATGAATTTACATTCTCCATTAGCCACCTTTCTTCTCCACTTTTTGATCATGAGCTAATTCTGCTTTCATAAATATTCAGATTATGGTTCTTTTGTATGAGATGGTTCCTACTTCTCCTTGCCTCTGTCCATATCCCGGATTCAGGAACACCACTCAGCCTAGTCCACACCCTTTGTTTCATAGGTGAGAAAGCTGAGGCCCAGGGAATCTGGCCAAGGTCACAAAGCAGGCTGGTGATCCAGCAGACACACCATCCCCATTCTCTGACTTAGGTGCCCTGCTTTTCTTCTTTCACCAAGTGATTTTCTTTCTGCGCTCCCTCCCGTTCTGTGTGCAAGAAAAAATGACTCCAAAATCATCCTTTGTCTTTGATTTTGTGAGCTTTCCTTTATTTGCTAAAGCAGTGATCTTCGTCTTTAAAATATGTTCCATAATTCTGAGACTAGCCTTGCTTAATATCTGTGTTGTGCTATATCGGAGGTCTGAAGAATCTGGGGTAATTATGTCACTGCTTTTCTTTCATTTCCAGCCCGGCAATCAGACGAATTGAGCATGATGGCCCTTTTGTGATCCTATCTTGCCGAGCCTGAACTTAATCATCATATACTAGGCACTCTATCATCCCTGGCATCGTTCTTTCTGCAAGCATGAAATCGGGCAATCAAACTGAGCTGTCCTCCCAAGGTTCCTCCTAGTTAATAGACAGTGTGAAGTTTCATGAGGTTACCCAAAATAATGAAACTGGAAAACTGGGAGCCCAGGTTAAAAAAAAAAAAAAAAAAAAATTAAGAGAGCATTCACTCAAAAACAACCACTGGGAGGCGCAATATTTGTTAAAATCTTTCTGAGTCAGCAAAAATTGTGATTAGGATTTTGACCTTGATGCGCTGTGTTTATTTCCTTCGTAAAATGTTCTTTCAATATTCAGCTGTTATGACTCATTGCTTTTAGGTTAACTCATCCAGAGGTAGGATCAGACTGACTTTTCTGATGTCTAAAATAAAGTTGCGGCCACCACTACTGTTCTCTGCCCCCAGTACGTCATCTATCAAATAAAGAAATCACGTTTAAAAAAGTGATTACCCTAGTAAAATTACAGGAGATTTCAGATTTCAGTTAATCTTACATACTGGTTAGGATTCTTCTCTTCCAAAAAGCCCATTCCTTAAACATGATCCCTCTGTTAAATGTCTATTTTTCTTCAGTGATTTGGACACTAAAGTTATTTTTCAAAACAAATGTTCTAATATGTTATATAAATTATTAATAATATGGTGTTCATTTCTGAACACAAAAAATAATGCACAAATGATGTCATTTCTTGAAACATAAATCATATTTTGTCAGAATCTCCTAAAGCACACATAATGGTCCTGGTCAGTCTAAAAAAATAGTGCAGCTTCAAAAATATTTAATACTTTTTCAGGAGTCATTATTTGAGAAGACCTGCTTCGTCACTGAGAATGAGTTGGTAAATTCTTTTTCCTTTTTCTTTTTTTCTTTTCATTTGTTAGTGGAAGGAACTGCTACTTTAACATGTCCATTGTATAGTAAGCACTATATAATTCTTCCCTTTAATTACATTCTAAGAATACAAAATGGCAGATAATTGAGAGCCTTTCATGATTTTTTGTATTTTTTATATTTATGCTTATGAGCCTAAACTGTACTGCTTTCCTTATCCTTTCTCTCTTTGACAATATTCTAGACCTTGGCTTAGTACCATTCATCAGTTCATCTAGCCAGTTTTGATGACACACATACATATATTTCAAACACTTGATAAGTTCTAGGTATGGGGGAAAAACATTTCCTTCTATAGGACCTTTAATTACAATGGAGGGGTCATAAAAATAAAGAAGAATCTAAGCTGACACTTTCTCTCACTTTGATGACACACTATGTCTCTGCCCTGTGTTACAATCTGCTGCATCTCAGATCCTGATCTTTAAGAATCTGATTTAACTATATCCCCAAATTCAGTTAGCTCAGCCCTGTGGCTCTTCTGGAAGACCCTTAGTTTTACTCTCTAAATATCCTGGCCTATGTATTTGTGTGTCACTCTTGAAGTTTTTTAGGAATGAATAATGGAGGTATTTCTTCCTTACCTCCTTGAAGTCTTTGGTCATAGAATCATCTTCCCAGCCCAGGCTTTCCTGACTACCATAATGAAACCTGCAACCATGTCCCTCCCACCACCCTTCATCCCTTCTCCTTCTTTCCCTTTCTACAGCACTCACCACCTTCCATCACACCATAGACTTGTATTTATTATGTTCACTATTTATTACCTGCCTCCCTCTGCTAGGTCCGTGAGGGAAATCATCTTTACGTGTTTGGGATGCTGGTGTATCCAAAGCACCCAAAACAGTGGCTGGGAACATAGCATTCAAAGTATTTTTTTAAATGACTAAATGTGAAAATCACATTAGTGGATGAATTGAAGCATTTAAACACAAGACAAGTCTTTGTGTTTCATATTGATTTCCTTGCTCTATATATTCAGTCTTCCTTATGAATATTGTATTTTATTTGTATTATAAATCACATTTTCCCATGGAATCAATATTTTTTGTTATTTCCATTAAAGGATATACATTTATTTAAAATAGGGACTTGTCAAAAAAATAAAATAAAATAAAATAAAATAGGGACTTGTCTCCTGCTTTCTTTGAATTCTGCAAAGTACCTAGCATAGGACTATCAGTTCTTAAATGCTGAGAAAGAGCTTATTTGATAAACAATGCTTGTATTGGTGTTAAACATGCTAACATTTAATCTTTAGATTATTTAAATAAAATGAGAATAGTTAATAAATCAATATTACCTTGTGGTCAAAATGCTTAGAAGCAGCTTTTTATTTAATTTAAAAAAAGTTTAAGATTTTATTTTTAGGTAATCTCTACACCTACCGTGGGGCTCGAACCCACAACCCCAAGATCAAGATTCACATGCTCTACCGACTAAGCCAGCCAAGGCACCTCTGAAGTGGCTTTTTATAAACTGACTATATTTACTATACTTTATACTTAAAAAATTAATAATAGAAATAATAATTAGATATAATAGAAATAATAATTACAGTTTTACATTATACTCTTAAATTTGTCATTTTAAATATAAGCAGTTATCTGGGTATTTTACAAATTATTATGACATTCAAATTCACTGCACACTGTTTTGCCTTATTTACCACAGATGGCATCTTTTCTTCCAACAAATTTTGTCCCCTCAAAAGCATACTGTGGTCAGACTCTATGGCCCAGCACCCTCCCCGCTATAAGACCTACTGAGTCAGAATTTCCATGGGATGGGCCTGATACCTGTGTGCTCAAGGTGACTTGAATACCTGGAAAACCTGGGGAAATATCGCTTCCAGGGGGTATACTCCTTCAAGGGAAGTCTAGAAAACTTGGGTGTTTTGTCTGCAGATTGAGCTCCTGCTAATCACAGGTAATGCTCACAAAGCCTCCGTAGTTAAGGTTAATTGATGCTTTACTTGCTTATCCCTTCAAAAGGACTGTAAATGTGCTTAAGGGAAGAGGATATATCGATAATAAGAGTCCCAGTTCCTAACATAAAGATTTAATAAACATTTGTTAATGCAAAAAAAAAAAAAAAAAAAAAGAGAAGTATTCTGTGGTTAAACAGAAAAAAAGAAGAAAGAAAAATGTCACAACTAGCATATCAGTTTGAATTACATGAAATGTTGGAATTCCATTACTTTTTAACGTATAAAATGGCAATTTCTTGTGGTTCAACCTAATACCTGGAAAAGTTATAAAAGGAAGCAGAATGGAGTAGAGTGAACTGTACAAAATGTCCCAGTCTCCAAGCAAGGGCAAGTGCTCAATGGCCACTAATTAAAATACAACAAGTTTCAAATCCAATCTGTGGCACCTTCCAGAATATTGCAAATTATGGGAAGCATAGCCCCCAAGACTACTGATATCTTTTAAGGCCATGAGGTATTATGATTCATTGAGGATGTGAAAATCTTCTAGAAATGTTTCTTGAATTCTTTGACAAATTCAATAGTAACTCTCTAGATCTCATATTCTAAAATGCATGGGCAAATAGAGTCAATGTAGTATCATCAGTGAAAGACATATGCTTTAGGGGATTCCTGATTTTGGGGATGAATAACAACTGTTGGGAGTTAAAAGACAATCACTAAGCACCAAAAAGATAAATTTATCTAAATTATTCATATGGTTTTCTTAGGTTTTTCGTGGCAAACTACAAAAATTAATAGCATAAACAAGGCTGAATTATCTTTTATAAAAAATAAATAACCAATATCTTGAGAAACTCATATATAGGATTTTGAGAGCAGATAATGAACAAATATATTGTAGATGGACAAAAATCCCTCTCCCCCAATAAGATCTTTAAATCATTTGACTCCTGCCCCAAATTTTTCTTGTTATGATTAAAGAGAATGAACTATATTCATTAGCTTGTTGTATACTTTACCTTTCATTAACTTTCACTAGGTATTTTATGCTACTGAGCTGGATTTTTTACTTATTTAAAATTTGAAAATAGATGTTATTATCCAGGCCTCAAGTCCTCTAATTATTTGCCTTATTTTATATTTAAACTATCTCTTACACTTACAATCAGTAGAAAAAAATTTTAAACCAGGATATTCAGTATTTCCACTGAATTTAGATAAAGAATGAATCAGAAATGAGGTATGTTTGGGGCGCCTGGGTGGCTCAGTCGTTAAGCGTCTGCCTTCGGCTCAGGTCATGGTCCCGAGGTCTGGGATCGAGCCCCGCATCGGGCTCTTGGCTCTGCGGGAAGCCTCCTTCTCCCTCTCCCACTCCCCCTGCTTGTGTTCCCTCTCTCGCTGTCTCTCTCTGTGTCAAATAAATAAATAAAATCTTTAAAAAAAAAAAAAGAAATGAGGTATGTTTATAAAGAAGGGAAGAGCCTACTGACATATGGGTCACCCATGGTCATCTTTGCCATCTTCACTGTGATTCTGATTAGACTTGTCCTGCAGCAGGAAGGATGAATATATTCCAAGCAAGGAGGGTGAGGAGTAAGGCAAGATAACTGGACTACTTTCCAATTGCTCTTGTATCATGCTTTAATCCTCTGAGTCATCATGATCAGAGTTTGGCTTCATGATTTCATTTTAAATCTTAGTGTGGTGATTTTTTTTTTTTCTAAAATTCAGTTACATTCTTATCCAAATATAAGGACAACATACATTTCAAATTATTTTTGGGTTATGCACCATTTTTAATCTCAGAAGTATTCATATTTCACAGGAAATTTTTCACAGGTAGTTTTAAAAATAATGTACTTTTGTTTTTGTTTTTCTTTTTTTAAGATTTTATTTATTTGAGAGAGAGAGAGAGCATGAGTAGGGGGAGGGGCAGAGGGAGAGGGAGAAGCAGACTCCCCACTGAGTGGGGAGCCCGAAGTGGGGCTCAATTCCAGGACCCTGAGATCATGACCTGAGCTGAAGGCAGCTGCCCAACCAACCGAGCCACCCAGGCACCCCACTTTTGCTTTTCTTTATTCCATTAATGTCCTTATTTCACTCATCAAGGTGAAGCCAAAAAGATGATGTAAATAGAGAAGGAGAGAGAGAGAGAAGTTTTTCTCATTGTCAGCACTCAAAATACAGTTTGACTGCAATTTAGTGAAATAGCTAGCTCCAAGGCCATATTTAGGTTGTGTATGCCATTACCAGGAAGGCTTAGGAAATGACAGTGCCCAAAGTTCTATTCTGCTCACATACTTTCACCAAAGTAAACTGAACTGGACTTCTTTTTTGAAAACAGTGCGATGTGAACTGCAATTCTGAAAAATAATTACAGGTTCAATTCATCAAGTCATAATCTCATTACGCTTGAAGAACTAGGTTGGGAATAAAACACTCTCCAGATGTTGAAAAAAAAGCTTTAATGGCAGAACAACTGAAACTCTCACACATGGCTGGTGGGAGTACAAATGAGTGTGAACACTTCTGAAAACTCTTTGGCGATTTCTAGTAAAGTAAAATGTATGTCTACCTTATCAGCCAGTAATTTCATTTCAAGGTATATACCCAGGAGAACTGAATACATATGTTTACCTAAACACATTTTTAAAAAACTGTGCTTAGCTTTATTCATAATATCATGAAATCAGAAACCACTCAAATGCTCAGCAATAGTAGAAGATATTATGGTATATTCACAAAACGGATTAGTACACTGAAAAAATAGAATGAAAAAGAATTACTGTTGCATGCAACTCTACAGATGAATGTCATAGGCATCATGATAAGAGAAACAGACACAAAAGAGTACATACTATATTATTCCATTCATATGAAATTCAAGAACAGACAAAACTAATGTTCAGAAATAGAAGTCAGAATAGTGTTTATGTCTATGGGGACTAAAACAAAGGGTAGAATTGACTAAGAAGAAGTACAAGGCCTTCTTGTGACAGTTGGGGGGTGTACAATTGAGATGTATGTGCTATATTAAGGTAGAGTATACCTCCGTAATAATAATAATAATAACAATAAAATACTATGATGCCGGGCGCCTGGGTGGCTCAGTCGTTAAGCGGCTGCCTTCGGCTCAGGTCATGATCCCAGGGTCCTGGGATCGAGCCCCTCATCGGGCTACCTGCTCAGCGAGAAGCCTGCTTCTCCCTCTCCCACTCCCCCTGCTTGTGTTCCTGCTCTCGCTGTCTCTCTGTCAAATAAATAAATAAAATCTTTAAAAAAAAAAAATACTATGATGCCATTGGTTTAGAAACTCTTTGTTTACAGCAGCACATTTTAGGATCTAGGGTGAACATTCTGCAAAAGGGCTCTGGTCTGAACATATGTACACAGGTATGGAACCATGGCTGCATAAGCGAAGGTCCTATGAGGATTATGTGTTTGTTAAATAAATGAGCTGTGAGGGGGATATATTCCTTAGAAGGAGAGAACTTTTTTTAAAAAAGATTTATTTATTTATTTGAGAGAGAGAGAAAGAAAGAGAGAGAAAAAGCGTGAACTGGAGGAGGGGCAGAGGGAGAGAGAGAAAGAATCTCAAGGAGACTCCACGCTGAGCACAGAGCCTGACACAGGGCTCGATCTCATGACCCTGAGACCAGGACCAGAGCTGAAATCATGAGTCAGAAGCTTAACCAACTGAGCCACCCAGGTGCCCCAGGAGAGATCATTTTACATGGGCTTTTAATAAATAAATAGGAAACTGAAGTAAAAAACTATATAGTAAAATGTATATCTTAGAAATTTAGCAACATGTGAAAGTACTTGTCTATAGCAATACACACTGAACTACACTATGATGACAAAAACATGGACAGTTAAGGTGCTTTTTATACTGTCCCTTTCACACGAATCCCCTGCCCCCTGATGCCCACCATAATCACCAGTTTACTTCAAAATCATCTACTTCTTTGCTTCCAATCCAAATCTTACACATCCTTTTTGGTCCATTTAATGTTCTGCCTTCTTTTATGAAGGCTTCCAGAACAGCCCCACCACACAGTGCCATGAAGCACTTAGCTTTCTCAGAATCACCACCATATCAAAGAAAATAAAATCACCATGACACCATAATGACTGATACTATATATATGGCCTTGGGCTGGTCTTATATTGATTATATTTATTTATTTATTCTAATATTGACCAATTAAAAAAGCATAAGACACAATTCTAATATTAATAAGTACCTATAATGTGCCAATTTCTTTCAACACATTGTTTTATTCAACAATTCTGAGAGTTATGAACTTCCATTTTACAGTTGAGGAAATAGTCCCAATTAGGTTTAGTTATATGCCAAGCACACAGCTGGTAAGTGGTGAAGCAGAAATTCAATCCCTGGACTTACGAGTTCATTAGTTTGTAATTCAGCCTAACAATTCCAAGGTGTCATCAGAAGAGAGGAGATAAATTAAACATAGAATTAACAACGTTCCATTTTTCCAGGGCACGTACTTTAAAGACAGACTCTATTAGTCTAAGTGTGCATAAAAGAGATAGTATTAGAAATAAACATTTTTACTTTCAGAATTACTTCAGTTTCTATCAGTTCATATAGAAACAATGTATATGTGTGAACACAAGCCTTCCTATAGTGAAGGAAGACATAATTTTATTATCTATTTGGTCTAATCTTGGAAGAGCAACATGCATGGGATATATGTTCATGTGTTTTTGAAGAACTTCACTGTTTGACAGTATGAGTTTATTTTGTATGTTTTTAAACCTCTTGTTGAAATTAACATGCCTTAGAAGTATAGATTTAACAGTAAAATACCTGTCTTACATAGTCAATTACTACCCTCATTTTATTATATCAAGGAATAATCGGATACCATGGTTAATCTTAAAGGTTACATCAGAAAACATTATATCAATATCATATGCAAATGCATGCCTTGTTTAAATTAACTTGAATTAATTTGCAGTTAAATTCTAGGTGTGGGACACTCTTCTTTCAAATAACTTATTTCCTCCATCAAGTCCTTCCTCAAATATTATCTTCTCAGTGAGGTTTAACTTGACCCTTGCAATCTGCAATTCCCATTCCCGATCTCCTTTATCTTATTTGGCAGAATACTTATAATTTTCTAATACACTATATAACTTATTTATTGTGCTTATTCTTTATTGCCTGTCTCTCCTCATTCATTTGTAAGTTCCAGAAAGGCAAAACTCTTTGAAGCCCTCCTCATTTGTTCACTAATATCCCCAGGTACTTAGAACTGGGCTTGGTACATAATCTGCACACAATGAATACTCACTGAACTCATGCATGCATGAATGGATGACTACAATTATAACACTAAAATTCATATAAAAAGCATGAATTATCTCCTGAAAAATCTGAAGTCTGAGTTGAAACAGTTGACAAAATCTGTAGAAATCACTAGTTTTAGAAATAACTTGACAAAACACATGGTGTAATTATTTTATTTATTTTTACATCTTGGTTAACTAATTAAATATACAAGTCTTAGGCTTTTCATCTATAACACATTTATAGCCATGTTAGGTATATCTCTCTCTTTAGATATTTACAAATAGTTATCTGTTTATTATTTATTTTGACAAAAACTCTTCTAGCATTTTTTTTACATGCTTGTGAATCCTTAGTTATAACTTGCATGTTTATCTTTAGCTTTCCAATCATCTAAAAGTTGATACAAATTGCTTTCTTTCACTACATACAACCAGCTTATAGGAAATCCATATTTATAGGAGAAATGGGAAACCATGGAAGAAAACGATGAGATTTAGTGTTGAGGAATTCTCACTCAATGAAATTTTCATTTAACAGACTGTCAAGCATAATCATCTTCAGGAGTTAGGAATTTCTTGGCTGATCTTCCTGGAAGCAGGAAATGAACCTTTATTTTATTGAATGTCTCTACAAAATGGGACCATTACGATTTAATTGAAGAATAAATAATGGCACAAAGTCAAATGCCAAAAAATCAAATGCTGCATTGCATGACGTTAGTTCTAAAATCCTGATTTCTTTTTGAAAAATGTTAAAAGGAACTATGCTGGTCATTGCTTTCCAAGCTTTCAAAATTGTTATCTCAATATTCTAAACCTTTTTCATTCCTTCAAAATTTGGCAACTTCGTAGAATTGGGGTGCTAGCAATTCTTGAGAGACCAATCCTTTTGAATTAGGCAGTCTTTAACCTTAACATTAGTACCAGATTATTCTGAAAAGGTTTAAATTCTACAAGCTCTTATAGCATTTTCTTTCAGTGTTAAATATTTCCAGGTCAAATCATAAAACGTCTACTATGATGGTTTAATAAATGCAATGTCATATGTGGAATGATTTCTGAAAATGTATATATTTTTTAAAAAATTTATTTTGTGAATAGCCCAAATCCACATTCCAAAAACTTATGAAATCCAAATTTATTCTCTCTGCTGTTTAGGGGAGAATTTACCCTACGATCACAGCCACCAGCCAATACACATACAGTTTCTTAGTTCCTACGTCAGAGATGAGAGGAGAGAATTAACTAGTGATGCAAGTAGTTATTTGAACATAGTTTAAATAAAACAGTTTGGCAGGACAACAAACTTTGAACATTTAGAATAAATCCAATGCTATATCTAAATGTGCACTAAAGTCCTAAATCCTCCTATTGATTAGAATTAGAGAATATAGATTATGAATACCAAACCCCTTGTTAAAAGAAAGGGGAACTGGAATGGAGAATGGGAATACTTCTATGTTTCATCCCACCATCAGATTTCTAGGCTACAAAAGACTCTAGATAAAAGATATACTGGTTTTTAAATTAAAAAGAAATATTAGACATGATCCATGTCTATGTGTCTATGACACATAGATATGTCTATGACAATCCTTCTCAACAGTACCATCAAATTGGCTAGAAAGAGTTCATGTGGGAAGAATTCTATATGGCAATGTTTGAAATTACATTACATTTATACTATCATTTTCCATAGTTCTGGGGCTTTCCCCTCCTTTGCTTCTAATAGCAAATATATAATTAAAGAAATAAGAGTTTAAATTAAAATGAAACTTAATATGTTGGGGAAAAACTCAATTTTTTTTCTAGATATTATCCATCTACTGTGACTTATTTTTCAAATGGCTGCAGAAGCAGCCATTCTAAGTATCTGAGCCAATGAATCTGTCTGGGAGAGAAATTTCCACATCCCTAAGAACACTAACTTTTTTCTCAAACTGCCACACTCTTGTGTGCTTTTTCTTCCTCTCCCATTCTCCATGCTTTGTCTACCCCTTTCCAACACTTCCTTCTCCTTTAACCCCAAACTCATGGGGAGCATGGTCAAGGAAACAGGAAAATATTTAAGGAATCATTTAGACAACTTTTCTCTACCCAAGTCTTTGGCTTCATTTTAGTTGAGGGCAAACTTTATGTGTTTTACAGCATTTTCTTTCTACAATATCTGGTAGATTCTTTTTACATTGGTGCAGAATAAATAATTTGTTTCTTGGGTGTTGACTCAGAAAAAAAATGGAATTGGAAATGGGGAGAAAAACATATAAGCTTTTGTGGTCATTGTACATAATACTCCAGCACGGTATCAATTTATTTCGAACTCAGTAGAACTAAGGAAATAAAGACAAGGGAAGAGAATGCCCAGCTTACAGAAACCTTCTGCTGAGACACCTGTGAGCCCCATTAGAAAAGAGCAGGTGGTACTTCAATGAAAGGTTTTTTCTAGATGGCAATGGCTGATTATAAGTCTCTCAGAATTTGTATTTTAATTTGGAAGTGCTCAGTAGGATGCAGGATTGATTGATTGGCTGATGAGAGAAGGGGAAGTAGAGCCTGCATTAAGTGGCATAAAGAATACAGAAAGGGAAACCTTTGAGTAATTGGCAGTCAGGACATTCCATTAAAAGCCAAGTACAACAAAAGAGAAACTTATTTTACAACAGGGGAAAACTTTGGAAAGGGTGGGGGTGAAGGGGAGCAAAGGTAATAAAATGGCACAGAAATGCTAAGATTGACCCAGTGCTATCTGTGCATCATCTGAAGGAAAAAAGTAAATAAAAACTGGTGACGTGTTAGGAGGGCTGAGACACGCAAATCAGAAGGAAAAGTAAGAATAGGGAAGGAAGGGTAGAGAAGAGTTAGAAGATCAAGAGCTTTGGAAGCAAACAGGGTTTCATTTATAAATCAGTGAGCCTGTCTGACAGGTGAGGCAGGCTGAGGCACTTGAAAGATCTTATTCAGTGGCTGGCATTACTGAATGCCCAGCTGGGTCTGAACAAGAGTAGTTTCAAACAGGGACATTGTTCCAAAGAAGTCTTAAGTTTCATGTGCCCTCCAATGCAGCCTTATAAATCTTGAACAGCATCAATATTCACCCACCACCTGCAATCAGCATTACTCCAGAATTTGCTGGACACAGCAAGTCCCTAACAGGGAATATTTTAATTTGGATGGCTGGCCCTCTACTCAGGACTTACATGTATTGATGATATGCAAATCAGCTCAGTTCAGAAGCTGTCCCATCAATAGCATAAATTAAGTGTATCCTATCCTGAGGATTATCTTGGAAAGAGAGAATGTCACCCTCAATATGCCTATGGTCTAGAGGTGAGCAGTCAGCCATCTCTGAGTGAGGGAGAGTGAAAAACAAAGAGTATTTCATCATGATTGACTGCCTGATGGCATTCTTCTTTAGGTTAAGTGCTTGATTACTTACGTAAAATATCTTTGCTCAGAAAACTTTTATTTTTAACATCTGTGCAGCCAAAGAAGAGATTCAAGGTTAGCATTTTGATCAAAAGCCCCTGATACCGCACATAGGCAAATAATGAGTGAAAATAACATTAAATTGTGACCTTTGTGGTAACATTGCATATAATGACCTCTAGCATAGGACACCTGTTTTGTCCTAGTGAGAATGGATCTGTGACTTTCTCTTACGCATTCCAGGTAACTTAGAGTTAATAAACAAAGAGCTCAAGTCCCCAGAGAGGAAGATCGCAAGAATGTAAGAAAAAGAAAACAGCTTTGTTGTTATGATACGATTTTTTTAAAGAAGTTATAAATCACAGCTGGAAATAGATGATTAAAGGAAATTCAGATATAACTCATTCTACAATGCAATTTAAAGACAATTTCTATTAAATTTGCAATTCCTTCCAATACATGTTATCTAGCCAGCTTGTTAGGACACCATCAATGAAGAATAATTTTTAAAGTTGGATTTAATAACAGGTAAAGGGAAATGGTAAGAATATTCTTGAGGCCTGATTACAAGTGAACTGGTCAAGTGGTGAACCTGTGTGAGGTGGCTGAACTCATTGTTCATGATGCCATAAGAGTTGAAGACAAAGGAGGGGCATGGACAGTCAAAGGAGGTAGGAGGAATCCTGGAGTCTGCACAGCTGTTAGAAGCTTTGGAATAAGTGAACATACAACCATATTGAATGAAAAAGGCATAAACAGAACAGTATCTCTACCAAGACAAATATTTATCAGGCATGTTCCAATGAGGGTATTTGGGAGAGGCAAATGGAAATGGAGATCAGAGCTAAAAAGAAAAATTTTAAATAATGTGAATAAAGAAAAGGAACTTTCCTGTTCTAATGATCATGTGTCCCCAAAAATGAAGATCATGAACTCAATTCTTTGTAACTGTGGTTCAAAACACCACCACCACCATCACCACGGCCAACAAAAGGTTGTGAAACCTTGAGACCCTGCCAGGTTATGAAGTGAATCCTGTCATCACTCTTCCCAGTACCATCTATGGGGCAGAGGCTGTGAAAGTAGAGAACGTGGCTATAGCTCCCACCATTTTTTCTGGACTCCACAGACCTGTGCTAAATGCTGGGTTTCACCATTGTTGATTCACAAGTCTAGAGGTGGCCCAAGAGTCCACTGTGTATTTGTGTAACACCCCAGGTGATTCTAGTGCCATTGGTTCATGGAATACATTTTGAAAAAACACTACCACAGAGGAAAGAAAGAAAAAGAAAGAAAGAAAGAAAGAAAGAAAGAAAGAAAGAAAGAAAAAAAAAAAGAAAAGAAAAGTTGTTTGCTCACCAAATGCAAAGGTATTTGTCTCTTGTGCCAGTGAAACCAACAGGGGTTCCTAGTATTCCTTCTTCATTAGCTACAATCAGTAATAACAGGTATATCCAGAAAAAAAAATATTGCTCTAATCAAGGACATTTTAAGATTAATTATTTTGTTTCACATTGATTGTTAAGGGCCAAATGAAGACAGAAAGAGGATTCCAAGATTGTATTTACGACATATACTTTAAATAAAATCTACAAATATTTGCTCATAAAATTATAACATTGCCTTCACCATTCTTGTCATATTTCTATCAACTAATGCAAGTTTTGAACTTGATGCTTGTGAACTTGGAGCCCCAGAAAAAAGCTTATTCTTTCAACTGCAAAGCAACCATAAAGTGAGACACATTTATGTCAGTTGAAAGCACAACATGACTTTAGCTTTCACGGGGTTTTACCTTGATTAGGAAACCTCTATCGAGAATTTGGGGACAGCACAGGCAGCACCCACAGGGGAGTAGGCCTATAAGTATGTTAACGTGAACATGGTCTACAAAGCTTCAGACTGATTTCAAAACTTGTGAATTCCAGCCCACTGGAATTTAGCTTGAGAAACCCAAAGGACTCTACTATGATCTAGAAAACTACTCCAGGATGAGATAGGGAGGACAGGGAGCAGATGTCCTTAGTCCCAAACTGGGTTCAGATGGCCTCTGAAAGGTCTTGTTCCCATGGGTCTCTATAGATAATAATGAGAAACTTTAATCAGGGGTGTACTAAGAACTAGTCACTTTTTTGAGCATTTATTTATATCAACTTATTTAATCTTCACAGCAACTCTGAGGTAGTTATTGTTATGCCCATGTTATAAACCAGAAAACCAAAATTCAGGTAGATTAAACTACTGGATATGCACTCAATTCATATCTGGCTGCAGGTATGCTTTTAAAACTACATTCTAAAACAAAACAAACCCAAAACACACAGCAAATGCCCTACATTCTATTTCTCTGTATTCTCATCCACTCTGTATATAATCTAAACTGTTCCTAGGAGGCAGATGGTCAAAGACCTCGCAAAGGCTAATGTTTGGCATCCCCATCCTCCAGCTGGAAATTTTGACAATGAGTCCACATCAATAATATGCATAATATGGATAATCTGATATCCAGGGAGCAATGGAAATCCAAAAAACAATCTTGGTAACTTATTTCTTAATCTTTTAATTTTCTAAGATGTATAAATAACCATTAAAGATTCCATTTTTTAAATGACAATTTTTAAAAGCTGCCTTATATTTTAAGTTAGTTGAAAAGACAAGAAGTAAAGAGCTCTGTATTTTGGTACTGGAGCCAGTATGGAATCACCGTTGGTCTTCTGAGGCAATAGTTTTGGTTTTTCGGTGTTTCATGTTGATGCTGTTTGCATCACCTGTCTTTTAAGTTGGAAACACCCAGTGCCTAGGTACCTTTGTGACTCATGTACTCCAGTTGAAAGTGGAAAATTTTATTCTTTTAAAGTATAAGATGCCCAGAGGAAATAAATTACTAGTACTTAGAGCCTTGGACATTATGACAAATTCCAAAATATAATCTGCAGAATCACATTTGTTGATTGCTTTAAAGTTAAAGCATACTTTCTTAAAAACACTTCTGGTCAGTAAGCAAAATTATTTCATATTTTCATTTTGGAAAGTTCATTGCAGCTTTGTTAATTTTGGGGAACATCTGCTCATCAGTCATGACTCTAAAGTACAAAGAATTCCTTAATTTTCCCGACTTGATACCTCCAATTTATCTTATAATAGTAGTTATCAAACCAAATAACATTCCTTAATTTATACAATGGTCGGCCCCACCAGAGTTAGCCACTTGAGGATAAATATCACATTATATTTTTGTATCCCTGGCATCTAGTAGAGTGCTGGCCGCAGTGGGTACTTGGTCAGTATGTCCTGTATGGAGCTGGTGGACCTAGGTAATAAGAGGCATTGAAAGTCTAAAAATATTACACCTCTAAGAAAGGAAGTTAAATAAATCTATAACAAAATAAAGTCAGGAAATTGATTTGAAGATTGAGTATGTGATCCATTTAAAATAATCCAGTTTTTTTTTAAATTTTTAAAATTATTTTTATTTTATTTTATTTTATTATTTTAAATTTTTTATTTTAAATTTTTTAAATTATTATTTTAAAATTTTCAAATACTGATAAGTGATATTATATATAAAATATAATTATATTAGATTAGATTAGATAATATAATCTAATCTGTTAGAATATATAATATTCTATTGAAACAGAAATATTCTATTTCAATATTTCTATTGAAATAGAATATTTCTATTTCAACATATGTAAATAATAACAATAAGAGCTAATGTTTGTTGGATGCTGAGTATTTCCCTACATTATATTAAGCAATTTGCGCATAAAATAGGATCTTATAAGGAAGGTCATTTTATTACTTCCATTTTATAGGTAAGCAAGTTGAGACAGAGGTTAAATAACTTATCCAAGGAGAAACTGCTAGTAAGCTGAAGAACTTTCATGAACTAGACAATCTGGTATGAGATTCTCCAAGAATCTAAAATCTTTCTGCATATGTTTTGACTTCTTTATAGCAGTAGCCCTTTTTGTTCAGTATTGGACAATGATGGAATTCTTAAAACAGCTGAAACAGAGCACTACCAAACCCAATCACCTTCCTTGCTTAGCCCAGCCTGCCCAAACAAACACATAGGCATTCAACATCCCTTCTCTGAGTTTTATACAAAAACCACAAATAGAAAAATAAAAGACATTCCAATATAGAGCCATTGTTAGCCTGGCTTCCTATGAAAAAAGTACTTGTAAAACCATTGGGTCTCTGTAGTGTGTCTTCCTTACTCCATCCTCATCCCTCCCTTTGCCACCATAGTCCTGGCAGTTAAAAAGAAAAGAACTGCTGTTTCCTGGACATCTGGGCTATTTTGCTTTCCTTCCAGGGAATTAATGAGATGCTAAACATCACCTGTTTACCAGTCTCTGTCCTCTGTCCAATTTATCATAATTTATCATAATCTATGATCTCATAGGGGAATGCCATAAAAAAAAGTTTTAATTTGAGAGATACACTACAAGCAGGAAAGCCTGGAAATTAAATAAAATGATATTCCTAGTGTGAATCTTAACAGTGAAATTATATAGACAATTAGGTAGGCTTTTTATTTATAATAAAGTCACAGGAAGCAAAACCCTCAACAAACAATTTGCCCACAAGGAAGCTCGAAGATGCCACCACACTAACTCCTTAAATGTGACATGGGTGATACCATCCACTGGGGAAAATAAAAGAAGTTAGATATTTGCAACTTAAAAAATTCAGAATTCTTTAAATTACACTGTTCTTTTAGAACCTACTAAATAAAGTAAGAATGGTAAAAGCAGAAATCACGCATTTCTATTTCATCATTTTTCAAATTGACTGTTTCATTTTTTAAAAAGATGACAACTGATCCACAAAATAAAATGCTTTATGCTTTTCTACCTGAAATATTAAATAACAAAGCAACTTGGGTAAAAGGTGGACTACAGTCCACAGTTTTTTCTTCTGTTTTATATACTTGGAGCCATGAGACAAGGATTCACATTGTATCTGACAAAGCTGGCTTATTTTTCTCTTCCGCCTTTGCATGTGTCCTGTATTTCCTAATTATTCTCTAAACACAGAGAGACTCAAGGTTCTGCTATTTAGCATTGCTCCCAGTAAGCTGAATGCTTGTCAATGACACTAAGAATAATCATGATAGTATAGAGCTTTATATTTTACTAAGCCCTCTCACATCAATTACTTCATTTTGTCCTAAAAGCAATGACATCCTAGTCTTGTTTTCTAAATACCATTTTTTACTAAAGGGCATCAGAATTTCTTGCCATGAAGTGGCTAACCCAGATCTGCTGTAGGGAAAGTACAAAGAGCCCCCGGACATCTTGTTGTGTCAGAAAGCAGAGCACTACCAAGGATTAATGGGGCTTCTCAAAAGGACACCACTGCTGTCTCAGAGGGGCTCCCAGTGGCCAGGTTTGAGTTAATTTAGGCATCAAATATAATAATGATGGCACTAAGATTATAAAACATCGAATCAAAGAAAATCCACAAGTCTGCAGAGACACTCTAACAAGGGAGGGGGGAACAGATGGAGGAAGGGAGGAAGGGAGAAAGAGAAAGAGAGAGGCCGGAGAGGGAGAGAACCCTAGAGGAGAGGAGTGGTAAAAAAGTCTTTTTTAGAAAAGAATGCTAGTTATAAAGAGCAAAAAGAATGATTTTTTTTTCAAATCACCATCGTATCCCCAATATATAAGGAACAAAGGCAAGAATCATGAATGCATACTGAACTACTGGGTGAAATGTTGTTAGGAAACAGGATATTCCCATGACCTCCAAGTATCACCCAGTTTCCTTCTTCATTACAGAAGGAGAAAGGTATTTTTATAATTAATTGCTAGGAATTCTCAATATCACCTAATCCTCCCCCCACCCCTGGAAATACATACTCTAAACCCAATCATGAGGAAGCAAACAAAAAATTCATCCTGTGATATTCCACAAGTCACCTGACCTGGAATTTCCAGAAACATTAATGTCATGAAAGAAAAAAAAATAAGGGCTCTCTACTATATTAAAGGAAACTAAAGAGACATGGCAATCTTAATTGTCTCTTCAATTAAAAAAAAAGCAATAAAGGACATTTTGGAGACAACTGAGAAAATCTGAATATGGATGGTATAATAGATAATGTTATTGAATGAATGTTAAATTTCTGGGCTTTGATAATGGTACTGTGGTTATGAAAATGTCTGGTCATAACATGGCACCATGTTAATTAGTAATCTACTAAAGTATACCACACACATTTATTGTACCATTCTTTCAACTTTTTTGTAGCTGTAAAATTATTCAAAATTAAAGGTTGGGGAGTAAAGATACTGCTTATGTTCCAAAGAGCTCACAATAATGCGGTGAAAAGGGGTATATAAAAATTTAGAGTTCAGTGTTCAAGAGTTTCTCCTACGGAGCCATGAGCTCCGAGAACAGAAGAGGATGAGCTGGATTCTAACTGCAGGCTCCTGAGACCATGTTCTAAGCTTCTCCCATTCTCCCACACTATTCCTGGACTCTTCACCTCTATGTTACTTCAACTTCTTATCTTTACCTGCCCAATAAAAGAGACCTAATCTAAGCTGAAAACCACCTGGCTTATTCTCTGTCCCCAGGCCCCTTGATCCAGGTGTTCTCAAGATGCCAGAACAAGGAACTCATTTTACAGACTACTTCTGGTGTTTATGAACCCACTTAGAAGAAAACTAGGTGAGCCTTCCGGCAATGCTTGAGCCTGGAGTTGGATAGTAACTGTACTGGACAAAAGCTTTCACACAAAATTCACTCTTGGGCATGATTATACTCCATGACTGAGTTCGAACATGGCAGGTTAAATAGAAAGAAAATAATTATTTTCCTGCTATTTACCTTTATATTATCTGTGAAGAATTGGACAAGAGTCTTCTCTTCTTACGAGACAGGAAATACAGACATTATTTTGCCATCAGAGTGACATACTGAACTGAAGTTTTAGTACTCTTAATATGGCCAGCTTAGTCATGTTATGTGAGTAAGAAAATTCTGTAAGTCTGTTGTTAGATCCCATAATTGGAATTAGAAATCATAGGATTCAAGGATTCATGTGAACCTCAACAGTATTTTATTGAATGTATTTTGAATTGATAGTAAATGTGAGATCATAGATTTTTCAAAGTCCACTGGGGGTTATTTACTTTATTTTTTTAGAGCAGTTTTAGGTTTACAGCAGAATTGAGGGGAAGGTATTGAGATTTCCTATATATTCCCTGCCCCCACACATGCATAACCTTCCCCATTATCCATATCCCCTACTAGAGTGGTATATTTGTTACAATTGATGCAACTACACTGACATATCACAATGACCCAAAGTCCATAGTTTCTATTATGGTTCACCTCTTTATATTGTACAGTCTCTAGGTTTGGACAAATGTATAATGACATGTATCCATCATCATCGTATCATACAGAGTATTTTCACTGCCCTAAAAATCCTCTGTGCTCCACCTAATCATCCCCTCCTCCCCCCAACTCTTGGCTACCACTGGATCTTTTTACTCCCTCTATAGTTTTGCCTTCTCCAGAATGTCAGATAGTTGGAATCATACCGTACACACACAGCCTTTTTAGGTTGGCTCCATTTACTTAGTAATACGCATTTAAGTTGAAGTTTCTTCCATGTCTTTCCATGGCTTGACAGCTTATTTCTTTTTAGCACTGAGTAATATTCCGTTCACTGGGTGTATCACAGTTCATTTATCCTTTCACCTCCTGAAGGACATATTGGTTGTTTCCAAGTTTAGGTAATTATAAATAAAGCTTCTATAAACATCCACATGCAGGGTTTTGTGTAGACATAAGTTTTCCACTTCTTCGGGCAAATACCAAGGAGTATGATTGCTGTATTGTTTAGTAAGAGTATGTTTAATTTTGTAAGAAACCTTCCAAAGTGGCTGTACCACTTTGTATTTCTATAAGCAGTGAATGAGGGTTCCTGTTGCTCCACGTGCTCACCAGTATTTGGTGCTGTCAGGGTTCCAGATTTCAGCCATTCTAAGAAGTGTGTAGTGGAATGTCATTGTTTTAATTTGCATTTCTCCAATAATATATGATATGGAACGTCTTTTCAAATGATTATTTATCATCTGTATATCTTTTTTTGTGAAGTGTTAAGGTCTTTGTCCCATTTTTTAATTATTTTTTTTGAGTTTATTTATTTATTTATTTGACAGAAAGAGAGAGAG
Source organism: Leptonychotes weddellii (assembly GCF_054177405.1). Classification (NCBI taxonomy): domain Eukaryota; kingdom Metazoa; phylum Chordata; class Mammalia; order Carnivora; family Phocidae; genus Leptonychotes; species Leptonychotes weddellii. Next base: position 24,421,412 of record NC_138371.1, read on the forward strand.
AGAGGCAGGCAGAGGGAAAAGGAGAAGCAGGCTCCCCGCTGAGCAAGGAGCCGGATGTGGGGCTCAAGCCCAGGACCCCGGGATCATGACTGGAGCTGAAGGCAGATCTTAACCAACTGAGCCACCCAGGCACCCTTTTTTTTTTTTTTCTTATTATTATTGAGTTTTCAGAGTTCTTTTTGTATTTTGTATTTTTTTTTCTTTTTGTATTTTGGGTAACAGTCTTTTATCAAATGTGTGTTTTGTAAATATTTTCTCCAAGTCTGTGGCTTGTCTTCTCATAATCTTGATATTATCCTTTGCAGAACAGAAGTTTTTAATTTTAATGACGTCCAACTTATCCACTATTTCTTTCATGTATCATGCCTTTGGAGTTGTATCTAAAAAGGCATCACCGCATCCAAGGTCATCAAAGATTTCTCCTCTGTTATCTTCTAGAAATTCTATGGTTTTGCATTTTACATTTAGGTCTGTAGTAATTTTTGAGTTAATTTTTGTGAAATGTGTCTAGTCTGTGTCTAGATTTTTTTTTTTTTTTTGCATGCCCAGTTGTTCCAGCACCATTTGTCAAAAAGACAAATGCTCCATGGTATTGCCTTTGCTTCTTTGTCAAAGATCAGTGACTATATTTGTATGAGTCTATTTCTAGGCTTTCCATTCTGTTCCATTGAGCTGTTTGTCTATTCTTTTGCCAAAACCACACCGTCTTGATTACTGTAGCTTTATAGTAAGTCTTAAAATTGGGTAGTTTTAATCTTCCAACTTTGTTCTTCTTCAATATTGTGTTGGCTATTCTGGGTCTTCTGCTTCTCCATAAAAACTTCAGAATCATTTTGTCAATATCCACAGAATAACTTGCTGGCATTTTGATTGGGATTGCACTCTGAATCTATAGGATGGCAAGAACTGACATCTTGACAATATTAAATCTTCCTATCCAAGAACTCTCCATTTATCTAGTTCTCCTTTGATATCTTTGGTCAGAATTTACAGTTTTCCTCATATGGATCTCGTACCTATTTTGTTAGATTTAAATCTAAGTATTTCCTTTCTTGTGTGCTAATGTAACATATTGGTAAATTGGTACACGGTATTGTGTTTTTAATTTCAAATTGTACTTCTCCATTGCTTGTATATAATATAGGAAACCACCTGACTTGTATATATTAACCTTATTATCTTGCAACCTTGCTATAATCACTTATTAGTATAGGAGATTTTTGTCAATTCTTTTGGATTTTCTACATGTACGATCATATCATCTGTGAATAAAGACAGCTTTATTTCTTCCTTCTCAATCTGTACATCTTTATTTTCTTGTTTTATCTTACTGCATCATCTAGTACTTCCAGTACTATGCTGAAAGGGAGTAACAGGAGGGGGCATTCATGCCTTATACCTGATCTCAGTTGAAAAGCTTCAAGTTTATCACCATTAACTATAAGGTTAAGTGCATGTTTTTTGTAGATATTCTTTATCAGGTTGAAAATGTTAAATTATTTTTACTAGTTCAAAAGAAAAAATGTCTTCTGTTCAACTAGATGATTCAAATGACATTCATTTTCTCACCTAGAGGACCTCAACTACAGTGCCCAACAGCTTCTTTCTTGATCTGAATAATCTATAGTTCTAATCTACACATAGAAAAACTATTTCCTTTACGAAAATAACCAGCATTACACTTATATTCTTATTTTGTTTTCTGTTGCATTGCTTAATAATTAAAAAAAAATCAACACTGGAGGCATAATCTTTTACACGTGGCTAATAACATTTGCTTTTAAGAATTTTTAGAAGGCAGGTTAGAGAAATGATGGATTTAATATGCCAACACAGGCTGCAATGCTTATATGCTGGGTTATCTCTTGCTGAAATACTCCTTTCCGTTTTGATTGTTTCTTCCATTGTGTGGTTCTCTTTTTTTAATGAGCCAGATTATGTTGCTGTGTGTGTGTGTGTGTGTGTGTGTGTGTGAGAGAGAGAGAGAGAGACAGAGAGAGAGAGAGACGGGGGGCGGGGGTCGAGAGATGTATCAGGCTGAGATTTGGCACCATGTCATAGTCCTTATGTTTCTCTCTTAAGCAGTAGAGGGCACAGTTGTGGTACTTAGCTATGTGCCAGACACTGTGCTCTCTGCCCTTAACAAAGCTCAGGAAATACAAGTTTCCCACACTATTTAAAAGTAGAGCATTTCTACGAAAACTTTTGTTAGCCAAAATGTCATAAAGTGAAGAAGCCATTACTATTAATTTATATGGAAAATGCTTTGGAGTGTTCCTAGACCCCTAAAATAACCTCTCTTAGGATTCTCTGATACCTCAGGACACATCTTACGAATGAATGCACAACTGAATGAAGACACATTCAAAGCTACGGAGGCCTGATGCTGAGATGCTCAGGGCAGTTCCCGGGGGAGAGCTTAGCAGGGTCCGCTCTCGCTTGGAGTACATGCTGCCTCTATAATTCTCACCGTAAAACAAATGCTGGAGGCTATTTTTGCTTTTCACCTTTTTTGTAAAAGCAAAACTCCTCTTCAGATTTCTTTCGGTTAGCAAAAACAGGCACTGGTGTAGGTCTTTTCATAAAAAGCGCAGTGGTGTAACATGAACTTTCAAACAGCAGAGGATATCTTGCTTACAAATTTAGGAGGCAGATGTTATAATTATCTCCATTTCACAGATATTGAAATGGAAGCACAGAAAATTAAGTAACTTGCCCCCCACCAAACAATGAACAGTAAAACCACAAATCATAAAAGAAAGAATGCTTTAAAGCAATTCCATATTTTCAATTTCTTCTTAATTATGAAGTCTAGCTCTCCCAGAATTAACACCATTAACAAAATAGTTAGAACATACCTGCTAAACTCTGTTCGCTTACAACTGACAAGTGTTACAAAGGCAGAAGTTGATAATGTGGCGAATTCTTAAATTTATTCTTGAGCGAAGGATGAGAGTGGAATATTGGCATTCTCCAGCTTATGAAGAATATTAGATATTACTTGGGTTTCCCGGCTAGCCCACAGAAATCTATTTTACTCACAATGTGGTTGAATCATAGGACAAACCTGAGATGAAAGTGTTTTGGGGGAGCACAAGGCCTGGAACACGCTAACGGCACCACAGATGCTGAATGGATGACTCAAAGAAAGAAATATGAGTTGTAAATGAAGAAATAAAACTGGGTTTCTATTTCGACTTTTTGTACTGCAAACTAATAGATAAGCATCTTTGTTATTTAAAAAAGGTAGAATTTTTCCTTTGCTTGTCTATGCTCTCAATGTCTAATTTACTTTATCTCCAGCCCAACCATAAGTTCAAATCTCAACAAAAAAATCCCCTTCAGGTCTTTCCAACCTCCCCGAATTTCCATTATACAAAATTGCCTAGCTCTCAGACTCCATTAAAACTCTCCTCCACAGCAAATTCTACCTGGAATATTCAAAATAAATCAATAACTGAACTGAATGGATGTTTACTGGCATCTTAGCTTTCTCAGAATACATGCATTTTTTTAAAGTTTATTTTTTTGGTAATCTCTACACCCAGTGTGGTGCCAAACACAATCCTGAGATCAAGAGTCACATGCTTAGAACTGAGCCAGGCAGGCACCCCTATATGCATTTTTTAAGGGAAATCTTTATCAGATGCTGTCTATCAAATAAACAGCCATGGTTGAATTCAAGGCAATAACATAGATTCAAACAAAAACCAGACATAATAGGGCACCTGGCTGGCTCAGTCAGAGGAGTGTGTAACTCTTGATCTCGGGGCGTGAGTTGAAGCCCCACGTTGGGTGTGGAGATTACTTAAATAAATAAAACCTTAAAGAAACAAACATAGTATCATAAAATTAAGAATAATCATGATTACAATGGGCGGTGAGCACCCTTTTACTGTCTTCCTATACAGATCATGGGCTATTTTCTACTTTTTCAGTTAGGAGCCCTGTGAATCAAGGCTGTATAATTGTTTTTGCCCTTCAATGGCTAATCTTAAATTCTTTCTAACACTTCAAGGCCTTCCTGAAAGAAGGCTGAGAATAGCTAAATAAATTTTAAAAAATATGTGTATGTATATGTGTGTACAGATATACATGCACAGTTCGGTGCCTCCATGAGATTTACCAGGAGCACCCAAAGCAAACAGTCCCAATATTCCCACATAAAATTGACCAAGCAAATATTAAATGCATTTCTGGGATTATATATGTATATATAAAATCAAATAGTTACTGCTTGTTGAAATTCTGTGGTCTCAGTTTAACTGTTATTAAAATAAATGTAAAATTTTAACCCCAGAATATGCTTTTAGGTTTTCATTCTTCTTCACTCTGCTCCCCAGTAACCCAGTGTGACAGCATATACATTAACTTGTGATGGTACCACAGTTCTATTTGTCTGAATCATGTACGCTCAAGGGGAGGGAGAGGGGAGGAGGGCAGGGTACACATCGTTAGAAAGTAGGACACTTGCAGCCAGAGGGGTGGGCTTAATTTGGAGAGGAAAGAATAAGAGCAGAGAACTCCTCCTGGAGACAACCTGGCCACCATGGGCTATAAGGCTGAGGCAAGCCAAGGTCTAGTGGGGAGAGTTTAGATATAAATACCCAAGAGACTGAATTTTAAATGCTTCATTAGAGACCAGAAACAGATATTGTGGTGAGAGTCAACGAGCCAAAAGAGCACGAACTGAAGTCGAACTGTGCATTTCTGTCCATGGCTTTGCTCTCAGTATGTTCCACAGAAAAACAGGTGCCTTGAGGCCATCACCCAGAACACACCCATGTGATCCCAGGCCCGTGTGTGTGTGTGTGTGTGTGTGTGTGTGTGCGCGTGTGCTGAACCCAGCTCCTACCTGCTTGCAAGAGCCAGTGATGGGCTTCTCTTCCCAGCTCTGTGGTCAGTGACATCAGCCACAGGCGGGGGCTTTACACACAGAAACCCGCTAATTCTACAAATTGGGGCTTGTTTTCCTGCTGCACCCGCCTTCCCCTTGAGAGCCAGCTTGCCAGCACACCATTGACTCTCAAAAGTTTGAGATTCTTCCTTCTTTGGACAAATTCTTACACTTCTTTAGGCAGTGGTAACATCCCCAAATACCTCACTTGCGGATGAGGACAAATTAATTAAAATGGTACAGACAGTTAAAAAACTAAAGAGTAATAGAGGCATGAAAAGAGGAAAAATGACTTGAAATGATCTGAACTTCAAAGGAGTGGTTCCAGTTACTGGCACCAGGACTATTAGGTGGTGGTATTAAATGCAGCAATGATAATCAGAGTGGGCACTTACCCCTGGACATCATCGTATCGTTTATCAAGCCATTTCCTGTATGTTCTCTCATATATTCTTCAGGAGAATCTTGTAAAGGTGGGGGGCCTGGGAATTGTTCTCCTCCCACACACCCATTCATAAACTCAAACTTCTGGTTCCTGGAGAAAGCAACACCAGCACCTATGTTGCAAGATTTCCAGTTCTGGGTGCTTCTCCTTATGCCACACTACATCCGAGAAATAAATGTGTGTTGTTCTTGCTGTCTCATGTTTTAACTCTCTGTTTTGTGATGACTCCGCACTTTCAAATAGTGTTTGTTAGATTTTTCAAAAATCCCCCAAGCTAAATTAATTTTCATTTGAGTTCATTTTAAAAGTGCTGTAAAAGCAAGCTTTGGTCCTACACGTAAGATTTTTAAAAGAGGAGACCATATAGCAAAAGGCCTGATGTCATAACACCGTGAGGAAGGATAGAACTGCTGGCCTGCTTTCTTCACTCTAAATTCCGATGTTATTAAGAGCATAAATTCAACATTATTTAAATACATTACGTTCTTGGCACCGTGTTAAGTCTGCCTCTAGCCTTAAAAATAGAAGTAGATGGAATGGGTGCAGGAAGTTATTATAAGCGAAGGTTCCAAATGGCAGCGGAGACATTTTTGTTCATAACAGGTTAGGGTTTGGCAACTTTACAGAAAATCGGAAACAGTAAAAAGAGCTAAGTCTGTCCATAATTAAATCTTATTTTATCCTAAATATTTTTATTTATAAGAGTTCCTATCTGTTACGTTCACAGTGGAGATAAAATTAGAATATATGCTCTTAATAAACACGTACACATCTTTTTGCCTCGGCAGAAACTTCCTGGGCTGTGACTCCATAACAGAAATAATTCATTAGATCCAAAAGTGCACTTAGTCACTTAGAGCCATTTAATTTTACCGGCGGCATGGGACACTGAGCAGGGCATGGCTTTGGGATGAGTCTTGAGTTTAAAATTGAGTTCTGCCATTTGCTCACGGTAAAGCCGGGGGGAAATTAAGCAGCCTAGACTCAAAAAATCGCTACTTCATAAGACATCATGCAAAATACATAATTTGAGGTGCCCAGAGTAATAGTACCTCCTACTCTCCCAAAAAAGTTAGTCCCCTTTCTTTCTTAAGAGGCCACACCATCCTCTGGTTTCACTAGAAAGGAAATCATTTACGGCTCCCACAGAGAGAGCCTCTCAGGGCATGTACAGTTGCTCAAGCCACAGATACTTTTTCTGCCAGACTACCAATCTCTAAAATTGAAATCCTTATCTAAACCAGGCAAAAAAAAAAAAATCTTGGAAATAAATACCATTAGGCATTTCACTCACATTAACTTTGCACATAGCAAAATTCTCAAAATGTGTTCTAAGACAGGACAGGTACACTGGAGCTCTTTGGGCTCTAGGCAAGACCATGATGAGCACATTCCAAATGAAAACACGTTTGAATAATTACGAAGTTTACCTTACTGAGGGAACACAATGGGATTTCCAGAGTGAATAATGTAATAGAAAAGAAGGCTTCTAAAAGACAACATTTTATTAGGTCACTTTTCAAAGGAATAAAATAAAAATTGACAGATGAAATGGGGAACACTAACTGATCAAAAATCAACACTGAGGAAGAGGCACACTATGAGGACAGCACCTTTTCTTACCCAGATGACGCTTTCTAACAGATACGTACAGACAATCTATTTCTATCTAATGCTGGGGAAGTTCCTTTGTTGCAGCTCTCCATTTTTCCACTGATACAAAAAGGATGGATTGTATTTTTTTTCCACCTAGCCCTTTAAGTTTGCACCCAATCAAATCTTTCCTTCCTAGGCCAACAATTAGTGGTATGGTAACTTGGAATCCTTTATAGGATGTCCTTGATGGTGTTTGAGATTAAACAGCATCATCATCATACATCTTCTTCTGATTGTGTTTTGCTTCGAACAAAACTGAAATAAAATATGCTATCAGAAGGGACAGGAGAAGGATCAGGGCGACCTCCTCAATGTGACCAGGAGACCCTACCTACATTAAAATCCCTCATGCAACGTATACACAACTTAGCACTCATTTGGGGGGACCTGAGATGACTAAACTCTGAGGAGTTTTATTACTTAATTATATTCGACCAAACAAGAGTACCTTATGAGAACTGTGACTAGTAGGAAGTGTTTCCAGAAATATTTTATCCATGACAAAACCAGCTCTATTCTTGGGTTTTCTGAATATTGCAACTGTTACAGCCTTTAGTTAATTGCAATAACTAATCTTGATTACTTACTAATCATCTAAAAATTGTCTCTTGCAACATTTCCTAAAGGTTCTAGCTATATCTGGTTAACTCTGGCTTAGAAATTAAGAAATACTATCCAAGAGTCTGTTTTATAGTCATCATCAACATTTCAAAAGTATTGTTTCAGGTTCAGAGAAAATATCAAATGTAGGAATTAAAATCAGAGAAGTCAAATATTTTTGTGAAAAAAATGCAACAAACTTCCAATTTCTTTGAATCTTTTAGTGAACTTTTCTAAGTGGACCTAATAATACATTTTTAACTTAGCACTCATGACAGTCTCTTGTTGAAATTTAGGGTAAACATTACTTTATAAAGCATGATCTACTTTATCGCTATAATCACAAGCATATGGAATCCCTGCCCATTCACTTTTCTATCAAATAGATGTTCTGAACAGCTTCACTGTTTTGAGTATGGTTTGATAGTCTCAGAGGAGAGGGAGATTAGGGATGCTGTTTTTAAACATGGCACTTTGTTAAGTATCTTATTCCAACAGCAACCACACTTTAAACATTTCTAATGTAAAATACAGAGTTGACTAATGCACCACTATAGCTTCCATGAGAATTAACAATAATGGAATGAACCAAATGTTTGCTTTCTTTCTCTAAAACCACTCAAAATCCCTTAAAAAAATTTTTTTGGGAAGATCTACAAATAGATTATGTTGGAACTTTGTGTTATAGTGAGTCAGCAACTTTTCCATCATTTGAAGCACAATAAAATCAAAAGTTATTAAAAAGTATCCAGGTAACCTTCTCCATATAATGTCAATGGGCAAAATATGCAATTAAGATCAGCTTGGCTTTGTTCACCATCAATTGTAAAGATGCAGAAAACCTATGGTTCCCAGAGGGTCAGAAAGAGAAGCTAAGTAAACTGGAGTTGCTTTTAAAGTGTTTAACAAGGCAGAAACTGTAACGGATGTGCCACAAACCAATATCCATACTGCAAAGCAATTGCTAAAATTTCTTGTAAAATAGCTATCAGCTGGCCTATTCAGCATCATCCCATTATAGCTAAAAAGAGCATCCAACTTGTGATTGTTACCATGAAAATAGCAGGCAGTAGAATATACAGTAGCTACAAAGAAGAAAACAATATGCTTCAAGAAGTTTTCTGACAGATTTAAATCTACATCGGTTTCTCTAAAGATCTAAGAAATGTCTCTCTAAAAAGTGTTTTTTTCCAGACATCTAGTACGGTGACTTATTTATCAATAAACAATGTGTTTCTAGTTATCCCTTAAAGATAATTAAAATTGACTTTCAGGAATAATAACACAGTTCTAGAGAGGATTTCAATGAGCACTTGATTGATTTAGGGAGGGTTATGGTGTGAAAGGGTGAAGCCACCAGAGTCAACTAACTTTTCTGCTGGTCTGCTCTGGAGAAAAGACTGATTTTCTCATTGGTCAAAGACAGGTGTGCAGATACCATGCATTATCTATTCAATAGCAATTTTCCTTAGCCAGTGATTGGTTTGGAGTGGGGAAGTAACAAATAAAAAGGAAAATATCCTGAAGAGTGCCTTTTGTCCTAAATCAAAATACAAATCTTCAGGAGGAAAAAGCCTTTACTATTCTTTTTTCTTGCCTGGAATACCGACATAATACCTGAAGATGCAGCAGCCATTTTGTGAGCATGAGGCAAAAAGTATGATTGAAAAGAAGTCAACATTATCAAGATGCAGAAAGATGTAAAAAGATATAAGGATACTAGGTATCTCAGGATATCAATGAACAACTGATCGCATTTTTGGCAGATAGATTTCTGTACTTGCATCATTTCTATGACATCTGAAAAGCTTCTCTTCCCATATTTGTCAAAATGATACATAAAATTATGTGTGGATTCAGCCAAGAGCATAAACTCTGCTAACTCTAATATATATATATATATATTATAGCTAAAGGGAAAGGAGATAGAAGGTCTGGTGAGTAGCAGAAAGAGGTGAGTAGCAGAAAGAGGACAAATAAAAAAGTACAAAGCCTTCCTAGACAGACTGTCATCTTAATTCTCCCTCTAAGCACTGATTAATTGTACCTAGATACAAATACAAGATTTGTGGAATTCTTCACTTTCCCTACCAAAGCTGAATGATTTGTCTCCTTGTAGGGAGCCTTACAGGTTTTTATTAGAATAATGTACATTTAAGCTACTCACTCAGGAAATATTTTCCTACTGATGCCTGGATCCTGAAGTCTGATTTAGTGTGGGATGTTCAATGATTTACATGCGTAGATGAACTGAAGCAATCAGGACATTTTGTGTCCAGATAATAAACAGCAATTTATTTCTGGTGTTTTATTGAGAAAAAGTACTATATAAAGCTTCACTGTTTGAGTAAAAAAAAAGGGAAAAGGAGAAGCCTTGTGTTCTTATTTCTTTCCTTTCTTCCATTTAAAAACTGTCGCACAATGAATATCATTTTTGGTAAAAAGACTGACTATATTCTAGTATCAAAAATGTGAAAGAATTCTAGCCTTCAAGCACATTTACAAGTTTGTTTCCATGCAATATGAAATCACATTTATTAATAATAATAATGGAAATTACAGCAACAACTAATCCTTATTTTAACTTCACTGTGCTAAGTGTTTTACATGGATTTCTCATTTAATCCTTACAAATTCTTAGAACCACTATGAGGTCAATGGTTTTATTTTCCTCATTTGACAGAGGGAACTCAAGCACAGGGAAATTAAGTAATATGGCCAAAGACACACAGCAAATAAGTTGTAACAGCAAGAATTTGAACTCAGGTGATGGGACTCCAGAACCCTCATATTCATATGAAATATGGCTATTTTTATTACCAACAATATTTTTTTCCTCTTCTTTAGAACTTTCAAGCTTTAAAATCTGCTGGCATTTTAAGCATTGCTATAAATTAAATGTCGTTATTTGAAGCTCATTTACCTTGAAAGTGGTGATGACTAAAAAAATTACAATGTGTAAAGAATTTAAAAACTGAGTAGGAGGAAGACTGGGGACTTTTACATTGGTGGAGCAAGCATACTGTTTCATTCAAATGAATGTTTTGCTGGTTTTCTTTTTTGCGGGAAGTGGCTTTGCATGCAGATTGGGTGGGGAGAAGTAGAGTACCAGAACCTCCAAAGCTATTGCTCCAAATCCAACTTTGCTCAAGGGTCCTGCTTCCGAGAGTGTCTCTTCACACAACCCCAGCACCAGCCAACACGAGTATTTATGGGAGATGCAGTTATACCAGTTTATAGTATCTAAAACAAAACCACAACTTAGGATATGTATAATCGGGTGATTTTTCCCAGTTGGACAGATAAAGTGAGCATTTTAAATACTTTCTTTCCAAATACATATCAGACTTTCCTTTGATTTCTTGTATTTATTGACTCACTAGAAAGTCATAATGTGTGCTCCATCTCTGAAGCATTTCTCTAGCAATTGAACTATGTAAATTCATAATTTCATATTTTAGTCAATCTTCCCGTTGTACTCAAAGACAAAACTAGTGAAAAATAAAGGGGAAAGAGTTTTAGTTACTTAATTCTTCTAAAAATCTGGATTATATGGAGAATTGTTACATAACAATGTTACAAAAATGCCTTCTAATTTGGGCCAACTACATGGTTTTGGAAGCCAAGCATATCATATTCTTTATCTCATTTTTAACAACGTATGTCCTTTTGAGACTCAGACAAATTCTTTCTTCACTCCTAGGGGCAGGTCAACTGCCTCTTCTATGTGCCTAACACATTTCATACTGCCTTATTTACTTCTCACAGCTTGTCTTTTTGACATACATTAATTTACAGGTGAGGCAGCTGGGGCTCAAAAAGATGAAAAAATAATATAAGCAGTGAGGGGCAGACACAATTGAAATTCAGCTTTATCTGATTCCATAGACCAAGCTTTTTCTCTATGACAACACTGATAATAAAGAACCACATGATCATTTGACTTTTTAGATATAGTATTAAAGATACTCTCGCACACAAATAGATACATAGATATCCATATGTATATGTAAAGATACATACATACATACATATTTAGTTGTGTAATTGAATATATATGTATACCAATGTGTATATACCCATATACACAGTGTGTACCTACATGCATGCTTACAAAGGTACACACACACATACACACACACACACAGGTATATATGTACTATACAAACACCCATACACATGTGAAATGAACAGGACTATAAATTACAAAAAAATTGCATATCCTAAATTAAGCTTGTTAAATATCTACTGTTACATGTAGCTTTAACTCAGTACTATTCACTTCCTCACAATCAGCTGAAAACATAACTATTCAGTTTTATTTCCACAAAAAGCTTCTGAATTACACCCACCTTCTTTTCCTTTTAATTAAGGGTTTAAATTATAAGAAAACCAAAATACAAGTGCAGCAGTTTGTGTGCTACAAACAAGCAATAAGGTAAGTTTTCATTTGATTATTTAAAGTCATCCTTTACTCTTACAAAAGAAAAGCCATGATCAATTTAAACAGAAAACAAACTCTGTGGTTAATAGGATATTTACTAATCCTGTGACTTGACTAATCCTGTTACAGTACTGTCAGGTGCATTGTTTCCATAATATTGTTACCAGGTCAATTGATTTTTATTCCAAGCTCTACACTGTGAAAATTTTTTAAAAATCACCATTAAAAAAATATTAATTCCCTGTCTGTTGAATTTTACTACGACTTGTTTCTCTGATTTAGATACCCAACAGTGCAGGTTAGGTAACTTTACAAAAGTGGATGCCTTTCCAAAGGTGGATTTCATCTACAAGAGGATACTATAGGGAAGAATCTATTAAATCCTTAAGACATAGACAGATGGTAAAGTGTAAATTAAGGTTCAGCACATTGCAGGAAACTCACTACTTTCAGTAATTGGTAGAGTATAAATAACCTAATTTAAATGTGTAAAAAATCCAATCACTGCCAGATCACCCCACCCACCCAAAAAAGAAAACTCTTATCATTATCCCATAGTTGAAATCTTAAAAAATTAACAGCAGTGTTCTTCCTTAAAAAGTGGCAAAAATAGTTTGGATTCTATTTTATCTGCTACCATTTCCACTGCTCATGTTCTGATAGATATTTTAATGAGCAGTGAAATGGCCAGAAGAAGAATATTCTGCTTTAACAAAGGCTGATGCAATTTAGACCCTACCTACTGGAGCCCTGAAAAATCAAGTATTGGCACAATTGCATTTTATTTTATTTTTTTAAAGATTTTATTTATTTACTTGAGAGAAAGAGAGCATGAGCAGAAGGCAGTGGCAGAGGGAGAGGAAGAAGCAGACTCCTCACTGAGTGGGGAGCCCAACGTGGGGCTCCATCCCAGGACCCTGAAATCATGACCTGAGTCAAAGGCAGACGCCCAACTGACTGAGCCGCCCAACTGACTGAGCCACCCAGCTGCCCTACCGTAATTGTATTTTAATGCACACATAAAAATACTGATGGTTTGCAATGCTGACTACATACAGAATTTAATCACATTTATTGGGTTAGTATGTATTTTTTTAAATGGATCAGGAATCTCAAAGTGAGCAGTCCATGAGTGTGATTTCACTCTTATGTCTCTACCCAGCAATGCAAGGGTTTCTCAGAAAATAATAGCTAATATATATTAGCATTTACTGAGTACCAGTACCTTACATGGATTATCTCTTTTAATTCTAAAAAAAAAAAAAAAAGCCTGCAAAGAAGTATTCCCATTTTATACAAGAGGAACTGTGGCTTTAGAGGTGAGTGACTTGCTCAAGGTTCTATCCTGCTGCGCTGGCCTGAGCAGTGATTTGTGAATATATGGCACATCAATAGAAGCCAGAACCAAGCAGTTCCAAATGATAGACATAAAATAAAAGCAGGAGGGGAAGAATGAAGGGGGGAAATTGGAGGGGGAGACGAACCATGAGAGACGATGGACTCTGAAAAACAAACTGAGGGTTCTAGAGGGG
>NC_138371.1:24435485-24456555 GCF_054177405.1 Leptonychotes weddellii
GGGGGTGGGAGGATGGGTTAGCCTGGTGATGGGTATTAAAGAGGGCACGTTCTGCATGGAGCACTGGGTGTTATGCACAAACAATGAATCATGGAACACTACATCAAAAACTAATGATGTAATGTATGGTGATTAATAAAAAAAATTTTTTAAAAACCTTAATTATTTTAAAGTCCTTATGCTCCTATAAATAAAACCCACATATAATCCTCCCTTCCAGTCAAGGTGAAAAACTGTTACTCTTCTTTCCCCGCTGCCATAAAGATTCTTTCCAATTTCATTTTGTTATTCTTGTTATTTTCAATATTATCTTGATATTGCTGGGGCAGAGGAAAAAAAAGAAAAAAGAAAAAGGAAAAAGAAGGATTAAAAAAAGGATACAAATAGAATGAAAGCTTTTAGGGAGGGAAGCCTCATATATTTATGACACAATTATTATTTTTAAACAACTACAAAATAAAACTTGATACCATATTTTCATGCAGTTTTAAAGCCAAGATTTCAATGCTCTTTCTCTACAGAGAAATGTATTGAGAGAAAAAACATACCATTCTGAACAGCTCTTAAAATCTTTAAAATATGTGTGGCATCTAAAGAAACCTGAAATAATCCTAAAATATTGAAACAGATGCAAAATAGCTTTAAATGTTTTCCAAGTGTTATTTTACCCACCATGTTAGACTACATAGCCCTGATTAAGTACAAAAAACAGTTTTATTTTCTAAGCATATCTGCAAATACTATCCTCTATAACATAATTTATATGTAAAGTTTATTCATATCTGACACTAAATAGGACTTGTCTCTTGAAGTTTTATTTTATTAAATAATGATACATATATTACATTGTATATTTTTATTAGATATATTTTTTATTTATAGATCTTGAGACTTTATTCCAAAATATATGGCTAGAATATCAAACTATTCTCTTCCAAAATAATCCATCGACCAATCTGCCCTACATTACAAGTTTCAGGTTTGCTTTTAAGAAGAAAGAGTTAATAAAGTGCAATATAGCAGCACCTAGGTGGCTCAGTAGGTTAAATGTCTGCCTTCGGCTCAGGTCATGATCTCAGGGTCCTGGGATCAAGTCCGTCATCAGCCTCCCTGTTCAGCGTGGAGCCTGCTTCTCCCTCTCCCTCTGCTCCTCCTCCCTGCCTGTGCTCTTTCTTTGTCTCTCTCTCAAATAAATAAATAAAATCTTTGAAAACAAAAGTGTAATATATTATGGAAGGGTAAAGTGAAATATGTCTGGCACTGGAATCACACAAACCTGAAGAGTTTCATGACTTATAAATTGTATGTTCTTAGGCCAGTTGTTTGATCCCTCTGGCCCTCCACTATACAACCTACCTTGCAGAACTGTAGAGAAAAAATGACAGCATGTATAAAAAATATAGAGTCTCTGCCCAGAGATGTCAATCAATAAACAGTAGTTATGATGAATAATTAAAACTTCATAACTTTTATAAAGTATAGATTTCTGCTTAGTATACTCTCTACCCTAATTAAGTTTCTTAAATTACAGAAAAATCTTTATTCAAAAATCTCCTCATATATTCTGAGTTAAAGATCAAATGAAGCTTTACTTTTTTTTCAAGATAAATTAGCATCGTCTATGCCAAATTTTAGGGCTGAAAACTAATGCAAAACTAATGCAAAACTAATGCATATCCAAGTTCAATTAAATAATGAGTCACTAGAAGAAACAATACATTTTTCAATATAATTTGAATTAATTTATACCTGGGGAAGCTCATGTATAAACTAACAGGGCAACTAGAAGCATAATGAAGAAAATAATTCTAGTTGTTTCTGTACTGAGACTATAATCAGATAAAATGGTTAAACGAACCAAAACTCTCATGGAACTTCCTAAAAAACAAATCATATGATTTCCTAGATAATGCATTTCAGAAACTAATTACAGGTGTGTGTATATTGTGTATTATTTCTGTAGGTATATTAGTTTTGTCTCCTTGTACTTCAACGGCTTTGAAGGTAATAGCATTGTTTATGTGCCTGCATATATCCCCCATCATTTCTGAGCACAATATTGAGAAACTAGCAGTCATTCTATTAGTATTTGTTGATTAGTTTATAATTAAGCCAAGTCTTTCAAAGGTCTGAAATAACCTTGGGGTGATACTAATAGACCCTGGACTCACAGTGAAGACTCTCACTGATATTCTTGAGTATTTTACTTATTTCCTTCACCTGCCTCAGATTTAGCCTTCAATGCATTTTATGAGGAAACTGCATTACTGACTAATATGAGTTTAATTTCCTTTCCCTTCCGCTGTTCACAGAGGTATTAAGAAGTATTGAAATGATAAAAACGTCAACCATATTTGATGTTTGGCATCTGGGCCAAATGCTCTGCACATGATTTTATCTCTAATCTTCAGGTAATAATACAATAATAGATACCATACTAGTATCTGGCTCAGCAAGGTTAAGAATTTGCCCAAGGTCACCGTCAGGCAGATTCAAGTTGGTTCACCTCATTTGAGCATCATTACAGAATATTTTGATCACAAACACAGATCATCTCTGGCTTACATACAAAACTGCTGGCCAATTTTTGTTAAGGGCACTTTGGCATTTTGGATTTGTGCCTACAAATATGGTCTCCATTGGATACTTTACAAGTGGTTAACTCAATTTATGAAAAGAGAAGATAAATGAGCCACACTTTGAAGATAATGCTTAGAGGAGAGAAGGAAAACAACAGTGGAGTAGGTTGATATTTGGATTCAGGACCTTTGTGGTGACTGATAACTAGGTTGAAAGAGCTGTTAGTAGATTTCCAACCATGACTGACATTTTTGCTATTTTAAATCATTGACTCACATGCCAACAAGTTCTTCAAATCCTCTTTGGCAAAATAATAATAATGAAGTATCCTTAATGTTTGCTACTTTTTTTTTTTTGAGCCAGTTGAAATAAAACACAATTCAATCCAAAAAATATAGACAAATCAGTGTGTCAGACCTGTCTTCTGTGTATGTGGCTTTGGATATAAATGGAACTGGTAATAAACTGGTTTGGGAGAAATATGGTACACATTGGAAAAGATGAATGCAAATGTCTAGTATACTCTGTATTAATTTACATAGTAAATTTCCATATTATCCCCCTCTGCCTCTGTAGTTAATAAAAACACATTAAGAAACTGACATGCTGAAAAATAAGTATTTCTTTTCCAGAACGGGTCACACTGATTTAATCAAATCTATTGTTGAATACCCTAATGCCTGTTCAGTAAGAAGTTAACCAACTCTTAGATATGTGTTAGAGTATGTAACAAAAAATATTGTTGTTATTAAGTTAGTTTTGGAAAAATAATCAGACCTTTCCTTCTTTAAGAATCAGGTACATTTTAATAGCTTAATTAATTTTTAACTCAAGACTATACCTGTAAAACTGGTTTTTCAACAAATTGTCAAAATGATACATTTTGTGTGGGACTGATGTTTAAAGCAGAGAGCAATATCATTTTGGCAACTGATGATATTCTTAAATTTTAGTTCAACTTCGTGTTCATTTGACCTGCTGATCCTACAAGTGTCCAGGATCATTAATACTTTGGGGGTTACCATAAAATTTATGAATTATTTCTGTTCTTAAAGAGTGCTGAGTACAAAGACCAAAGTAAATATCTTATTTAGAATTAACTGAACAATGTTTCTGTAATAGATGTGAATGTACTTGGTTTGTAATGAATTGTTGGGCCTAATTAATTCTATATTCATATTCATTCCTTCATGATTCAGCCACTCAATTGACCTAATTTAAAACACGAATTGGAATATCTGGACTAGCCATATAAAGTAGGTAGGATCTTCTGCAAAAAAAAAAAAATTAATTTTCTCTGCTCTGAGTATCTAAGGAAAAAAATACATTGGCCTTTATGCTGAGATGCTCATCTGAATATTAAATATAGAAGAAATTTTGTGATCTTATTGTTCCTAAAGGACTCTTTTCCCTAAACAATATCCAAAAAATTGGTCTTAATTTTAGGACTAAAGACTTCATTGGTTGTCTTATTCTATGGTTTTGTGATCCTCATCATTGTTGTTGACTTGTTCTGAAAAGAAATCACTTATTACTAATATCATTTAAATCATTTAAATCATTATTAAATGTAAGCATAATCTAATTATGCTTACATTTAATAATGTCAAAAATTTTAAATTTAAAAATTTAACAATCTACTTTTCTGTATCTGTAATGGGGAATAGTGCAAATTTGTTATTGACAAACTCAAGGAAGACATATTTACTTGCCCAAGACGCACAAAAGCCACATTAATTTAGAATAGTGGATTTGGCCCAGAATCTGTCATTGAGAGTGAGCTCAGAGAGTATAAGAAATATGCAGTAACTACTTTCTGTGACTGTTGGCTTGAGGAAAAGTTAGAGAAAATTTTAAGGAAAGTAAAAAGGCTAAATTTTGAGGATTCACATTTATGTAAAGGATTCCTGGGTACTGTCTCCATTAAAAAATAAATAATAATTGGGGCGCCTGGGTGGCTCAGTCGTTAAGCGTCTGCCTTCAGCTCAGGTCATGATCCCTGGGTCCTGGGATCAAGCCCCACATCGGGCTCTCTGCTCAGCGGGGAGCCTGCTTCTCCCTCTCCCACTCCCCCTGCTTGTGTTCCCTCTCTCGCTGTGTTTCTCTCTGTCAAATAAATAAAATCTTTAAAAAAAAAAAATTAAATAAATAAATAAATAATAATAGGAAGCTAAGGCACTTTATAAGGTCAACATTAACTAAGCCCTTTTCATTCTCATGACATGCCAGTGAAGTGCATTTTCATGTTGACATCATTGATAAAACTGATGTCTAGGGCTATCAAGTAATAGTCCTAAATAAAGTGAAACATCTAATAAATTTCAGGGACACAGCAAAAATTTTCTTTTTTTATGTTTAAAAAATTATTTATTTATTTATTTATTTATTGAAGATTTTATTTATTTATTTGAGAGAGACAGCACGAGAAGGGGGAGGGTCAGAGGGAGAAGCAGACTCCCTGCCGAGCAGGGAGCCTGATGCGGGACTCGATCCAGAGACTCCAGGATCAGGACCTGAGCCGAAGGCAGTCGCTTAACCAACTGAGCCACCCAGGCGCCCTTTTTTTTTTTAGTTTTTAAAAAAGATTTATTTGAGAGAGAGAGAGAGCGTGAGTGGGAAGATGGGCAGAGGCAGAGAATCTTAAGCAGACTCTGTGCTGACCACATAGCCCAGTTCAGGGCTCGATCTCTCAACCTTGAGATCATGACCCTGAGATCATTACCTCAGCTGAAATCAAGAGTCAGATGCTTAACTGACTGAGCCATCCAGGATCCCTTTTTAAGAAAGTTTTTATTTATATCCCAGTCAGTTAACATACAGTATAACATTAGTTTCAGGTGTACAATACAGTAATTCAACACTTCCATACATTACCTGGTGCTCATCACAAGTGCACTCCTTAATCCTCATTAGGACACATAAAAATTTTTCAAAATATATTTGTTCTTGATATCATCAGGCTACTGTATTTACTATTTACTCTTGGGTCACCGATGTTTGATCACATAGGAAAAAAACCGTACAAAATGCAAGCCCTGTTGTGAGCTGCCTTCAGAGTATGTGCACACATATTACTAAACATATTCAATGCAAACCCTGCTTTGGTGCACCCCAATGGAATGGAAATGGAAACAAAAGGTGAAGACAAAAACTTCCATCCTGGATAGGCATGAATACATGTTTTTTCTGCCCAGTTCACTACAGACTTCTCATGGGTTTATAAAAAAAATATATTTTAAAATTTCTCTAGATTAATAAGAAACTAAATTTATGCTCTGAAATAGCTTCATATTCTAAAAGTTAAGCATTGTCCTTATAAAAATGTGTCTGAAGAATGCCATTTTTAAGCTAATATATCAATAATATTCACTGTCTTAATATTGCTTCATATTCCTTGAACAGATATCAAAATATGATTCCAGAGCTATTAAAAAAGAGGAGGTCAACAATTTTGAAGGCATGAAATAATTCCCAGAGCTACTACTATGAACCCGAGTATATTAGAATCAAAACCACCTTGTAGCTCAGCCAAAGATTTCAACTATATGGTGTCTATTCTAGAAGCTCTGAATCCATTCTAAGTAATTAGTCTGAAGAGATCATTTATAGCCAGAGCAAAAGCATTTAATGAGTTGGGACTTGACTGACAGATCTAATATTTTCCCAATACAAGCTTATATCATCAGTATTTAAATTTTTTTTTACAGGTACATAATTTGATTTGTAGTGTATCTGAATCCATGATCGGCCCTATTAACTGCACATCAAATCACTTGGCTTTCCTGATGTCAGCTCAAACTCAAAATACATCATATTGATAAATCCATTAAAGTCATTGGCAAGAAATACATAGATAGCTGGAGCAACAATACTATGAAAATGTGACATCATTTTGCCAGTGTATTTTATATTTGCAGGTGTCATAAATAATTGAGATATACCTGAAAATATCTAGTCCAGTTTATGGCACAGATCAGGTGATTAACAAATGTTTAGGAGAGTAATTTCAAAATTCAGCTGCCTCAGGGGCGCCTGGGTGACTCAGTCAGTTAAATGTCTGCCTTTGGCTCAGGTCATGATCCCGGGGTCCTGGAATGGAGATCAGGCTTCCTGCTCAGGAGGGAGCCTGCCTCTCACTCTCCTCTGTAGCTCCCCCTGCTTGTGCTCTCTCTCTCAAATAAATAAATAAAATATTTAAAAAAATTCGGCTGCCTCAATCTGAGACAGTGCTGAAATAAAAAGCAAATAATTAAAATGCCAATTAATTAGAATTTATTTTTACCTATAACCTGTCTCATTCTAAGGAAGTTTTAAAAAAGCTAATTTTCTGCAGGTTTTTGATAAAATTCATTTTAAATTTACAAATGTACAATGACTGGAACAAAGACTTAAAAAACATAATCCCAGTTCAGTTACTAGTATATAATAGATCAGCTTAGAGGAAAAGACAATGAGGAAAAGAAGAAGTAAAAATCTTAATTATACTAGCTTCTATATTATTTTATTTTATTTTTTAAAAGATTTTATTTATTCATTTGAAAGAGAGATACAGAGGCAGAGAGAGCACAAGTTTTCTTTGCAAGAACCAAGACCTGTCTATGACACTGCAAAATTTAGGATACTAAATGCTCCTTGGAAATTATATGGATATCCTGGCATCAAGAGTGAAAATCCTTAGAGAAACATATAATACAAGGAACAATTGGGTATATGTTACAACTTGGATGAACTTGGAAAATGTTATATTAAATGGAAGAAGTGGGTTACAAAACTCTGCATATTATACGACTCCATTCATATGAAAATCCACAATAGGGACATCTATAGAGACAGAAAGTAGATTAATGGCTGCTTAGGGATGAGGGTGGAGGGCAGGTTGGGAGGTGATAGCTATAGGGTTCAGGATTTCTTCATGACGTCATGAAAATGTTCTAAAGTTGACCGCGGTGATGATTGCACATATCTGCCAACAAACTAAAGACCATTCTATTGTATACTTTAAATAAATGAAATGGATGGTATGTGAATTATAGCCCCCCCAAAAAAGCTATTTAAAAAAATAAAATGGAAGTATTCCATGTAACAGAATACGTAAGTAATCTAGTCAATAAAATGCAAGACAGGGCTCATGACCTTCTGATCTCATGGACATTTCTACATGTCACTACAGAGTAGCTTTAACACTACTGTTATTTCAGAGCTTTAACACTACTATTATAACACAATGTTATTTCAGAACACTACTTAAATATTGAATTGTGAGTCTTGTAGAATTTGTGGCAATTGAGAAAGATATTCTTGTTATATAATTCTATCTTCTATCTAAATAAAATTGAGGTATAGCTTAAAAAAAAAAAAAAGCTGATAGAATCAAGAAACCAGAAAGAATAAAAAGGCCAGGATATTTCCAAGTCAGGAGATAATTTGAATATCTGACATATTTACAGATCAGGTTATATAAAGTAATTTGGAAGGGCCAAGCAATGTTATCTTTGTACATTACTTTGAGGACCTCCAGAAAAAACTGCCTCCTGCTACACACATATGCAACAATTTCTTCTAGTAGAGTAGGATCCCACCATAAACCCCAGACAAATGGCTAAATCCTACACGATGTGGTTGCTAAGAGTAAGAACTCTGGAGTCAGACAATCCCTGGGCTGGAATTTCTATTCCTCTATTTATTCAAGTGGCCTTATGCAAAGCCATCAACTTCTTAAGGCCTCTGACTCCTTATCAGTTAACATGGAGATCCTAACAGTGACTGACTTGTAAGGGCTTGGTGAGTTAACACCAGGACAGGAGATAGATTAGCCAGTGCTGGACACATACTCAAGCAATGTTAGCTGTTATTAATGGCAAACTAACAAAAGGTCTCACATCAGTTACCTGCAGGGCTCAGAAATAATCAAATCAGCCTATGCTTTAAGGTGGAGGTTCCACACATTTTGGCAGGTCATCTTGGTATTTTGCATAGCCCCTTGGGGCAGCCAGGCTGCTGACTGGCCCTTTGGAACCCAGGTCTCTTGGGATCCCCTGGCTTCTTCTGCCAGCACTCAGCTTCCATTCCCTCTAGCTGGACCAGGTCACTGATTACACCCTCCTTGTGTTAGAATTCCTAGAAAGACTTTTGCTACCTGGACCAGCTATCCTTACCCTGCCTCACCCCAGTTCTCTAAGGAATAGTCTTGACCTGTTAGCAACTCTCTGGTCCTCCCCTGGAGGGTGGCATTACATCAATTTTCCCAGCACAAACCAATTTAGGTCCTTAGTGACCCACCCTCCCCCCTAGAATGACCAGAAACTTTTGTCTAATCTGAACTGGAAGCAAGCCCTGACAATGAATCCTTTGTTGTACAGGGCTGTATCCTATTAACAAAATAATTCCTCATGCCTTAGAAATTTTTCATACAACAAAGGAAGACTAGAAGGAAATTTGCCAAAATGCATACTGTAGCAGCATCTGGGTGGTACAGTCACGGGCTCTCTGTTTCTTTCTGCTTCTTTATACTGTTCTGCACTTTTCCTAAAATTTCCACAGTGAGAACAGGACAATTAGAAAATCAGAAAAAAATATTTAAAAATATATCTTGACTAGGGAGATAGGGGCCGTAAGGAAAAATAATGTGAAAGCAAAGTCACACTTATTTTACAAGATTTGCTTCTGAAGAGGTAAAAACGGGGCATTGAGCACAGAAGGCAGTGTGGAACTCTTGAAAGGAAAAAAAAAAAAGGTCTGGAAGGACAAGTGGTGTGTGTAGGAGAAGGTGAGTGGTGGGCATACCTCAGCTCCTTCATGAGTTCACCAGAGAGCAGGTTAAGCCTTGTTTGTAAAATTAATTTGTCGGTGAAAAAGTCTTCAAGCTCGTTGGTCAACTAAAACAACCAACCCACTGAGTCAAATGGCAAATGCGAACAGCCTGTAGGTCTAGTCCACATCCATTTGTAACCCCGAATTCCAGGGCACCAGCTAAAATGAACATAGAAGATTTAGTGAGAAAGCCCTGAAGGCAGGCCGTCTAAACATGGCCAGTTCCAGATTTAAGAATCTGTGAGTTGGTATTCTGGAGCCTCAGAGCATGGTTTAGACGGTAGGCTCCGGGTTGTCTCTACTTGGATCCAGACCCAGTCAGTTATAATGTGCAACACCATGGGTAAATTGTTTACCTTTACCTAAATCTCAGTTAGGTCATCTTTAAAATGGGGATAATAATAATACCTCGTTCTTAGAACTGTTACAAGGATTCAATGAAACAACATATGGCAAGAGTTTAATACTCTGTAAAAATTAGGCATGACGATTTAGAAAATGGTTATGCTAATGAAGAGCTTGTATAGAATGAGTAAACCCTAGATCGTATGAGATTTGAAGTCATACCTAAGGATCCTATTTTCCAATGAGCAGAGGAAGGATATTTTAGAAAAGAATGACATTGTTTAAAGACACTTTTTCTCAGGGACACCTGGGTGGCTCAGTTGGTTAAGCGTCTGCCTTCGGCTCAGGTCATGATCCCAGGGTCCTGGGATCGAGTCCCACATCAGGCTCCCTGCTCTGCGGGGAGCCTGCTTCTCCCTCTGCCTCTGCCTCTCTCTCTCTCTGTCTCTCATGAATAAATAAATAAAATCTTTAAAAAAAAAAAAAGACACTTTTTCTCAGTAAGATCTTTCCCTTAGGTTCCTCAGGTTGGTTGTCTAAGAATACCCTAATTTATTTAATGACCAAAACTGTTTGTACCTGGATAATTAAACTCACTTATAAATTTAGCCATAAAAGCAGAAAAAGGAACTGACTGCAAAATTAGTTCAAACCGATGATCCATATACTACAAATTTTATTATTCAAACTTATTCAAATTTTCTTAAAATTCAAAACTTTTTATTCAAATTAGTCAAGATAACTTAAATTTTAAAAACCACTTGAAACCATACTGACAAATTAGTCACATTAGTCAACCAATAAACATCTCAAGAGTATTGGAGCAAAATTTTATTCAATTTCTGTCTCAATATTCATTAAGGCTAATATGCATAAATTTAGCAAACACACAATTAATTTATAACTTATTTCACAAAAGTCTGTTTCAGGCTCATAAAAGGACTGTTTGCATTTTCTTTTCTGTAGCACTCAAATATAATAACCACTAAATGGCACTAGACATGCCTTCCTAAATCGAATGGCTTTAAAAGTCATGCTATTAAATGATGAAAAAGAACCCCAAACCTCAGGAGAGGAAGCGCAGATGTTTTGGGAGACAGAATATGTACAAAATTAACACACAACATGAAAAGACTCAGATGCAATAAGAACATAGAAACAAAGAGAAGGACATTGTCTTTTCCTTCCTATTGCTCTGTTTCTTTCTCTCCTTTGTTTTTCTTATGAAGAAAAGGAGTATTTGGAATTTTCCACTTATCATGCCACCTAATTTGCTCAATAAAATTTTAGTCATTACTTGGATTTGGTCAGAAATTAAACACAGCAAAGGCACTAGTTAGCTTTGGACAGTCTGCAAATGAAAGAAATATTTCATGGCATCAGCAAGAATAGTGGATTTAGTATTTTATTCATTCAATCAGTAGCTACAGGTTATTTCCCTTAATAAGGAGGATCTAAAGATAGATGAAGCAAATTGAATACCATGCCAGCGACACTGGGGAGCCCCTGGAACACAGAAAAGTAATGGGGGGAGACACATACTTTGTGATCACATGGATATGGGTAAAAATCCAGCTCCATTTTTTTTATTATCTATGTGACCTTGAGCAAGTTAATTCTTCCTAATCCTCAGATCCTTCAACTACAAAAGAAAGTGAATTACCAGATGGTTTTAAGAAAAAATTACTGGATGGTTATAAAGAAAAAAAAATCAGGAACCTAACATGCTACCTGGAACTTCATAAATGTTTGTTCTCTTAACACAAATACTAGGATTTATGGTTTAATTCAAGCTGAGAAAAATGCTTAGTCTCATAAAAGCAGGCAACGTTAAGGTCTCAAATTACACAATTTGCAGAAGATATTTAATTTCCTCTTGGTTGTCCTATCATCACGTAACTGATCAGTAAACATTCGCGGCAACCCTAATAATCTGCACTTCCTCCTCTGATTAACAAAATAAATACAGCTAATTCCAGTGTGGCAGAGGCTACAAACTGTCCTCCATTATCCATTCTCTCCTTCCTCTTCAGCAAAGGAATCCTCAAATGTTAGTTGGGCACATATTTATCTGAATAAACATTTTATCTCAATAACAAGGTATAATCAATAACTAAGTTCTGGTAAATGGGAATTTAGAACAAAAGGTGTGTTTGGCTAGTAGGAAATATGCATGCAAGGTAGGACCATGCCCTTCTCCTGTTCTTTTCCCTTCCTGCTCTCTGAGATCCCTACCTATCAGACAGTGGGCAAGGAAGCAGCTATCCTGGACACAAAATGGAAGTTGCAAAATGGAGGATGGCAAAAACAGAGAGGACATTTGAGTTCTTGATGAGGATGGAGCACTATGCCAAACTTAGACTGGCTTAAGTTATTATTACTTCAAATTTGAGACTTTAGTTAAGAAAGCAAATTTTAAAAACAATTTTAAGCCATACTGACAAACATTTTTCAGGTTTTTTTTTTTTTTCATTCTCTCCTGGATCTAGTCAAAATTAAAAGTACCTAAGAAAAACTCTGCTCTTAACACTCATAGAATTGTTGGATTCATTTTCCTTCCACAGTCACTAATTGAAAAGAAAAATGGAAGAAAACTTAAGGCATATGTAATCCTAACAAATTACTTCAGCAGTCCAGAAGTGAGTAACTGGTCCAGGGTAGACAAGAGTACAATTAAAGTTTATGGTTAAAATGAGAAATAAATAGCTTTTAGGTACTTAGTGACATATACATATTTGCTCAAAGTATTTGTTGCTTTTCTCTAGAGCATTTTTCATCTTGCTGATACCCTTTAGGGGTTGATGAATCTGATTGCCTCCTACTTATTTCAAATGGAATTCTACTTTTAGAGCAATTAAAAAAAGGGATTTTAGGGGACTCTTTGTCATTATAAGACTGAATACATGAATAAATAACATTCCTGGTTATTGAGCCATATTTTTTTCTTGAAGAGCTATTTTAATGGACTTAATGATAATGCCTATGATTTGCAGACAAGTGTGCTTTTCTTCCCTCACACCAGGCAATGCCCCTCATTCCATAAGTTCAAACACTACCTCTTCATCAGAGCACACATAAAATCATTTGCTGAGAAGTTCACTACAAGTTGGTTTGAACTGAATGCTCTGCTAATTAGATATAATCATGACAACACAATCCCAGTTTTCCAAAACTTGCTTATTTCCCTTCAAAATGCGATGCCCTGGTTGCTCTAATACCTGCTGCTGCTTCATCCACATCCCCCCTTTCCTAAGTACAGCCCTCCTTAGTTCTCATCTAGACCAGGAAAACTCCATTTTGAAGGACAAATAGCACCTCCTTATTCTTAGTTCAGACACAAAGATTATTAAGGAACCATAATTAATTGGTCTTCCTCATAAAGAGAGGCTAGAGATGTGATTCTGCTTTTAAATGTGTAAAAAAAATTATTGAGGAGAAATATGGATATATATTTCTGCAGGCCAGAAGATAACACGAGTTCAGCTACCCTTCCAGTTTCTTTTGAGAGACAGCCCTAAATCCTGGTGCTCTTTTAGCCACAGTGAAAAGGTCTGGGGGCTGGAAGCAAAGCTTGCAAGACTGAACTCTCAGTACATTAATCAAACTATAATCAAATTAAGAATGACATGTGGCATCTGAAATATCTTCCCATAGATGGTAGAAGCAATTTTAGCCAAAAAGTAGGTGCTATATTATATTATTTTATAAACTAAGCAGATTTTGCACATAAACACTTAAAAATGGACAATCATTCCCATCTTTCTCTAAAACAAATACATAGGATTTCTAAGGGAAAAATGTATAATATCTGGTAATATTTCCTGTTCTAAAATATTTTATTTATTTATTTATTTTAAGATTTCATTTATTTATTTATTTGAGAGAGAGAGAGAGAGAGCACAAGCAGGAGGCAGGGAGAGGGAGAAGCAGACTCCCCCCTGAGCAGGGAGCCCCATGCGGGGCTTGATCCCAGGACCCTATGATCATGACCTGAGCTGAAGGCAGATGCTTAATTGACTGAGCCACCCAGGCGCCCCTAAAATATTTTATTTTTTAGTCTTAGACCCAATCAGTTATTTTGAATATGTTCCCTAAAGAACAATGGCTCATCTCTAGCAGCTTCTGGGGTTGAATTTACATAGGTCCTTTCAGGGGTGGATTGGAGGATGGAGGAAGTAGACATATAACAAGGGGTTGGGAATTATAGTCAAGTCTTCTAGAAACTTGACTTTGAATATTTTCTGGAAAAAAAAAGATAGCTTCCACACTGCAAAGTAAAATTCTACAAAGGCACATAATTTAAGAGATTCTGTCCAGCATGCCCACAATCTAATAAATACATTTTAAGCCCCTGTATTAACCTAGAAAGAGAAGTGAGTATAATGAGCCCTTGTTGGATCCCCTAAAGAAGTGAAACCAGAGAAATTACAGGGTTTTTAGAAAGTTAAAAACGATGTCAGGGATGCAACCTGTGTCCTACCACTGACTCTCAAATGTTAGGATCAGAATCATATGGAGGGTTTGATAAAACGCATCCATGCGTTTCTAACTCAGTAGGTCCTGGGTGGGGCCCCCAAAAAGAAATATGCATTTCTAATAAGTTCCCAGGTGATGCTGATGCTGCTGGTCTAGGGAATACACTTTGAGAATCACTGCCATAAATAAAGGAAGAATATTAAGGAAGCCAAAGAGGGAGCTCAATCTTCACTTCTAAGAGAACATAGCCACATATGGTGGCACACTAAGCATCTGAGAAAAATCTAGAAGAGATGGAGTTCCTTAATCACGTGTGTAACCTCCAGTTATGGAGTGAATGAGTCATGGGAATAAAAGGCACAGCATAAGGAGTACAGTCAATGATACTGTAATGGTGATGTAATGGGACAGATGGTAGCTACACTTGCAGTGAACATCCTACACAAACTTGTCAAATCACTAAGTTGTACACCTGAAACTAATGGAACATTGTGTGTCACCTATACTCTAATTTAAAAAAAAAAAGAAAGAAAAAATCGAGTGTGTGTAACCTCATTGTAGTGAAGCAAGCTGGTACTGACGATGGGAATTGTGAAAAGTGGAGAGAAAGAGCAGAGAGGGAGAGTGCATGTGTATGTGGGGCAAGAACAAAGACCAGTGGACATCCATGGGTTCATGGCAAAAACAACTAGATTTCTTTATTCAACAAATATTTAATGAGCATCTACTATGTAATAAAAACTGGACCAGGGGTTAGGGATTCATCAGGGGTCAAAAGAGAAAATGCTCCTGCTCTCACAAACATTCTAGTTAGAGGAAATAAATAATTACACAAATACGTTTAAAAAAATACCAGATATTTCTACAATATATAAGTGTTATGGAGAGAAAAATACAGGGTTAGGTAGGTTGGAGTTAAGTGTTCATTTTTCACCCAGGGCAATATGGGAAGGATGCCTACCAGATATCAGACATAAGAGCTGTGGCAAGAAACTCAGACACAATTCCAACCTGTAACTTTAGCAATGACTTATCCCCCAGATGCCAGGATTAGTATAAAGAACTCCAGATAGTGAGGGTGTAGAATTCATGGGAGCCTTCCAGCCTAGAGGTCTACTGCATTCATATATTCACAGATTTAGTTTAAGTAGGTCTGGAAGAGCAGAGAAAGTATTTGTTGGTTCTGTGGTCTTTCAGCGTTACAGATTCTGATATCTGTGGATACAGATGTGTTGTGGATGATCAGGCTTAGGAAAGAGGTTTGCACATTTTATATTCCAGGTCTGAAATGAAAATTTTCCAGCACACAATGACCAAGAGACCAAGATCAGAAAACAGGAATACTGTTTGATTTAGTTACCGCTTTTATTACAGCAACACTTCCTTCTTTCACTTTCAGAATGGCAGAAAATAGTCAGGACTGAGGTCAGCCAATGCTTCTGAAAGGATCTAGCACAGATAGTTCAATTAGGAGGTAAATTCTGTGAATTCTACTGCAACTTCTTGGTTATTTTTCAACATATAGTGTAGACATAGAAGGACAGAAGGATTTGCTCCCAAGCAGAGTCCCAGGCTTTTTAAATTTATAAATGCTTACATGCTTAACTGCAAATGCTCATGTAGCTTTCCCAAATAGCTCTAGAGTGCTCTAAACACACACGACCCCCTACTCCGCACCGCCCCCCCCAAAAAAAACCCCGAAAGAAACAAACCAAGGAACCAAAAGACTGGGAAAAGTCTCACTCACTCCAGTGCCTCTCTCCATGCACTCATATGTGGACACTTAGAATTGCAGTTTGAGAACTCCACTTTGAGAATTCTCGGGCACTCAATGAAATAAGCTGTTTGTCTTTGTATATTATTATTATATCTCTTAGTTTTCTGCATTCTCATGAGGCTACTTCCTAGACTTGTAGTTTCCTCTTTTAGACCACAGCTACATCAAGCTGACTGCTACACTGAAGAGCATTGGACACAGGAAAAAAGTGATGGGGCACTCCCCATCCACTAAGGTTGAGAATACGTTCTGACTTATCACTGTTTTTCAAAGTCCATGGAATGTTTAATTATGTGGACATCTCCTCTGTATTGCTTTTTAAGCTTTGAAAACATCAAAATCATGACATGACATGGGAAGAATTCCATTCTGACAAAATGAAAAACACAAAAATTCTTCTACTGAGAAAAAAATGTAATGGAGAAAATAAATGCAAAAATAGAATTGGCTAGAAGCCAGCAACCACAAGAAAAGAAATATTGCAGGAAATGGAATTAATCAGTTACTATAGTGAAGATTTTTTTTCCCCCAGACTTTCTTTGGGAAGGAAAAAAAAAGAAATTGTAAATTAATATATAAACTAAGTTTTGACAAAGCTACATATGTAGTCTTGAAGTACACTGAATTCCATATGGATGTTTTTTGAAAGGACAGCAGAGTTTTTACTTAGTGGAATTTCCAAAGTTAATCTTCTCGAGATTGATCTGATAGCCTAGTCAAGCTTTAGTTAGAAAGGTTGAAGCTGTTGAGGAGCAGGGTCTGTATAATTGTGCCATGATATCCTTTCCAAAGGCGTAAGTATCTTGGTCCCTAACTCAAGTCACTCCAAGGATCAGTCCATTCAGGAATGGACATGCTCTGCTACAACCTTCCTCACCTCAGCAACAGTCACTGCCTACAGATTAGCCTTCCATGAACTAATAGTTGTCCGCACACACAAATTTGATAATATGAGAAAGTGGCTCCTTTGGGCTGTCTCTCATTGTAACTTCCTCATATCACTTGGTTATTTTGGTATAAAATATACCAATTGTTTTTTAACTGTTTTATGCCTAAGAAATACCAATTCTAAATATGGACATGGAAAATTGGTATCTGTGTTTTTAAAAATAGATTTAGAAATAATTGTCATTTATTTGCTAGGGATTTTTGGAAAATCGGTATCATCAAACTTGCCAAATATGATTCGAAGTTTAAAAAATTAGTTGCCTATTTACTTAAAGTTATTTTTTTTAAAGTTTGACAGCTTTTGGGCATTGCAGGAATGGCAGATTTAGGGCTATGAAGGATGAAAAATAATCTTTATTATATAATGTCCAATATCATATGTGAGTTTAGTATGTGGTGCCAAGAAAAAAATGGTGTCCAGAAATTCAGACCTTGTCCTGACACCCAGGTTGGTAACAGTCACAGTATTAAAAAGCTGGAATATATAGACATTAGAAACCATATGGCTTATCTCCAGTTAATTTATATATTAGAAAACCCACGTCCTGAGAGTCAAAGTTTGTTATTCAAGGTCATACAGCTGCTTAGCAGAAGAGGCAAGAATCAAACCCAGCTTTCTGGATCCCCAGGGACACTGATGGTCACTGTCATGGGGTAAGAGAACTCCAGTCAGTAACAGAACAACACAACAGGTAATGAATTGAAAAAATAATTGATATGGAACTGTTTTCACACCTTGTTTTAATCCACAGAAGTTTATGCAAATACTAATTAATAAAGGCCTGGAGACATTTTATAACCAACATTCCACAATATTCAGGCAAAAGGACGGAAAAAAAGAATGGCTAATGAAAAGGTTTCTGAATCAAAGTATTTTGTGGAATTTTTCTTTTACCTGCTTTCCTTGTATTTCACAAATATAAGACTGAAAGTTGATGAACATGTACCTCATGCAAGACACTCTCCTATGTACATTACATATGTCACCTCATTTATTTCCTTTGATTCCTATCATATCAATTTTTAATATCAATTTTTTGAGGCTATTAATATAGCAATTGTTGAATAGCTAGTAAGTGTTAGAACCTGCATCTGAATCATTTCTATATGATTTCACCATCTATATATGTATCCAATGAATTAAATCCCTTAATTCTTGAAGATTATCCCCCTGGCCCCGCCTACCTACCTCCTTATTATTCTCTAATAAAATATATATTTCTTTAAAAATTTTTCACTAAAGAAGTTACTTCTGTTTATGGAAAATATTTCTAAAATTAGATAGAAATAAGCATTAAAATTGATTCTAAATAGGAATGAATAAGAGAACCAGGACTTTCAAAACGAAAATTCTTATGTATCGAGCATCTAAAATGCCTTCTCGAGGTTGCCATGCCAACCATTCTAGGTACTAAAATAAGCTGTGAAACAACATTTACTCACACCACGTTATGTAGGCCTTTGATACATTCAACTGTTTTAATAAGCCCAACTAAATTTTGCATCTTAAGCAAATGGAAGAAATAACACTGGCACAAACCATCAGGGAGGCAAGCAACATAGTTTTTGTGTTTTCTAAATGAGAGAAGCCTTAACAAACAGATTCAAAGGGGACTTTTCATTTCCGTTAACTTTCTTTTTATGTATTTCCATAGTTAGTCATCGCTTTTCAAAATAGAGTTTTATAAAGTTACGCTTAAAATATAAACAGCACTGTAAGTGCTTAACACTGAATCTGTAGGAAACAGATCTGGAAATGTAGGGCACTTCCATCCTTGATTCAGACCACCTGGCAAAAAAATAAATAAATGAATAAAAAGCCAAATGGAGCTCAACAGGTCTGCGGATTCCTGTCAGGCAGTTTGAAGAGATTTTGTTTTATTCACCAAGCTCCGTAAGGGCTAATATGTTGCAGTTTGACTGACTGCTGAGTATGACAGGGGTCTCCAGAGGGGAAAAAGGAGGGACTCCAGAAGGGCAGGAGAAGGAAGGGGCATCTGGCAGGTAGACCCAGCCTCAACATGCAGAAGGCCCAGGAATACGGCAGCCCAAAGAGGGTGATTAGAAAGGGCACACAAGGCTCTGGGAATAATAGCAACCAGCAACCCAACAAGGGAGAGTGAGCGGAAGTGTACCTAATTGGTACGAAAGCTCTATCGGGCAGGGTGCAAGGTTACAGCAAGAGGGTAATGACAAGGCATATATGGTCTCTGCCTTCAAAGAACTTAAAATCTAATGAAGAAGAAAAATGAAGGTTAGTTAAGCAATGCAGATAAAGTGAAGTACCATGATAGAAGAACGTCAGGGCGTTCTACGAATGCATAGCTCAGACATCTGGCCCAGTGGAGGGAAGGCTTCCCTAAGAAACTGACATGTAAGCACATAATCTCAACAGAAATATGGAGAGTAAAGGGAGAGGAGGTAGCAAACTATTTACTGGAACCAATTTCAGGGGAATACAAATATCAGAATTTAATTTGTGTCTTACCAGCCTTTGCATAAGCACGTAATATGTCATATCTAAAAACCAGATTCAGGCACCCACAGATAAACAGGAAAGACAACTATAAATTCATTAGAGTCACGACTACTCTTGTTACGTCACTTGTAATTGTGGGCTGCGCTGAATTGATATCTCTGGTTTATTGGTTTGTGTTTCCTGTCCCTAAGAACTGTAATATGTCTGACTGGAACACTTCTATTTCTGAGGCGGTAGCATCAACTATTACTCTCCCTGAACGAGGAAGATTTAAGATTTGACCAAAGGTGAGGAGACAAAAACAAACTTCCAAGAGCTTTTAGAAAGACCCTAATTAATGACTCTGCTAAAAACAATTTCCTGGACTGGGGGCTCAGGTCACACCCATCTCATTGGAAGAGACCTACAAATGTAAGCCTCCTGTACATATTAATAATTTCAAAACATTTTATATATGATTTAAACCCTCAATCAGTGGGGCGCCTGGGTGGCTCAGTCGGTTAAACGTCTGCCTTTGGCACAGGTCATGATCTCAGGGTCCTGGGATCGAGCCCCACATCGGGCTCCCTGCTCCACAGGGAGTCTGCTTTTCCCCCTACTCTCCCTTTGTGCTCTTCCTCCCTCTCTCTCGCTCACTCTTTCTTCTCTCTCTCAAATAAATACATAAAAATCTTTAAAAAAAAATAATAAACCCTCAATCAGTGACTCCAAATCATAAAATACACTCACAGTACTTTCAAGTTACTTCGAAAAGTACTTGTCACAAACATTTCTTAAAACATCCTCTAAGACAATATTTTCCTCAATCTAAGATTTAAGATTTGTCAACCTACTTCAATGACATGATTTAGTATCATTCCTCTAAATCTGTGAGACTTCTGCCAGCTCACTCTTCTTCTTCTGCCTTTAGAATTCAAAATGCTATTTTGTGGCAAATGACATCATTTTTGCTCTGGCCATGTTTACAGTACTCTTGACTTCTGCCTTGTGCATGGCCATGCCTTCCTGCTCTGATTAGCTCTTGATGTCTATGTTACTCCCTTTTCCAGATATCTTCTCTTATACCATAGATGAGATCCAGCACTGATAGGAAAGATGCTGAAATGAGCTGTCTGGTTCTGTATCTAGTATGAGGAGAATCTCACCACAGGTTTTGCTACTTCTCTAAAAGTTAGCAGACTGGGGCGCCTCAGTGGCTCAGGCAGTTGGTTAAGTGTCAGCCTTTGGCTCAGGTCACGATCCCTGGGTCCTGGGATGGAGACTTGCATGGGGCTCCCTGCTCATCAGGGAGCCTGCTTCTCCCTCTGCCTCTGTCCCTCCCCCCCACTTGTACACTCTCTCTCTCTCTCACTTTCTCTCTCAAATAAATAAAGTCTTTAATAAATAAATAAATAAATAAATAAATAAATAAATAAATAAATAAAAGTGATTAGACAAACTCTCCTCATCTGAATTATATTTATGAAGACAACATACCTGAACCAAATCTCTAAATATATGGTCTGTCAAAAAATTTTTGTGTGTGATTTATGATTTTACTTATAGGAAGTCTTATAATGCTGAACAACTGAACTATATTATCAAATATTTCATCTATCATTTTATTGAAAAGAATATCAAGGGGTCTCTGATACTTATGAAACAATAATTATTCA
>NC_138371.1:24457055-24515755 GCF_054177405.1 Leptonychotes weddellii
ACTGACAGATTCACTTACACAAATATTTCTATGTGTCTACACTGTGCAGGGTTCGGTGCTATGTGATCTAAGTGATACAAGGTAAGTATAGCACTCCACTTTGAGAGAGTTACAATTGGATAAGAAAGCTAACTTATGACCAATCCTTATAATGGAACTCCAGTTATTAGTTTTTGTTTGTTTGTTTGTTTGTTTGTTTGTTTTTTAAAGATTTTATTTATTTATTTGAGAGAGAGCACATGAGAGGGAGGAGGGTCAGAGGGAGAAGCAGACTCCCTGCTGAGCAGGGAGCCCGATGCGGGACTCGATCCTGGGACTCCAGGATCATGACCTGAGCTGAAGGCAGTCGCTTAACCAACTGAGCCACCCAGGCACCCCAGTTATTAGTTTTTAAGTATGAATAGACAAGGTGTCAAGACTGATTCCACTGTTGTCTTGGAGACAAATTACTTTAACCCCGCTTTTTCTATGTGTTTCCTTGTAGGATGCTCTATATTTTTTTTAAAGTTCCACAGTTAAATGAGCTTATTCATACACATAAGAAGACATTATTTTGGAAAAAAAAAAAAGAAAAAGAATTGGATTCTTGTACAACTTAACTCAGAAAAAAACTGTAATCTCATAAACTCCATATGAATAAGAAAGTCATGCAGACTAGCTGTCCTTTAATTTCTATTATATGGTGAGCCAATACATGCTTAATAACAAAGGAGAGGATAGATTTAGAACAAAAACATATCCAAGTTCTATGTTCTGAATAAGAATCTACCGTTATACTTTCCTTTATTTTCAAACCTTAAAGACAATCTGGCTTCATAGTTAAGGGACCTATAGCAGGGATTTTCATGTATATGTATGTTGGTATAACACCTCTTCTTCTGGACCTGAATTCACCTTTCTGGGGACAAACCAATTTTATATGCTTTAGATGGCGCTGACTACACACAATCCAACACCACCCCAGCCTCAGTCATAGGACATTATGGCTCAATTTATGGACTCCTTTTTCTGGACACATTCATTGGTTGAGAGCCTTTCCACTCTGTGGCAAATTTCCTAAACTATTTCAAGGAAAAAAGAAGTCACTTAATTTTGTAACTTGAAAATGAATCAGCATATACTAGGACATCAGATATTGATATTCATTGTATTCATTATACAGAATGTTTTATTAATTGCTTCTCAAATATAACTGCTTAAGTGAAGACAAGCCAATAAAACTGTGACTGGGTAAATGCTAGACACTTCTTTACAAAGTTGTCTCAAATCCTGAAGAGTCTACACAGCCTATTGAATTTCATCCCATTTAGTTACAGTGAGGATGTCCAGTTGAGATATGGGCAACTCCTTTAAATTTAAGACATATCGCAGAATATCAATTTTAAAAATTTACATTTACATATTATATCTGGAGGAGAAATGGTTAACATATGAACAAAGTAACAATGCAGAACCTTATAGTGAATGGAAGGTAGCAGCCACTGCAAGTTGGTATTTTAATAATGTATGATAAACACCAGCAGAAACTAAATTATTTACATGAGCCTGCCTGACATACATTTGGAAAGTGGACTGTTCAGTAGGAGAGTCTAAGTAGCTGGGATGTGCTAAGTGTCCACAACACAATAGTCTTTTACTGTTCGTATTTCATATTCTGCTCAGATGAAGTGTTGTAAATTATACTTCAAATATCCAGAAACATTTTTGAAGACTTGGCAGTTACTAACCATTAGCCTGTAGTTAGATAAATAATACTCACTGTTATTCTATGTTACACACACACACACATACACACACACACATACACGTACTAACTCACACAGTCCTTGTAATACACTTAACATGTAGATAATATCATGGCCACCCCCTTTTAAAGATAAGGAGATTAGGCACTAAAGGTCACATGTAAGGAGGATGATCTGGATTTGAATCTGTGCTGCTTGATTTCAGAAACCGGGCTCCTAACCTAACAATAACTGACGTCCTTCCCTTCCTAGGGACGTAGCAGCTAACTGTAGCAATAAGGACAAGTTTACCATGATTTTTTTTTTTTCATTTTCTTCTCCCCACCCCTAACTGATCCAAACCAGGCTCTATAAAACTTTAGCCTGACTAGTACTTCTCTAATGCAATTGAATTAGAGTAATCCAGAGTGTCTGGGCAGCTCAGTTGGTTAAGCGTCTGCCTTCGGCTCAGGTCACGATCCTGGAGTCTCAGGATCGAGTCCTGCTTTGGGCTCCCTGCTCAGCAGGGAGTCTGCTTCTCCCTCTGACACCCCCCCCCCACCGGCTCATGCTCTCTCTCTTTCATTCTCTCTCTCTCTCAAATAAATAAATAAAATCTTTAAAAAAACCCATAACTTTGTTTTAAAAAAAAAGAATTAGAGTAATCCAGCAATATATTTAATGTCAGAACTGTCAGAGTAGAGGGAGGGAGGAAAGAGAGGTGAGAGGAAGTGAAGGAAACCTACATAGAGACAGGGACAGACTTAAATATCCATTTATTATTATTATTATTTTAGATTTTATTTATTTATTTGACAGAGAGAGACACAGCGAGAGAGGGAACACAAGCAGGGGGAGTGGGAGAGGGAGAAGCAGGCTTTCCGCTGAG
Source organism: Leptonychotes weddellii (assembly GCF_054177405.1). Taxonomy (NCBI): domain Eukaryota; kingdom Metazoa; phylum Chordata; class Mammalia; order Carnivora; family Phocidae; genus Leptonychotes; species Leptonychotes weddellii. Next base: position 24,459,669 of record NC_138371.1, read on the forward strand.
CAGGGAGCCCGATGCAGGACTCCATCCCAGGACCCTGGGATCATGATCTGAGCCTAAGGCAGACGCTTAATGACTGAGCCACTCAGGCGCCCCTAAATATCCATTTATTATTAAATAACCACTTTGCTTGGGTTAAAGAATAACTGAATAACTCAATACCTTCTACTACCCCCTCCATTAAGTGCACTAGTAAAGGGTTTTAGGCACAGAGTAAGCCTCACATGCATGTACTTAAAGCCATAGAAAGAAAAAAAACCCTGTGTTTTACTTTTTATTCCCTCCTTACGTAAGTGATTTTCTTAAGATAGAGCCATACTTCTGTATTACAGTTTGATTCTTTCATATGTAGTTGTTCCGGCTGCCCCTTTTAGAATAGAAAAATTTTTTATTTTTAAATAGTTTAAGCCTCCTAAGTTGTAAAAGTGGCACAAGTTATCACATACCTCTCACCCAGCTGACCCCAAATTCCATCCTTCTTTTTTTTTATATGAGAGAAAGCAAATGATCACTTTATTTCCAACTCTACCATCTGAAAAGCAGGGAAAAGAATACTTGTGCTGAACGCACACCACTGGCCTGCAAGGTGGCTTCCCTGCGTGACTCTTGAGGAAGCTTTGAGCAGACACAGTGAAACACTGGACTTGAATGTTAAACCTGCTGGCAATCTGCCCTTGCACAGTATGGTCTTCGTCATGGATGCCAACAAGACTTGGCCTCATTTAAAAAGAAAAATAGCTCAGCCAATCTTTGTGGCTAAGTTTTTGAACACTTAACTGAATTCAATTAAGACAGGAAAAAGGATTTGCCCTGATACATGCAGAATGAAAAATCTTTGTTGGTCTTTTTTTTTCCTTCAACAACATCACTTTTCTCAAATGAGAGAAGACACTTCGTTTAGTATAAGAAAGATGAATTGTAACAAAGAAAACTTAAAAGGCTTGGTATCAAGACAGATTCCATTCAAGAGCAATATTCAGGTGATGGGTTAAACGAACAGCTGAACAATTAAGGCCTGAGTGTGCAGCCTACGGTGAAAAAGAAACCAAAGAGCATTTAATCATATGGACATTGTGTATTTTTCAAGAAATAAAACCTCCAGTGTTGCTCTTCCCAGACTAAGGTTAGCGAAAAAGCTCTGAGACTGTTTTTATTACATTGGGCTCTCAGCCCAGTTTTAATCACCATTAGGGAAACCCGGCTCTGACCAGGATACTATGTTTCACTTTCAAGATAGCTAGTGGTAAGCAGCAACATAGTTCCTAAATTATGGCCTGAATTATAAGTATAAGAGAATGAAAAAAAAAAAAAAAAAACATTGTGGAAGGATTACTGCAGTTTGGCTATTTTACTTTCTTCTGTAAACGAGCCTCTTTCTTTAGCATCTGTTTACGGAGATGCTTAATTCCAAAGTAAGAGAGACAATCTAAGTCAGAGGTCAATGGATCTTAGTCCTGACTGTTATCACTTTGAGATGGACAGGACTCTTATTTCCAAAATTAGGATCTACCATTATGTTCTTGGAGAAGGCCTCAGCTTAAAATTCATAAGAGTATTTTCTAAATGTTTGTTTCTTCCACAGGCTTTTTCCTCTATCTTGGAAGATAAGAAAACCTGTTTCTTGACATGCAAAGTTTTAACTGTAATAAAATATATTCAATCTAAAAGGATAAAATCATTTTACCATTGAAAGCATCTTCTATTTTGAAGAAGAGAAAGTTTCGTCTAATAAAAGCCCAGAATGTATTGACTGACTATGTTAATTCTTGCTTATAATTTTCCTAGACAATCCTCATAGAAAGATCTAGAATACTGCTACATTGTGACCCACCCTATCCATGTTTCTTGTACTTAGGTACTCAGAATATTTATAGTCCATGTACTTTGAGATAATTACATAGCATTAATGTAAAAAATGTGTTAAAAGACAGAAGAATGCATACATACAAAGGTTGATACTTACTCAGAATTGATACATAAATAGAAGCTAAAAACAATAGTTCAAAAAAGTGTGGTGGTTGTTTTTGTCGTTTTTATGGATTCATATAAAACCAGAAGGATGGTTGTTTCTGTTAGAACGTAACAATATCGATTTGACCCCTAAGTTGTACTTCACTATTCAACATAATTTCTGGTGATAAGTTTTGTGAGGCTTCTCCTTTCAAATATACCCTTGATTGAAATAAGAATAAAACTATTAAACATTTACTGCTGGGGCGCCTGGGTGCCTCAGTTGGTTAAGCATCTGCCTTCCACTCAAGTCATGACCTTGGGGTCCTGGGATTGAGCCTCGCATCAGGCTCCCTGCTCAGTGGGGGATTTTGCTTCTCCCTCTCCCTCTGCTCCTCCCCGCTCCTCGCTCATGCTCTCTCTCTCATAAGTAAATAAAAAATATATTAAAAAAATAAATAAGCACTTATTACTAAATAAATATTATTTTTTCCCAAATGTTATAAAATACTGTGCCCTCAAGACAACTGCACTGGAGTGGGAATAAGAGGGAACACGTGTAGTTGAGTTGTATACAGTGGCTTAAATTAAATAGATAATAAAATTCCTTCCACAATTTATACTTTTTACACTTAAAAAAAACACAAAATCTTACAAATATGTATTTTTAAGAACTGATTAGAAGGTGGTTTTATACTCCCTGACTTGTGATTTGTCTATGACATGGTGCATATATTATAAGCACATAGTAGGATGTTACCTCCTTTATGCAAATTCCATGACATAAGCAAACTGCTTTCCCATAATACATTGGTGTTTAAGGATATATATAACTATAAATCAACTTTCCAGTCTATAGGACCAAGATAAGGAACAGAGCTAAATTCACTCCTCTTTATATACACAGAAAATTATTAGGTAGGGAGAAAGGTGCTTTCTACAAAGTGGATAATATAGTAAAAAGCTATCACTTGCAAAAAAAAAATCTGTATTTGAAATTATATTTGAAATTATCCCTGTTAGAAAGAAGAGGTAAATCATGACCAAATTGGATTCAGAAATGCTATTGGTTGAACTGAGAAAATGATCTATGTTCTCTTCATGCCTGTTTATAGGTTTAAACTATATATATCTGGGTGCTTGGGTGGCTCAATCAGTTGAGTGTCTGACTCTTGATTTCCACTCAGGTCATGATCTCAGGGTTGTGGGATCGAGCCCCGTGTCAGGCTCTGCTTGTCCCTCCCCCTCTGCTGCCCACACCCCAACCAAATAAATAAATAAATAAATAAAATCTTTTTAAAAATAAACTATATGTATCTATGTAAGCCTGGAATAATAATTTCCATGCATTTTACTCCTTGTGAAGTAAAAATTACTTAATATTTTGTCTGAAAATCACCTATATCAGCCTCCAAGAAGCACTGCTCTTTTCCCTAGTATTTTGTGACTTACTGAATTTGCCATTGTTACTTACATGCACATCTGATTTTTGTAATAATATATAAGAATATTTTTGTAATAACATAATTTGTAATATAATGTATAATGTTTTCATAATAACATATATAAAATACACAGCTCCCCTCTCTCTTTCTCATAACAATACTGATCTCCAAAGTGAGGAATATTGAATATAACATACTGAATATAATGGGAAACCATTTGTCAGAAACAAATATTGAGAATCCTTTTCCTACAGATTTTGCTTTTTTCCTAGGTTACTAGAATAATCGAATAATAACTATTTTAAAAGCTGTGTGATTGCCTTTCTACCAACCTGTACCATATGAATTATATGAAGGACTCATAATTTCCCTTTCTGACCAAGAAAAAAAAAATCCAGCTGACAAAACATATGCATAATGTCATTGTCTTCAGGCACTTACCACACTTGGCTCCACTGAATTGCAGTGACTTCCTAAAACCTAGATCAAAGTTAAGTACATCTGCAAAGATCAAACCACAAGTCAGTTGTAACCGAAATTGCTTTGGTTCGTCTCCTGGTAGAATGCCCATGTCTCAAGCTCCCCTTGGGTTAACCACTATAGAATGCATCTAACGTAATGAGTACCCATTTCTAAATTTGCCTCCCTAGATTGGTTCAATGTCATAAAACATTATGAATCAGGTTTGTGAAATGTGAGTAAAGTGTGGGGTGGTGTACCCTCAACTGGTGAAGCCGAAGAGAAATAGCAGGGCAAGGATTGCATGGGGTGAATAAATTCAGTAAGCTGGAAGAACTACTAGAACTGATAAATTAATTCAGTAAAGTCACAGGATAAAAAAATCAATGTGCAGAAATCTGTTGCATTTCTATACACTAATAATGAAGCAGCAGAAAGAGAAATTAAGAAAATCCCATTTATAACTGCACCAAAAACAGTAAGATACCTAGGAATAAACCTAACCAAAGAGGTGAAAGACCTGTACTCTGAAAACTATAAGATATTGATGAAAGAAATCAAAGACAACACATAGAAACGGAAAGACATTCCATGCTCATGGATTGGAAGAGCAAATATTGCTAAAATGTCTATACTACCCAAAGCAATCTACACATTTAATGCAATACCTATCATAATACCGACAGCAATTTTCACAAAGCTAGAACAAACAATCTTAAAATTTATATGGAACCAGAAAGGACCCCAAATAGCCAAAGCAATTTTGAAAAAGCAAAGCAAATCTGGAGGCATCACAATTCCAGACTTCAAGTTATATTACCAAGCTGTAGTAATCAAAACAGTATGGTACTGGCATAAAAATAGACAGATAGATCAATGGAACAGAATAGAAAACTCAGAAATAAACCCACAATTATGTGGTCAATTAATCTTTGACAAAGCAGGAAATAGGCAAGAGGAAAAAGTCTCTTTCACAAATAGTGTTGGGAAAACTGGACAACAACATGAAAAAGAATGAAACTGGTTACCAGAGGGAGTGGAATGGGGGGATGGGTGAAACAGGTGATGGGGATTAAAAAGGGCACTTGTCATGATGAGCACTGTGTGATGTATGGAAAAAAAATGCAATAAGCTGGAAATACTAATATTTTCTCGTAGTGCAATCTTAAAAGGAAATATGCAATACTACTTTAAAAAAAATACATGCTGTAAAATACTGTGGTATAAATATGTGTTCAATCATCATTTGACAAGGTAGTTTTAAGAGAGTAATTCATAATTTTAGTTTTGTTCTCTGATATGTTCTAATTTATTATAGTTGCTTCATATCTCAGCCCTTTATTAAATACATTATAAACTAGTCCCACACACTTTAGAGGGCTCTATTAAGAATTCTTGTATCTTTTTCCTTACAGGCCAAAACTATCTTATAAAAGTAGGCAACTACTCTATTGTATCTCTATGTCTATCTCTAGCCCCAAGAACAAAATTTAAAATTAAGATCCAGACATTTGGGAGTGATGGATCATAGTAAAGTCATGCAGGCCCCTTGACGAAAATGTGCTTGATTAATGCAGAATCCTTGAGTATACGTTACTATAGCTCCTTCTACCTTCTCAGTCCTGCTGTGTCCTCTTCCCTCAAGTCCCTAACTCTATAACAAATGGATTTTCATTAATTAATCTACATTAAAATACTCAGAGGAATGAAGGAAAAAAAATTTCTACTTGTAACTAAATCTATATGTCGCTAAGTAGATTGGTTTATGATCATTTATTTTTCTCAGCAAAAACTAATTATTGAACACCAACAGCTTATGAATCCCTTATAAAACATGTGGAGTTCACAGATGAACAAAACAAAGTCCCAGTGATGATATTAGGCAGTGGAGCCAGACCAGACCAAACACACCACAGTCCCACAGGTGGGAAGCTGAGGTAGGGACGATGTCCTGTGACACTTGGAGAAGGGTCTGACTTGAGTTGGGCCAGAGAGCAACACCCTGCTCCTGGATCTCAGAGTGCAACACTAGCCGCAAAGGTCTTCATTGGATGATGGGAGAATCCGACAAACACAAAAATAACATACATAAAAATAACCTGGAACATATTTGCTTGACAATGGCCAATCCACTAGCTTTTGTTTCTGTAAAACAAGACTGGACTAGAAGATCTCTAAACTTCATTCTAATTCAATGGGAGGATTCTATTAAGTAGTAAAAGTATTTTATGCAAATTCACAGTCATCTCTTCTTGGAAGTAAAACAATGACAAAGCAATAACTCAGCAATATCATTCAATTGAGCAATCTGAGCCATTCATAACTGTTACATAATTCTCTTCTTTATTTTTCCCCTTCCTCTCTCAATGTTTTAGGGGCAAAGGGTCATTAGTAATTAGGGTTTAACTTCTCTTTCTTTCATCAGGAAGAGCCACTTCAATGTTGATGCTTTTGTTAATAATTTGATAAATTATTACTTTCAATCTTTTGGAAACAAAAAGCATGGACTGCAAGCTTTGGCTTTTCTGAGATTCACCTAGCCCTAAGCCTCAGGAGGGTTACTTGACAAAGTCCAGTGTAACTCAGAACTGGTGCTGCCCATTGGCACTCTGGTCTAACTGAAGTCAAGAACCTTGACTGTACTTTTCAGCGTGGCGTTAATACACCTGCAACAATCCTAAGGGACTCATTTCTCCTTAATATACCTAGTTGCCAATTTAAATCCCTGGCTAATGGCCCAGACACACACAGATGCTCTGCGGGGCATCAGGAATATATCCCAGAGGGGCTTCAAGTGAAAATTAAAAATCGAAGGTCACATAATATGTATCTGACTGTTTTTCATAACATATCTAGTATATTAACCTAATGGAAAATCATTAGGATGAAGGAGGAATGGGGACAGCAACACAGTCGACTTTGAAACCTCTTCTAACCGTAACATTTGAGTTATTCATCTTTTTAACGTAGCAGTGAAAATGTGCAATATCTAATTTGCATGAGCTTCTGTTGGCCTTGGTAAAGCCAGAAAAGCTTTTTGGACTTCTGAAATCCAGAGCTCCCAGTGCTCTGTGTAGGTAGTTCTGGCCCTTAGGAAGGTGTTCCCTTTCTGTATTCACTTTTGGAATCCAGGTATCTGATCTTGGAAGATGATGGACCGGACTGAGGAGGAGGTGCCCCTAGCCAACCCTGGAGTTGAAAGCATACCATGTATAGGAGTCATGATGCAGCTAGAACAACCAAGGGTGTTGATGGGGCTGATGTTGAGAAGCTGTGGATGAGAAAGACAGGGTCTCGTCCTGATTGGGTTTCTCTATTACCCACTGTGGCTCAGGGACACTATCTGCGTGCACACACACACACGGAGGGGAAAGGGGATTATTGAAGAAAAAAAAGTTTTGAACTGAGTATCTTCTCTAAATAGGGCAGAAGAGAAGTCTACAAAGGGGGGAAAGTATTTGTAATTACAACATAGCATAAACTCAAACTGCTAAAGAAGACACATTAATAATATGCCCGACTGGATAAATATACAAGAGCACTTTGCCATATGTAATTTTTTTTTTTTTTGCCTTTAAAACAGTGCCAAGGGGGCACTGCTCATCTACATGACAAGCTGTTTCCAATGATCATCTTCTCCTGCACATCATTTGCCTCGCCCAAAGCATTGTTTGGATTTTCACTTCTTTCAATTACAAGTGTTTAAATTCAAACATGCCATACTAATTCTGAACACTGAAGATTTGCTATATTAAAAAAATATGGATGACTAAGGTCTGAGAGCAAACATATGTGTTTGATGCAGCAAACCATAATAAAACTGGTAGGTGGGCTCTCGAGAACGTAGACCCACACTGGAACGGAAACTCTACAGTTCTTAAAAACTTATTATAAGCCAGGCACTCTCCCATTTACTATTTCATTTAATAGTCACCACTTGCCAGTGAGAGAAGAATTTAATTTTCCATTTTGCAGGTGAAGAAATGGAAAAGCAGTGAGTTACGATAACAGAGCTAGTAAATGGCAATGATGGAATTCAAATCCTAATGTGTGCAGCTGAAAGGCAAATTATCTCTACAATACTAGTCTGCAAGCATGAAGTAATTTGCTTAGGCAATTCTTAGCCTGGGTAGGAACCATGGCACTGAAGTGTGCGTGTGCGTGCATGTGTGTGCGTGTGTGTGTGTGTGTGTGTGTGTGTGAGTGTTTGTGTGTATAAGAGAGGGAAATAGAGACAAAAAGAGACAAAGAGACAAAGAGGTTGAGTGTGAAGGGAGGAAGCAGGTGCAGTAGGAAAGCAAAAGATAAAGAGTGGAATAAGCCTATCACTGCTTTTTCTCTTCCTAAGAAGATGGAGAGGAAAAGAAGAGAGAACCCATTAATTGCCAACGAAGAAAAGTATACTGTACATACACTTACTTGAGAATGGTCAAAAAAGGAGGTTTTTGTTTTTAGATAAGATATGAAAAATTGGGTCACATTAGAAACCTATGAAAGAACTAAGGATATTCAGCTTAGAGAAGAAGACCCAGCGATGGGGCATGGTATCTGTCGTCTCATCCTGGAACAACCTTCCTATGGAAGAATATCAGACAAATCATGAATAGTTAAGGGAAGAAGGGAAAAAACTTGCAAAATGAGCAAACTGCAAGAAGACAAGCCACGACTTGGTACTAAGAACTCCTTCTAGAAAAATGTGATAAGCCGGCTTAAGAGATAATGAGTTCCTTAACATTGGAGGTATTCACATAAGGGCTGAATGAGCTCAGGTAATAAATTTGCTTAAAGGGGATTCATGCGTAAGGAATTGAACAAGATGATATCCAAGATCTCTTCCAACTCTCTGATTCTTATTAAGAAAATTCCATGATCTGATGCATTCTGTGGCTCACAGTGTGGTCCTGAGAATCTCATCTTGGATATTACCCTGGACCATTCGGAAGTAACATATCCTGGAAGTTCAGAGCAGCAGAGAAATGTTCCCACATGTTGGCAGCCCCGGGCACTGGAGGAGTCAGATGGCTCTAAGCCCCATCCACATTGCTTGGCTGCCCCGTACCTCTGCTTCCTGTTTCCTCACCTACTAAGTAAGGGTAATACATACTCAGATCAAAGACATCTCCATGGCTTAATTAGATACAATCTGTAAAACCCTTTGGCTAAGGTACCATATCATTATCTGTTGGTACAGTTTATAAAAACACAAGAATCATAAAACCTGTGAGGTTGAGGACTGAAGGGATAAACTCCCAATCAACTGAATCTAAGGTTTTGTGTGCTTAAAAAAATACTAAACTGAAAAGTCCCAGGGAGGATTTTAACTTTTCAGTTTTCTTACAAACTCAATTAGCTTGCTCAGAGAGATATGACACAACTAATAACCAGATAAGGCTGGCCCAAATCTTAGAACAATTCTAACGAGTATGAAGATAAAAGTTCACTCTTTCAAGGACCAAGTACCAAACCCCATTACGTACAAATACAATGAAAAAAGCAAAAATCACATTCCCAAATTGGGGGTGGGGTAGACTTAGGTAAGACATGCATCATGCATGCCAATAATATGTCATCACTGTCATAAAGGAAATATGAGCCAGTTGCTACAGTCAATTCTTTTAGTTCTTTCATTTAACAAACTTTTATAGTGCTTCCTGTGAGCCAGACACCATTCTAAGTGCTTTTCATTTCATATAATGCTCAAAACAATCTAGGAGATAGGTACTATTACTGTCCCCATTTTACAAATATGATAACTGAGGCACAGCAGCATTAAACAATTATACAGGTCTTGTGGCTCACGAGCCACTGGAAGGGCAGAGAATGAGCCCTGGCTATCGGCCTCCAGAGCCCATGTTCTTATCCTCTTTGTTATCCTGCCTCTTCTGTCCAGACAAGGGAGAGTGAGTGACTCTTAACCCCAGGGGAAATGCAGGAAATAAATCAAGTGCTTTAGTAATAAGATCCGTATGAGATTTTGGCTGGTAGAAGGGGAATAAAATGGTACAACAGAGAGAGGGAGAGAGTAGCACAGAAAAGGTCTGATGAGAAGAACGTAAAGGAGAAGAAATGGTGGAAAATGGTGGTAGTGCCACCTGGTTGGAGACGAGGGTCCACGAAAAGAAGGAGTGGGAGATGAACTAAAAATAATTTTACGTTTGCAAAATTATAAGTGGTCTTCACTGGTATGTTGTTGGAAGTTAGAATTTATTTTTTAAGAACTGGTAGACACTGGAAGTGACTTTCAGGAGAGGGACCGGGTTGAGGATGGAATTTAGAAAATCTCTACTGGCAGCAGTATGTAAGACAAATTGCTGGTGGTAGAAATTGAAAAAGACACGCCGGTAAAGAAGTTGTGATACATTTTTTTTTTTTTAAGATTTACTTATTTATTTGGGGGGGTGGGTAGAGGGAGGGAACCTCAAGCAGATTCCCTGCTAAGCACGGAGCCCAAGGCAGGGCTGGATCCCGTGACCCATGAGATCATGACCTGAGCCGAAACCAAGAGTCTGACACTCACCCGACTGAGCCACCCAGGCACCCCAAGAAGTTGTGATACTTTTATAAGAGGGACAGAAGGCCTGAAGAACAAGTGGGTGGAAATAAAGTGGAAAGTAAGATATAGCAAAAGCAGAAATGGTACAACTTGAACAAATAAATACAGAGATGATGGAAAGGTTCTGCTCCATCAGAGTCTGCATGACAGGGTGGATGTTTAATGTCCTCAATAAAAATGGGAGAAACAAAACAAGTAGGAAGAGGGTTTGGAGGAGGTGGTGAGTTCTCATGGGGACATACTGAGCTTGAAGTACCGGTGGAACATTCAGGGAAAAATGTCAACTGGTAGCTGGAATTTGGGAGGTGGAGGCAAGGAGAGGAGGTCTAACTCCATGGACCAACACTCTCTCAGATCCCACATACTATTCAGGCCTTCAGTCCCTCTCACCTCATGAGATACCAGGGACGCCTTTTATTTTGAAGACAGCAGCAATGTAATATACTGCTTTCTTGGCTTATTATCACATCATGGGTGAAACGAGTTCTTTTCAACCCTGCTATTTCTGAAACAAATACAAGTCCCTTCTTTAAGGGTTTTCATGGAGGAAGAACTATATAGTGCTTAGATAATGGAATTATTTAGGCGATTCTGGTTTGAACTCTTGCTTCATTATCCCTTCATTAAATTACCATTTCAAAGTCCACATTTCTTCATCTGTAAAATGGGTATGAATGCCATGAGATAACTCTGATGGTGTATATAAAGTGTCTGGCACCTAGTAGGCTCCTGATAAATGTACCTATATACAGAACATTTATTATGGGCCAGGCACTCTTAGGCAATCTCCACAACAACCCTATAGTAAAGGTATTATTAGGAGTCTCATTTCACAGATAAGGAAACTAAGTCATAGAGAGAGGTTAAGTAACTAGTCCAGGGTCACATTTCCTAACATGTTATTTTAAGAGAAAAAGTCAGTCTAGAATAAGTGGTCAAGATGAGTTAGAGTTACTTTGAAAAAAAGGAATGTGAAGGGTATAGACCGTGATTTGCAGGTGATCTTTGAACCAAGAGCTAATACTGGAGATCCCATTCTATTGGGTGGCAAAGGCAGGCACTAATAGCTGATAGAATCTCATTTTATTCTCAAATATTACTCTACAAAAAACTGAGATAAAATCTGTAGTAGTAGTAGTCCTTGGACTAAATAGCATTTCTTCAGAAGTATTATGAGACTTTTGTAGGAACCAGCCTGTTCAAAGTTTGATGATACTTAAATTCATACATTCAATCTTAGCTTTAGGTAATTTGGCAAGGAAATGTTCTTCATGGCCTAAATTAAGTGTCAACATTTCTGATTCTTTTTCATCCCTTGTCCAGTAGTCTTAAGCGGATCTAGACATGAGAAAAACCTAGGCCTCGAGCTTTGAAGAGGCTTAGCTTCCCCATCATGCTGCTCCTGGAAAATGAAGCATAGCCCATTGATACACCTATTCTTAAAAAATCACAACTCTAGGCACCATCAGAACAGGAAAAGGCAAAACTCACAAGAACTGACATATATCTAAGTCCTAAGGGCATTCACCAAATAAACTACCACTTAGACTCACATGGAAAGCCATAAATTATAGTGTTGAGAACACTATATAAGGAAATGAAATATAAGTTAAAGGCCAAATAGTTATGTCCTAGAGTGGAAAAAGTATTATTGTTCCTTGCAATAACTCAGATTATTAGAATGGAAAGAATTTTAAAAACCAAGTTTAGTTTTCAACATGTGTTCTCTTTATAGTCACATAATTAGCTCAGTTTGGAGAAAGCAGAGCAGAAACTCATTTTCTGATTTCACTCAGTGCCATATTTTGTGTGTCCCTTTCTTACAGTGATAGCAACCTCAAAAGTTATGCTATATGAATATATTTTGCCTTTTAAAATGTGAAGAAAATATTTATAGCAAATGATATATTAGTCACCCCAATGATAGATTACTCATCCATATTTTTTATTCTATTTTGAAAGTGCCTTGACTGATTTAGTTTATTTTTCTTTCACTACTTTTGTTTTAAAGAAAAAAAATATTTTCGGAATTACATAACTCACATTTTTTCTAAAGAAAATAAAAATAATCCCTAAGTCAATTAACCTCCCTAGACCTTAGTTCTAACTATGAAATCTAATTATAAAAGGAAAGGAACTGGATTAAATCTTCTCTAACCCCCTTCTAGCTCTATGACTTTATTAACCCATGACCTTCGGAAACAACTGAAGTGCCCAACAGCAGGAGAATGGTCATAGTCCATCCTCATGATAAAACGCATTCAGCCTGGAATAGAAATTTTATGACATGACATGAATAGGGTAAAGCATAGAACAGTCTATAATTATTCACACACAATTATAATGATCTCTGTGTATGTATATATCCACACACAGCCATATAGTCACACTAATAAAAAAAGAACACTTTTTAAAGAAAATGTTATAGGGCGCCTGGGTGGCTCAGTCGTTAAGCGTCTGCCTTTGGCTCACGTCATGATCCCAGGGTCCTGGGGTTGAGCCCCATGTGGGGCTCCTTGCTCAGCGGGGAGTCTGCTTCTCCCTCTCCCACTCCCCCTGCTTGTGTTCCCTCTCTCGCTGTCTCTCTCTCTGTCAAATAAATAAATAAAAATCTTTAAAGAAAATGTTACAAAATTATTCCAGTTGTTAGGGAAATAATAAAATTTTAATTTGTCTTTCTATTTTAAAAACTCTACTAATTGTCCATATTGACCTTATATGGTGATATTAGTAGACAAAATTATTTTGAAAAATCTATGTCTTTGTAACCTTTCATTCAAGCTGATTTTTTTCAACATGGACATGTATGTTATTAAAATATTAGCGATAAATATAGGATAATTAACTGAATGTAGGACAGCTAATTGAATGCTGGATTAAGATAAATCAATCACTACTGGAATGAACAAATAATGTACAATTTAATATCTGCAAAGTCATACCTCTGTTTTCCAGGAAAATTGAAATAGAAATAATTCTTTCAGGAACTGAAATAATGTCTCCTCCCTCAGGTTGCTCAAACTTTCCCTACCCTAAACAACAACCACTATCTAACAATGTTACCAGAAGAGTCTGTCAGCCATCACTTTTTCTTCCACAAGCAGCATTATTTGAATAAATCTAAGTTATTTCATTGAAACCTTTAATTAATCACATGTAGGGATTTTTACCACATTAATTCAAGGGTAGGGAATAGATGGTTATAAATACCTAAAGAAATTTATATTATTTTCAACCAAAGTAGCCATGCCAACTCCTCCTCAGAAAGAAGACTAAAATTAAAGCTATGTCAACAAGGGACAAGCTAGTCCTATCTTGGTACTAAAATGCAATAATTAATCTATTTTAATGGATCATTTCAATCATTCATGAAATTTGAAAGGCACAGAGTACAGCCCCAAATTCCAGACTTGTTACTGTGTACAGACCTGTTGATGATTAAAAAAAAAAATAATGGAGCCCATTTGCCCTCAGCATTCATTAAACATTCCTGAACTCTGTGATTTGAGCACCTATAACATTGATCATGTCAAGAATTGGATGTCTCAATGAGGGAGATGTTTGTAAACATCTAAATCTAAATCTAGGGAGCAAGAAATAGTTTAACAGCAAGCAACTCCTACATCAATAATTTTATTTACTTCACTGAATCTAGTCTCTAATTTGACTCAGACTATTAATAATATTTTACAAACATTCAAACCTTCAATAAAAAGGTACCTGTAACGATAAAGCAGGAGAAGGGACTAAACAACTATTACAGATTATTTCAATTCTTTCATTTAATAATGGTTTTAAAAAAAATGGTCTTGCAGTAAATGATGCCTTGTGAGGTAATTGGAGACTCTAAATCTAATCCTGGTTTTACCTATAGAGTTTTTGGAATAATCCTGTTTTTACTCTCTGATCCTGTGCAACTGGATGCCAGTTTCCCCATATGTGAACCACGGACATTGGTATTTTGGTACATACACTTTTAAGATTTTTCACTTTAAATGTATTATAAGTGCATATCATAAAAATCCAAAAAGAAAGAATAGGTTAAAAGCTGTTTTCTCCTCAGAGAGAGACCAGAAAAAGAAAAACATTCTTAGGGTATCTAGGGGCTGGGGAAGTCAGACCTTACTTACAAGTGCATCATAAAGCACTAAAGGGATTCTTTGTTAAAAGGATGTCTTTTGTGAGACAATAAAAGTTAAGAAACGGTAGGAGGTTGATTTTCATTATCTTCTATGAAATAAAACATAATGGTCCTAGTATAACTTATCAGAACAAATTTTAAAATACCATATTACTAAGTGAAGAGTAAGTTTATAGTTATAGAATAGCTATATAAGGACTTAGGATAAAAACCACTTTCTCCATCCTTTCACCCATCTCTCCCTGCTTTTTCTCCTTCTATCATATATCAAATAACCATGATGACATAGATGTTGAGAATATAAAGATAAAAGACACATTGTGGCTTTCAAATTGCTTACGAGTACGTGTGTGTGTATGTGTGTGAGTGTGTGTGTCTGAGCACACACACGTGAGTGTACAGGGGGTTGATAGAGGAGCAGGCAAGTAAGCAGATAATTACACACAAGTTGAAAGAAGTTGGATTCCCAAAAGCCATTATGCAAAGGTGATTTACAGCTGAAGATCTTAAAACGAAGTGGAGAGAAACAGTGTCAGAAAGTTTAAGTCATCTTTTTAAAATATATTTATGTTTATTAAACCACACAACTAAGGACAAAACACTTGCAAAATATTAAATCAGTGACTTCATCTCATATTAATAACAATTTGTAATTAGCAATAATTAGCAAAACATTTGTGGAAGAGAACATCCAAACTAAGAGGCATGGTGTGGTCTTCCAATTGGTTAGTGCTTCTCTGTTTTTTTGTTTTTGTTTTTGAGACTGTTTCCGGGGTGGGGGTGGGGTGGGGAGGGAGGGCAGAGGGAGAGGAAAAGAGAGAATCTTAAGCAGCCTCCAGGACCAGCACGGAGCCCAAGGCAGGGCTCAATCTCAGGACCCTGAGATCATGACCTGAGCCAAAATCAAGAGTCGGGCGCTTCACCAGCAGAGCCACCCAGGTGCCTCACTTCTCTGGTTTCTTGACCAGGAACTAACTTCTTCAGTCTAGTAGATCCCAGATCCTAGGGTCTATTGAGCTCTCAGAGATACAAAATAGCATGCACGCTTGCGAAGGTTTTTGGTTACCTGTATATAACCTAATTGGAATAACAACTTTTTTTTCCCCCAAACCTCTGGCCCACTATTTGGATTCCATGGCATTATCTCTTCCCATGTAGAGTTCATTACAAAGCCCCTGTGCTTTATACCTTTTCTTCAAGGATACCACTTGAGTGCACTTTTGAAGCCTGTTTTTGCTTCTGTATTTTTCTTGGTCTTGTCCAATAAGCCCTCTTGAAAAATCTAACCATCTGCCATTGACTTTACTTCTCTTTTCTATATCCAAACACCAGTTTGCTCTTTTTTTTAATTTATTCTCAAAAAGAAAATTAGATTCAAAAGTCTAATGGTTGCCCAAAATTAAACAGAAGTAAAATTCATATGTTACCAGGATTTTCTATAAGGCAACTCAAGATGGGAGAGGAATCACACAATAGTTTTGACAAGGGTGATGACTCATAAAATAAAAATAAACCCAAGGTGCTATTGAGACTCTGAGACTTTAAGGGCCACTGACCTAGCGAGAGAAGAGCAAGCAAGGTTTTCTGGCAGGTGGTATCTGGACTAAATTCTAAGATGGAAAGCAACCAGAGGGAAAGGGGCAATCCTGGGGAATAATGTGTAAGGGGATTGAGATGCAGGAGAATTAAAAAGATCAATGATCCAATAAGGAGGTGCAGTACAGCTACAAAGTGGCAAAAGAAGAGGTTGGAAGACCAGAGGATCAGGCACCAAAGAATAAAACAACAAAAACATTAAGCTAAGAGTCTATGAAGCTAAAGATCATAAGCAGGGGAATTATTTAAAGCAGTGATGTACAACTGAACTTTCTGCCATGATCCAGTTTTGAAAGTATGTGAAGCAGTGCCGTCCAACAGAGCTTTCTGAGCCATCGAATATGGTAAACCACGGGCCATGTGTGGCTCTGGAGCACTTGAAGTAACGCAACGGAGGAGTTAAATTTTAAATTTTATTTAATTTTAACTCATGGTATTTACATTCAAATTTAATAGCCACTTGAAGTTAATTTTGGACAGCATACATTTTTGGACGAATGCTTTATTTTTACTTTGATTATGAATGGTTTTCTAGCAACAATAATTAAGTTCATTTAGTAAACAAGTTTTCTGGAGTATTACAATGAGGTTTTTTTTATTTATTTTTTCCTTTCTAGTAGAACTAGCATCTTTAAAGTTTCTACTTTTTTTTTTTTTTAAGATTTTATTTATTTGACAGAGAGAGACACAGCGAGAGGGGGAACACAAGCAGGGGGAGCGGGAGAGGGAGAAGCAGGCTCCCCATGGAGCAGGGAGCCCGATGGGGGCTCGATGCGGGGCTCGATCCCAGGACCCTGGGATCATGACCTGAGCCGAAGGCAGATGCTTAACGACTGAGCCACCCAGGCGCCCCTACAGTCTCTACTTTTTAATCACCCATTTAAGCAATTCTACTTACCACAAGCAGGTAAAAGGAAATTTGTTAATAATTAAAAAGTGAAAAAAGAAAAACAGCAAACAGGACAAAAAGAAGTTATTCCTTCACAGTTCACCCAGATCTCAGCTACTAAGAGAACTTTTTCTCCCCCAATCTAAGACACCTCAGTCACTCAATTTATTGCACTGCAATGATTTTCTAGGGCAAACCAACACTCCCATTATGAAACCAGTATCCACACCCAAAAGAACCAGTTTGTTCTTTCTCAAACCACCCATGTTGTCTTCTTCTGGATAGGTATAGCCTGACGTAAACTGTCACTGAGAACAACATTAGTCACGTATTAGTAATTTCCATACATTATGATGGCCGATTTCTCTCATCTATTTTATGTATCTCTAACTTCATTAAAATTATAATTCCAGAATTCATTGAGAAAACTAGGCACAAACTAAACACACACGCTGAAATATCACACTTGTACTCACAAGTAAAAACAGGCCACTTTACAAACCCTGAGATATAATTTCCAAAAAGGAGAATTAGATGCTGAGTTGAGAAAATCTGGTCTACTTATGTGTATATCCAAGTATTTGGTTTTTTTTATAAGGGTAGTTGAAATAGAATATCAATCTAGAAATGGGTCTTATTTGCTCATTGAGGCTATGGTTACTGGGTAAAGCAGATTAAGGAGGGTCTAAGACCTGGATATACTCGTCACAGAGATGGGAGGGTTTCAGGTACTAAACAGAGGTTCCATTGAATGGTTAAATGTAATAATCCAAGATCTACCAAACATCCAGTGCAATCTTGTAGACATTAGCAGTAGGGTCCAGAAGCCCCAGGCAGTGAACATAAAATAAATTTGGCAATGAATTTCAGTTATATGACTGTCCTGCAGGGCAGAAATAAAGGACCCCGGAGGCAAGAGAGTCCAGGGAGTGTCATCAGAGTGCTAGAGTAGAAACCAAGTCACAAGGATCAGATTAGAAAGCCAGATATGCAAGCCAGACAATAGGATCAGTCTCTGCCTGGAGGACAGGATGATGTAATATTGCGAAACAGAGTGATGACTTCAAGATGCTCCTCCATCTTCCAATTTAGACCAGGTTTGGTCTTAAACGTTTGGGAAGGGAGAGATACTTGGGGAGTATCTGGAGGTCCCAGAGAGTTACAGAGAGAAGAAATTGCAGATGAATTAATGATAATAATAGCTAGCATCGGATGAGCACTTAGCAGGTGCCAGACACTGATCTAGGGCTTTCCACGTCTTATCTCACTTACTCATTACTTACCTCCCAGTACCTCTATCATTGTTATCATCCCCATTTTACATATGAGGAGACAAAGGCATAAGACATAAGTAATTTACCCAAGATTACAGCGAATAGAGTGAAGCCATGATTTAACCACAAGCAGTTTGACTTCCTTGTTCTCCGAATCACTACGTAGAATACTAGGAAACAAAAATGTTTTGTGGAGGTAAAATGAATTTCACAAGTAGCAACAGCTTGATTTAAATTTGTTTGTCATTCCACTTTGTTCAATAATTATTTGTCAGATAACATTACCCTTAGCTATTCTAAGAACTTTACATACATTAAATCATGTAATCTTCCCAAAGGCCCAATGCGATAGGTGTAAGTTTTATCCCTGCTTGACATGTGAGGAAACTAAGATTTAGAGAGGTTCAATAACTTAACCAAAGCTACTCTGATGCTATACTCTTAGCCAGTATCCTCTGCTTTTCAGGTAGGTGGAGGGAGCAATGAATGCAACATACGCCCTTATGGGACTTTTGACATGCAGGTATAGCATGTGAGATTTGGAACTCTACCCATATGAATTATTATTCTGATTGGAAGTAAACAAGATAGACCTTGGAGGAAATTTGTGATTCAAAATATCTTTCAGCATTCCCAAACTCCCACTTGCTTCATTATTCAAATTCAGTCACCCATCCATTTAGCCAATCTCAACCATTTCTCTCAAAGGGCAAGTGTGATCCCTGAGTTGTGAGTGAGTTCTAGTTACTGAATGATTGTGCAAGGACTATTTTGGTTGACATTACTCTCTATCTCTGTTTCCCTATTTCCTTTGCTTCAATATTATTTCTACCTCTTTTAAAAAGTTTCAATCAAGAGGCGCCTGGGTGGCTCAGTCGGTTAAGCAACTGACTCTTGATTTCAGCTCAGGTCATGATCTCAGGGTCATGAGATCAAGCCCTGTGTCAAGCTCCATGCTGGGTGTGGAGCCTGCTTAAGAGTCTCTCTCTCTTCCTATCCTTCCGCCCCTTCCCCTACCTCTCTCTCTTTCCCCTCTAAAAAAAAAAAAAAAAAAAAAAAAAATGTTTCAATCAACAGAGGGTATAGTTGGAATGCTTCCTTTCAAGTAATAGAGGTATAACTATACAGTCTTTGAATTGTTTGGGGGAGGTAATTTTCCTCTGGAAACTTTGTGTTACTTTCTCTGGATAATTTATATTCTTCCATGACTCCCAACAGAGAGATGAAGACTTTGCTAACAGGTGGTTTCTCACTGGGAAACCTCCTGTTCTGGGAGTCAAGCCAAGCCCTTTATAATGATTCTACTTTATTAAATGGTGTTGCTGGCATTTTAACAGCAGGGACTTCTGTCAGAGAGAAAAACTGTACCTGTTCATTTGTATTATTATCCTAATGCTTAGGACACACTGATAACCAATGGAGGTCACACGGTGTGACCTTTTTAAATATAGCAACAAGACACATTTGCCAGTCCCAACAAAATCAAGAAAAAGCATGCCAGGAAGATGACTTCTTTTGTAGCTGCTATTCATTTGAATGGTTGAGATGGACACTGGCATATTGTGGAACATGGTTCATAACTTATTTTGGACCATCCTAACTCAAGAAGGAAGGGCAAATGTGGCAATGAAACTCAGGTCTCTATAGGACACATCCTGGCCTATCCTCTATCCCTACATCCATTCTTCATCCTCAGAGCACTTCTCAGGTATCTTATCATTTTCAAAGAACTTTCATATGCTACATTGAGTTTGGTCTTCTCAACAATTCTATGATGTATACTGAGTGGATATTCTTGTCCTTCTTAATGGATGAGGAATTTAATGCTTGGAGGGAATAAGTTAAATGCTTGAGTCACAGAATTTGTAAGTAGGAAAGTTGGAGTTGAAACACTCACATTTTGATCCTGAATTCAGCACTCTTTTCGGTATGCCCTAGTAGCCCACTCATGCAAAAAATCGAAACTGAAAGAATTTTTGTAGGCCTCATTACTTTGTTGTACTATCATTCTTGCTTCCAAAACTGGGTGATAACAGAGGGGCTCTCTAGTGCACATATGCAGTCATTTCCTAGCTGTTGGTTCACAGCTCGCTAGCTGAGATATTCAGGTTAACAGGTGCCTCTCGAAACTAGCTAGGGGGTAATTTCAGAAGATCTTACAAGACCCAGTGGAGTGCAAAATAGATGTGACAGTACCCATTGAAAGCCATTCTGGGCAGCATTCATCCTCTCCAAGATTCATTCCCTTTGAGACTCAGTGTCTTAATCTGTAAAACCAATAAAGTAAGAACCACCACTTCAAAACAGGCTGTAATAATTCAACGAAGTAATGCATGTGTGAAATACACTTTTATATGACAAAGTGCTAAATCAATATTGTGATTAAGATGGTCATCCACCGATAGAGATAGGGTTCTTGTTAAAATGATCCATCTGCTTTCTTCTTTGATCCATGTGGGGTGTGTGTGAATGTTGGGGGGGGAGCTACCAATTTTCTTCTGAAATTTCTACAATGTGACCATTTTTTCCATTCCAAACATTAATTTCCTTTAGTAAAACAAAGTCCCTCACAATCGTGCCATTCTTCAATTTTTTGAGCATGAAATTATAACTCCTAGGCTACACTGGAAGGTCTTATACACTCTCAATTCCTTCGGTCAAAGTGGGAAAATCTACCATTGAGCATCTCAACATGAGCCCTGCCACTTAGAAGAGGCCAGCTCAAAAGTACTCAGAGGTATGAGATTGACCTGCTATCTGCGAGCTTGAGTGATGGTTACTTCTTACTGCTGCCTTAGATTAAAGATGCATGGTTTCAACCTTGATGCTAAGGAGCTGACAGCAAATGAGGGTAAAGTAACCTAATAAGATCATTATGAGAATTAAGTGAAATGGTATAGGTTTAGTGCTTAATAATATACGGGGCACGCAGGAAACCCAAGTAACTATTCACAAGAATGGTGTAATAGTAGTAACAGTTGGGAGTGGAAGTACTCACAGGGATCCTGTAGATCAGTCAAGTTCAGAGCCAGGTGAACGATTAAGCAGTAAAACTAAGAATCCAGGTATTCCGAATCACAACTGAGCCATCCATTCTGTAGGCTCTGGATTTCTAAGTGGATCTTCTAAACGTTGCCAGAAGTTTTCTTCAAACTATTTATATGTCAGGGTCATCCAGCCCTAAGTATATTAGGGATATGAAGCAGCAATTTTTATTCTGCTCTATATCTTATAGAAGTATATAGCACTGATAATTTTTGCACTACGCCAAGAAATCTTCCTAAAGATGCATCTATATTTCAATCATTTGGAAATCATGATAAGGAATAGTGAATATGGAACAACAGGAAACAAATTTGCCCTTCCTTTGGTTACCGTAAGTACAGACCTGCACTGACATCACTGAGCAGAGAGCTTGAGCAATTTCAAAGACAACTTGTTAACCCATTATACTTTAATGTACCTTTAAAATGCTATAGCTGAGCGCCCGGCTAGCTCAGTCGGTAGAGCATGAGACTCTTAAAATGCTATAGTTGATAAGGACGAAGTGCCAGAGATAATGTAGAATAATTTCATAAAAGTAAAAATATTACCTCAGTAACCTAATCTAAACATTCCGTTGAATCACAAAAATATAGAAATCTATTAAGGAAATTATATCAAGAAATGAAGGATGAACACATAAATATCCTGAACTCAAAACCACATGAAAGAGAACAAACAAAATTTTATAGGAGAAAGCTGGTTCTAATTGTTAAGATTATGAAATAAAATTGTAACTTTACTACTAATTACCTGTGTGACCTTGACAAATTATTTAGTATCTCCTTCACCTCAGTTTCCTCACTTGTAAGATAAGATTAATAATAGTACCTATTTTTTTTTTTTTATTTGAGAG
This sequence comes from Leptonychotes weddellii, assembly GCF_054177405.1. Classification (NCBI taxonomy): domain Eukaryota; kingdom Metazoa; phylum Chordata; class Mammalia; order Carnivora; family Phocidae; genus Leptonychotes; species Leptonychotes weddellii. The sequence continues at coordinate 24,481,871 of NC_138371.1, forward strand.
AGAGAATGAGCTAGAGAGAGCGAGCACATGAGAGGGGGGAGGGTCAGAGGGAGAAGCAGACTCCCTGCCGAGCAGGGAGCCCGATGCGGGACTCGATCCCGGGACTCCAGGATCATGACCTGAGCCGAAGGCAGTCGCTCAACCAACTGAGCCACCCAGGCGCCCTAATAATAGTACCTATTAACGAGGTTCTTCTGCACACATGCACACACACACACACACACACACAGGAAGAGTACAGGGCACATACATAAATATTACCTATGATCACATATTTACATATTATATGCTACTACATATTACATCTTGCATATTTTAAAACAGACTTTTATTTTGCCACATATGGAATTTATTAAGCTATCTAGCTCTCACTGAACATATTAATGATCTCCTAACATATTACTTTTTGATGAACACAATCCTGCCTCAAACCATGAAGGAGAATGAATATAGAATTCCTTTATTCTGATGTTAGGATTGACCTTTTTCACTTACTAAGTGGCTGAGCTAATGGCATTAAACTTGCCCTCCATTTTTTGATGACAGTAGAACGGTGATTATATGTAGTCAATACGTCTGTGTATTGCTACTAAAGCCCACAAGATAATTACTCATGAACAACACTGCTTTCCATGATATGACACTCCATCTAAGTAAACACAGAACAAGAGAGTCTTTGGTTGGGAAAAAAAAATTATTGATATAAAAAAGAAATCTAAATAAGAAATTTGGTTTACTAAGAGAATGTATGGAATCTTTATCTGGAAGACTTTCAATGTAAGACGGGCACATAATGATTGGGATGATTTGGGTTATTCTTTTGGAAAACAAATATAATCAGTAACAGTCATAGGTTTTTATATGTAATCCTAACCCTCTGCTAGCCCATCTTAAAATGTTATGTTGCATAACATGTTGTTTATTAAAACTGTACATTCTAATCTTAAAATATTTTTATATTAAGTGATCACAGTCTGACATTTTATTTCTTAGGGGGGTAGAGTTTGTTTTTTAATATATGAAATCTGACTAATATAGGATTGAATATGCCAAGCAAACTGCCAAATTTTTACTACCATGGCCAGCTTGTCATTAATTTCTTAAACAAAAGCATAAATACAAGATGGATAATGGCTGATTATGCATCATTAAAGCAGAGAAATTTGCGGGGGTTCAGATAATTCACTAAAGAAACAACAACATCTCTATAATTATATTGCCATTCTTAGACGTAATAACAGAGTATAAAACACAAAGACCATAAGGCACACTTCCACGGTCTGAAACATGTTTTTACATAAGCTACAGAATTCATTTTTTGGCTCTTCTACATTCAAAATATAGATGAGCAGGAGAAAACATTGAAAGGAACAAAGAAAACAACAAAAATATGAGGAATAAGAGAGTAAGAATATGAGGGAAAAATTAAAGATTAGGGCTAAATATTCTCAAGATCTTTTATAGTGGAGAGGAAAAAAAAATGGATAGACGTAAATTATTATTTGTATACATGAAAAAGATCAATAGTATTTGTAAAGAGAATGGTGACCAACCAAGTGTATCCCCTTTGATTACAAAACAAAAGAATGCTTAAGGCTGCAGCAAAGAGTTTAGGTAGGATATTAAAAGTACCCCCCCTGCCTCCCTCCACGTTTCAACTTACATAGAAAATCTTGGCTGGTACCAAGGTGTGTCTGCAGACTAACTGAAGGGAAGGAGGAACATCATGACAAATGAGACTGTGTACTGCAGGCACCAAACAAATTGCTACCAAGAATACTAAAATTTAGGGGCGCCTGGGTGGCTCAGTCGTTAAGTGTCTGCCTTCGGCTCGGGTTGTGATCCCAGAGTCCTGGGATCAGGCCCCACATCGGGCTCCCTGCTCGGCGGGAGGCCTGCTTCTCCCTCTCCCACTCCCCCTGTTTGTGTTCCCTCTGTCGCTGTGTCTCTCTGTCAAATGAATAAATAAAATCTTTAAAAAAAAAAAGAATACTAAAATTTAGATCAATTCTTGAATATAGTTTTATTCTAATCCAACTGATGATGTTTCATTATAAAGATGTACTTTATCGGAAATGTCATTATCAGAGGTAGAAAGAAAATGGGTGCCCAAGGATATGCCTCAGGATATTATAAAGGGTTACTAAAATACTATGATTTTTTTCCAGGTATGTGAGAAAATTCAAAATCTATAAGAAGGTCCTCAGAGTAAAGGAAGGAAACTGATCTTTTCTCAAAAAAGGAGAGGAGAGTTCCTGATAGAACACCTTTCTTGAAAGAAGGATGTGCCATGAGATTAGATGAAAGTGAGTTTTATCTCCTTGAAGAACCTGGGGAAACCAAATAGCTCCTAGAAATAGGTCTTTAGTATTTGCATATAGGTCAACCCTCCCCCTACTCTGTCTGCTTCTAGAGATCACAGGTCCACCCCTAGAGGAGAGAGATAGCTAGACTGCCACTTCATACTCTTTCTTATTCCTAACCTCAAAGAAATCATCAAGTTTACTCTCAAGGCTATAGACCTATTTTGATTTCAAAATGTTCTTTTGGGTCCTCAAGTACTTCCACATGAACTCAGAGCTGCATTCCATTAACAATATGGTTGGGGCGCCTGGGTGGCTCAGTCGTTGGGGGTCTGCCTCCGGCTAGGGTCATGGTCCCAGGGTCCTGGGATCGAGCCCCGCATCGGGCTCTCTGCTTCGTGGGAAGTCTGCTTCTCCCTCTCCCACTCCCCCTGCTTGTGTTTCCTCTCTCGCTGTGTCTCTCTGTCAAATAAATAAATAAAATCTTTTTTAAAAAATCGGTATGGTTTTTCTGTATAAAATAAGAGAGAGAAGATTGAAAAGGTGATGCTAGGCTGAGTGAGGTACACTTCTCTAAAATTCCATTCTAAAATAGTGTGTAGTCAAGTAACAAGGGTAACTGCTGACTGGTATCAGGTTCTTTTGGAGAGTAGAGAAAGGATTCGATTGCAAGAAAAAAAGCTGGTACCAAAAGATAAAGTCCTTACCGAGCCCCAAAAAATAGAGTTAGAATTGCAAAAGATTCTCAGAAAAAAAAAAAAAAAGATGCTGCAGGCAGAGCTATTCTTAGCCTCCTACAGCTGTGCCTACATACACCCAGCCGCAAGTTTGCTGAAGATCTGTGTTAAACACTCCATCCTTGCTTAGCATGTGTATTCGTCACAGTCTGATTAGAAAAGTGGGGCTCTGATGAGGGGATCCTTTACAGAAATGTGGATAAAGTTAAGGAAATCAACCAGGGATGTTGCAGCAACCAGGACCTAGAAAAGCAGGAAGCTGCTACCATCTCTGGCGCTTGGGAGCAAGCAGACGGAGCAGTGTAACCACACTCTACAAAAGCTAGAGCCATCAAAGGGGGCCTGCCCTATCTGCAAGTCTCTTGGGAATTATAGCAGCAACTGGGAAGGGGGAGAGAGCTCTCTTCTTCTCCCACCTGCAGCTCGCCTACCTTGCTTCCCATTGGCTGAATCCGACAGGAAGCCAGAGATAACAGGAACTAGGGTGGGGCAGCTCCTGAGAATCACACTCACTCCCCTCACCAGGGCTGAGATGGGCAGACAGTGGGAATGAAGAGTAAGTGAAGAATCTTTTATAAATTTTGTTTTGCCTTTAAGATGGCCCAACTTCATTTTAAAGAAGCTTCAGTATCAAGGGGGTATATTATAGCAGTATCCGTGAACAAATAACTCAAATGTTTAGATTCAAATTACGTGGATTTGGATTATATCCCTCAGGTACCAGTCCAATGGATACTGTATTACTCAGCAAGAGAAATAAAAGATAAAACTCAAATTTGCTAATAGTTTTGAAAAAAAGAAAACTCACAAAAGAACTTCGAAATTCTAATAATTATACCTATTATATAGTAGCCTGTAGTTTGCAATACAATTCAAAAAGTTTTTATATGCTCTGCTATACTGTCCACTTCATTAAGCTACACTGAGGTGATTTGTATTAGATTCTGACTGTTAAAATTATTTTAAATGAATTAAAAAAATCAGAGAGCAATAGGACTTTTAATTAGCTGTAGCCCTTAATTAAATAGGGCATTCACTATTTACAAGATGCTTTTGGGTGATATGTGGGATACTGCAGTGTAAGACATGATCATCTCCATTACAGATGTTCTGAGGAACGTATGAATATACTTGAGCAAAGGCAAATAATGAAAAGTTTTAGATATTCAAGTACAATGTGATACAGTAAAAATAGGTGGTCTCTATTGTAGCATAGGAAGTAAACATTAGAAATTCCATTTGTAATTTTTTTCCTAAGGGGGAAAATGAAACTAAATGTCACTAATGTTTGATATGTAAAGTGAGCCTGGAGCTTTCACTTTGTCTCGATGTCAAATGCCACATGTTACCACGACTAAATGAGATATCCAGCAGATGATGGCATGGTCCCTAATGAAAGGAGTAAGAGAAGTTCCCACTTGTTCATTGTCCTTGGCTTACGACAATGGATAGCAACATATCTTTTTAGGTAAAGACAATGGAAGTCTACACACATCTGACAAGAAGTCAGCCAAATAAATTGGAAATCAGGATTATTTATAATACAGACTTATATCCGATATCATTAATGATGAAACTCACGTAAACTCACTTAAATTATATTTTTCTTGAGATGCTAATAAAGCCATTTTGATTTGCAAGGGAAAAATGATATTTTATTCCATGCTTAACTCACCCTTTTTATTTTCTATTTTTATATTTATAATTATATAACATAGTTCTAATCTACAGAACTTTTTAAGATATAGTAAACAAATTAATATGTATTAGGCAATATGTTCAATAGGAAAATCAAAGGATTTTGAGATCACTGGTAGAGACTATGAAGATAGGAAGGCTTGATGGAAGAGGTGGGACTTGGAATGAAAACATAGGACTTGGTTATATAGAGAGAAGAGGGAAGGACATTTTCTGAACATCTGGTTTTCTTCATCAGTCCTTCTCAAAAGTATTTCTGTACTTCTGGAATAAAGAGCATGACCACTTGTTCCTTCCTAAATGTTTGTGCCTGTTGGGCCTGAAATAATTTTCTGACCCTACTGTTCCTTCTTTCATTAAAAAAAAAAAAAAAAAAAATTATATGCTAAGCACCTACTATGATCCAGCCAATGTACTAGGTGATACAGTAGTAAATAAGACTCATGGAATTTATAGTCCATTGATTGGGGCTCCAGTTGTCTCTTTAAGCCAAGGTGCTGAACTTGGGTAACTCTGTATCTAATCCCCAGAACAAAATCAGATACTAAATCAGAGTAGACCTAATGGAAATAGGTTTAAGACTTATTCTGGTTAGTTGTGGGACTCTAATAACGACATTATGGAAGTGGGCTTTGGTGTCCCCACATCTCTGTAGTTCAAACACCACATACCAATGGTATGTAGTGGCTACCACATTTTTCAGAAAGGCCAGTGTAATGGACTGAATGGTGGTCCCAAAAGATAAATCCACTCCCTAATCCTTGGAACCTGTGGGTGTTACCATATTTTAAAAAAAGGATTTTTGAAGATGTAAGTTAGAGATCTTGAGATAAAGAGATCATCATGTATGATCCAGATGGACCCTAAATCCAATGACAAGTATCCTTCTAAGAGACACACCCGGGAGATTTGAGAGACAAAAGAGAAGGCCTTGTAAAATGGAGGCAAAGACTGAAGTGAGGTAGCCCAAGGCAAGGAACACCAACAGCCAATAGAAGCTGAAAAGAGGCATGGAACAGAATCTCCCCTAGAGCTTACAGATTTTGATTTAATAATTCTAGGCTTCAGAATGGTGAGAAAATAAATTTCTATTGCACCAAGTCTGCAGTGATTTGTTACAGCAACCACAATAAATTAATACAACCAGTTAAGATTCTGAAGTATGTGATCCAGAGATGTTGATCTAGTAATCCTTGGGAAATAGTAAATGTAGGCATTAGTAAGAATTCTTGTTTGGAAGGCATGCAAGAGGATGGTTTGCACTCTCTGAGCTAGGGTATGGAATATCGTCCACTATATTCTGAGTGATCAAGACATAGCTGGTACTCTTGTTTCTTATTTGGAAGCACTGACAGTACAAGTCTCTCAAACTTAAGAGGATCAGTAACAACTCTCTTAAGGGTTGTTAAGTGATGGTTGGGAGTTAGCAAAATCACTAAGGATAGTATCAAGAGTCACATGGCTGTCCTCTCCAACAGCAAGTGAGAGTGTCCCTTGAGACTCTCTAGACTAAATGGTATTGCTTCTTTTGTTAACCACTCGAATTCTTAGCAAGAATTTCTTCAAATAAGAGAGTTACTAAGATGCTTGCAAAGGAGATTTCTGGAACTTGAGGTTATATACCGTGCTATATTTTAACCGTAGTAAAGCTGAAAAGTTGGAATGTTGAACTCAAAGAGACCTACATGACACAGACAGTTTACAGGGACATGGTTACCAAATTATATTGGTGGGCTAGTATTTTGTAGTTCCACAGATGTGGCCACCTGCCTTATGATCAAACTGGAAGGCTTGTGAGCTATTCAAAAGCCACATTTTAATGTCACTTGGAGCTGGATACAAGGAGTGTCTTCGTCTAGGCACTGAGAAAGGTCAGAGTCTCAGGTCCATGTAGAAGCCAGGCAGCTACTCTGGTGTCCCACTGCATTCCTCCAGTTATTTACCTAAACATTCATTCCATAAAGGGAAAGCCAGATGTTGCCAGTGGTGAGCTGGAACTTTGCCATAGAAAAGCACTGCTGGCCTTAGAGGACCTAAGTAATTTTAAAATACCTAGAGTATCTCTATAGGTAGGATCTGGGTAATTACCTGCTATCCAAGTGACACTGTCAAACCTTTTAAGTCTTTGAAAATGAATACAGCTCTTTGTATTTGAACTTGGCATGGACTAATTAAAATCTCAACAGAAGGCCCAGGGCTTCAAAATCTGCAGAGTTTACAAAGAGAGTTTCAGAAAGGTATGAGGTGGCAGACTGTTTGGCTCGCTCCATGATTGGCTCCACAGAGAAAAAAACAATTCCCATGATCTGAGAACACCAAGTCTTTATTCAAAATGGGGTGAAGAGATAAAACAGTTGGAACCGCCCATTTTAGTAAATGATTATAGACGCTTTTGTGACTATAAAATTCTTTCCCTTGGTTCGTTCATGTTTAGGTAGTTCTACATCAAGAACTTTCTACCACAGTAAAATTAAAATGTGTTTCATTTTTATTCATTAAATATCCAACATTTCCAAAATAATTTAATGTAGCATCTCTATTTTTTAAAAAACCGAGATGGGTGGTCCTTCCAAGAAGGGTAAATATGTCTAAGCTATCCTTGAGGCCTTTCTTTTTCAACAAAAATAAAATATAAAATATACAATGTAACATTAAAGCTAAATCAAAGGAAGAAAAACTCCAAGGCATACCCCTGGACACAACTACAGTCAAACTGTTGACTACAGGCCCACGTAAATCTAAAGAAACCAGCTATCGAATGCCAGGACCGTATTCACCAATCTACCAATGTTTCCTTTACTTCCGTATTTGACATTTGTTAGTCAATGGAAAGAACTATGGTTAATAAAAAGTGAGAAGCTATACGAAAAGTTACACTTTTCTTAAATTATTTTACTTTTTCTAAAAACACATCAAGCTTATAACCATATTATGATATTAAATTGAACAATTTTTTTTGAATTTTTAAAATTTATGTATTTGAGAGAAAGAGCACATGTGGTGCAAGTGGGGTGGGGGAGGGATGAGGGGAGAGGGCAAGAATCGCAAGCGGACTCTCTGCAGAGCACAGGCTCCATCTCATGACCCTGAGATCGTGACCTGAGCCGAAATCAAGAGTCAGATGCTCAACCGATTGGACCACCCAGGCACCCCTGAACAATTTTAAAGTTACCCCCCAAATCCAAATATTTTCCAGTATTTGGTTGTTTGGCATCTTGCAGATGAGTTGTTATGGAACACTAAAATTTTTATGGAATTCTATAATGGACAGGAAGCACGGGTACTTAGGTTTTGATTGTCAAAAACATGAGGCTTTTAGTTCATTTAGTTTATGGTATATTTTATGGTCTGTAGACAAATAAAAAAAAAAAAAGACCTGCTATGTTTCCTTGTTGAGTTTAAACCCACATATTATTAAAACATGCTGCTTAATAATACCTCAATGCAAAACTGCAATTATATGAGTAATTTTCTTGGAAAATGTGGGTGGTTGGATGGTTTGCCAATGCTTCTGATTATTATTCCCAAGTTTACTCCTGCTAGTAGAACATGATTTTCTACGACATATTTAATCAGCCATCATAGTTAAGATGTTACATAAAAAATGACATCTTATTCTCTTAATGCAGACGATGTGCCTAGCAGGATCTTGTGTTCTGAGTGATTTTTGCTTTTTGCTTAAGAAACCCGAACACCAGTTTTTGTGTTGGCCCCACCCACATTTTTGGCTACATGTTTTAAATGTGTCGCAATTTCTGCTGAAAAACTTGTGCCACATAGCTTTAGGGTTTTAAGAAAACCCAAACAGTGAAACCACTCTGTCAATCTATTCTGAACAGTGACTATGACACACAGTCTTTATTTTCATGTGATATTCTCTATTATCATTGCCTAAGCAGACTTACATTGTGCATCTCATAGTCACTTTTTTTAATGTGATCATAAACATCGCTCCTGAGAGCATAAAGACAATAATGATATTAGTATCCCTATTGCCATTAGATGTGTTAGAATGGGATTGTGCTTTCATTAGTAATTTGTAAAATTTCTTAAATATGGGAGCCATTTTTTAAGTAAGCTAACTAGGTATTATGTGACTAGGTGTAACAATCTAAATATCCTTAGATTACAAACCCAAATCTGAATGATCCAGAAATATTATTTTCTAAATCCAAAGGCTTTGAAACTAAATAGTTCCTGGGAGATTTACTGACTAGAGAATCAGGCAAAAACAATATTATATTCAAACTAAAATGATGAACCATGTCTTCAAGGTAAAGCTGAATCCATTCATCATCACATAATCTTGACTTACGCTTTTTTAAATGTAACATTCCACACATTTTTTTTGAAAGTGTGGAATTTTACAAAATGTTTTAAAATTTAAATACAGACTATTTTAAAAATTGCTCCCTATCAAAAAAAATTTAATACAGAAACCAAGTGGGTTTTTTTTTCACATTTCTTCAAAGATTATTTCAATAGTAAGCCAAGTCTCAATGATGACTCAGTTTGAAAAACGGTTATTATAGGGGCGCCTGGGAGGCTCAGTCGTTGAGTGTCTGCCTTCGGCTCAGGTTATGATCCCAGGGTCCCAGGATGGAGCCCCGCATCCTTCTCCCTCTCCCACTCCCCCTGCTTGTGTTCCCTCTCTTGCTATGTCTCTTTCTATCAAATAAATAAATAAAATATTTAAAAAAAGAAAAAGTTATTATAATTAAATTCCGAGTTAAATAAATAACTCACATACCCCTCCAGAAGTTACTAAATGGGATTTGAATTATACTTTAATTTCTACTTTCCCCTAACAATTGTAAAGTAATTTTGCGAAGCTGCAACCAAAAACTTACTCAAAATCTTGATTCAAAGTATCAACCCAGTTCAAGTTCTAATTTTAGACCAATAGCTTTGATACCTCACACAAAATACTGACCAGCTGGATTTAATTGGAATGGATGTTAATATTTGACCTGACAGCCCTATATAGATGTAACCCAAGACTTTTAATTACAAGATACTAATTAGTATTGCAAAAACTCACTATATATCATTTAGGCATAAATTATTAATTTTTTTATTCCTTGAGACTGAACAACATAATTAATCCTTGAGCAAAGATAAGAAATATTAAATGTGATAGACATATAAATTTAATATTTTAGTCCCCAGGAAAGACTTAAAGTAGGAGGTCCTAATTTCCTGCACTGACTTGAGACAGATATGCCAAACTTCTGATTACTTTGCTGGTTTTAATGATTAATCTATTTGGTAAATCATTTATTGCCATTAAACTAAGTTAACCTAAGCAAAACAACATAAATTTCAAGTATATTAGGATCTTTACTGACCTTATAAATGCTAATATCATTGTCACTTAAATAAAATAGTTAATTATTATACAAAGGATATTGTTACAATAATTCTTCCTCAGTGGTTTATTCTTAAAACTCAATTTTCTTGGAGGTCTGTTGAGCATAAAGAATTCAGTCATGCCAAATGTGTAAAGTCGGACCCATAGCATGGTCCTTCAATAGCTGAGAATTTTAGCTCACCTCTCTCCTAGTAGCAGTTAAACATTCTTATTTTCCAATAGCAATGTTTAACATTTTAGAAAGCATTAAGAGTCTTCATTTTTTTTTTTTTAAAGATTTTATTTATTTATTTGCGAGAGAGAATGAGAGACAGAGAGCACGAGAGGGAGGAGGGTCAGAGGGAGAAGCAGACTCCCCGCTGAGCAGGGAGCCCGATGCGGGACTCGATCCCGGGACTCCAGGATCATGACCTGAGCCGAAGGCAGTCGCTTAACCGACTGAGCCACCCAGGCGCCCAAGAGTCTTCATTTTTTTTTTGAAAAATCACTAAATATTGAGCTCCAGTGCTGTGCTTGACACTGTGCCACCATTTTCACAAAGGCTCTCTGTCACAGTTAATTCTCATAAGAACACTTTGAAAAAGGAACTATCTAGGGTGGAGAAACTGAGGCTCAGAGCCTTTAGTTTACCCAGGGTTGGGTGGAAAAATGAAACAAGTGCTCTTTGGGAGTAGATGCTGAACAGATTAGAAGCACAGATCAAGAAGCATGATAAAATTACTTGGTATACCAAAGTATTTGACTGAAGTTAGCTCCCTGGATGGAAATTCAATGTAGTAGACAAGCACCCACTTAATCTAAGCAATCAGTAGCAAAAGCTAAATACAATCATAAACTAGCATTGCTTAGTTCAACAAATAATTACTAAGTGTAGTATATGGCAGGCACTCTACCAGTTACTGGGTCTACAAAGGTGAATATAATAGTTCCTTGCCTCAAGAAGCATAAATATCCAGTGGGAGAGAAATACAAAAACTGATTTGGTTTTGAAAGATGAAAAGCAGTTAGTCATGGAGAAAAAAAAAAAAAAACTATAATGGGAAGAATATAGTAAGTAATATGTAGAGAACTACAGTAGTTTGGCAGTTCTAAGGATGGCCGAAAATATAGGCAGGGAGTGGCTGACAGTAAGATTGAAGAGATAGGGAATCGAGAGATTTGCATGGCTTTAGAGTCTATGTTAAAAATACAATGGATTCAGTATTTTTATTTTATTATTTTATTATTTTTTTATTTTATTATGTTATGTTAATCACCATACATTACATCATTAGTTTTTGATGTAGTGTTCCATGATTCATTGGATGGATTCAGTATTTTAAAGAGAAGAGTAATCTAGTTAGATACACAGTTTAGAAAGATCACTCTAGTTCATATAAAGACTGAATTTAATAGGAAAAGATTGTAGGCAGGGAAATTAATTGCTCTATTATAGATGAAAGGTGGAAAACCAATTCAGTGAGAGTAAAGATGAAAAGGAGGAAAAATTGAAAGAAATATACATTTAAGAAATATTTTTAGAAGTCCAGGATGACCTTTGGTTTCTGACTTGGAACAATCCCATTACCTATAACATGGACTCTAAGAAGAATGTCGGATGGATGTTGAAATAAGTTTCATTATGAACATACTGAGTTTCCGGTGCCCACAGAACCCAAGTGGAGCTACCAAGTAGAGTATATGAATCTGACTCTCCAGAGAAGAAACCCAAGCAGATTAGAGAGTTGTGAGAATACAGGAGGTTGTTAAAGCTCTGAAAATGGAACAGATCAACCAGCAAGAGTGCATATAGAAAAAGAGTCATGGATCAAAACAAAACACTGGGTTGGCAGGAAGGGGTGGGAGGTAGGTGCTAAAATTTAAGCTGGTAATTTGCTAATCAAACTCCTTATTATTTCAGGCATTAACTTTGATCTGACCTTTAGCTGTTTGGACACTACAGAAATTGTTCACTAGCCCATATAAACTTTATGGTCATATAAAAGACAAAATTATTGATCACTATGTCATAAAAATATGTATAAGGCCCCCATACCCCAAAATCTTACAGTTTAAAGTTCTTTTACTCCCTCACTTACAGTTTGTGTAAAACCCAAATATAAGTCAATATATTTCCCATTTTTTCCCTCATTGACATTTGATTTCTTCATTACAGAATCATGATGTCTGAGTAACAGTGACATTAACTATCAGGATTAGAAGGTCAGTTCAAATGGACATATACCTGTATGACTTACGTGTAGCCCTTTAGACCTTTTCTGAAGTACTTAGATTTGAACAAAAAATAGAACAAAAACTAATTTATTTGTGAAAATCCTTGGATTTGAAAACTTTCATGGGTTTTTGTCCTCTGGTTTACAAAGAAAATCCTGACCAAGCTCATGCTTAATCTTTCTATTTTGTTCTCTTGTGGCAATGGCTGTTGCATTGTATGCAAAGATTTCTGTTTTGATTCATAAAACCACATAAATCGAAATGCAACTCATGCCAGCACTGAGGTTCAGTTTACAGTCCTCCCATGGTACTGATGTAGTGACTTCCTCAATTCTGTGCAGTTATATGGTGATTTGGATTCAGTCCCAGCAGAACTGAAGGTCTGTTCCTCAATGAATTCAACTGCCCAGAGTACTAGACAATCCATGGGTTGTATCCAGTCAGTTTCTTGTAAATCACTTCCCTCCCAGCCTTTCTGTTCATCATCCGTGACTTGTGCTTAGTAGAAAATTTCCCCAGACCCTTTTCTTACTCTGATTGCACTGGGCATTGTCTGAAAGGAATGGCTCTCATTATCCTCCTTTGATAATTTACATTTTAATTCTAGTTCCACAACAGCTGGCCTCTGCTTTGAAAAATGGTACAATAAATCCTTTGGGCACACCTCCTCCTCCTTTCCATCCTTTCCAAAGCATCTTGTCTTCCAGAGGACTTACATCTGACGCAGAAGCCATTCTCAGAGAATTTAAATGGATATTTATAGATCATCTAGAATTAACAGAAAATTTAAAGGAGTTATGAGAACTATTCCTTTCATAATAAGTTTGATGGATTAAGACTTACTACACAAAGAAATAAAACAGGTACCATATATATTAGTGAATAAACATTTTTATTGTCTTTCTATTGCAAAATCACTTTTTCAAAAACAATTCTTTTTTTTTTTTTTTTAAATGCACACCAGCTATAGGAGGGCAAATATCTGCCAGGTGTGTAGAGTTATATCTATCTTTTCCTAAAGCCTTGTCTCAGTCTCATCTTTCCAACAGCTCACATTATTTGTACCACTCATTTTAACAAATAACCATACTATGACTTGGTTCCTGTTAAAGCCAACACATACACATTCCCTCCTCCAAGTACTTTTAAACAGGTAAATTAAGGATGTGATAAGTGTACATTTATAGCTTGTTTAGTTATCCAAAGGATGGGACATGGTTGCCTTCCCCTACTCTGTAAGTTCCTGGAGAATAAGGACGCAGTCTTGTTTTCTTCTTCATACTGCTAACATGACTCATCACAGTAGGGGGCTCATAACAGGTTCTTAATAAGCATTTGCTGAATATAAAGTAAGTGCCCATAATGGATAGTTCTCATAACGCCAACCTTCCTTAGTGACATTGTGCTTTCCCTAAAACAAACAAACAAACAAACAAACAAACAAACAAACAAAAACACCTTACGTGTACAGCACTTTAATCACTGAAATCTTTGCTGGGCAAATAGCTAGCTAACATGACAAACTATCTGTGCAAAAGTGGGATTTAATGCAATGTCCTTCCAATTCACCATAGAATGTGAAGTGATCTTGGAGACAATTATATTCACCCCCTCATTTTGTGATTAGAAAACCGAGGCCCAGAGACTCAGTAACTTTCCCAGGGTCTCAACAGGAGTGCAGAGTGATAATGCTTTCTGCATCTTAAACAAAGGTAAAGATTGAGATTTTAGACAAATGGATTTTTTTCTTTTGAAGGGAGGGGATGGGGTCAATTCCTTAAAATATTACTACCCAAAAAAAGAGCCTTTATTTCCTTTTTGGTATAGTGCTAAGTAAGTTGTATTAAGCTTTTGGGGATTCTCAACTACTTTCTCTAAAACCATTCATTCATTCAAACATATTTGTTGACCACTCCCTTCATCCACATAATTTTCTTGGCAGTAGGGATACCTTGTAGGTATTGTACAAAAAAGCAAATAAAAATTATAAAGTGACTAAGATACCACATTCTCTATTCTAATAATGAGATTACTGAATTTCTCGAAGATACTTAAAAAGTGAACTACTCTATGAAAATGTTTACAGCCTACATACAATGATCTAGAGAGATAAATCTAAGTGCAATGCAATAGAAAGTTGATTCATTCTGAAAAAGTTATGGTGTCGACTATACCAAGCAATAAAATAAGTAAGGGTCTGTAAAATGTTATTTTCATTTGCATCCTCTTCCAAATAAATTCAGTGCAATGCCCATGTCTCTTCATGTTGTATAACCCAGTATCAACTCATGGCATGATTTAATATTGACTTAAAATGTAAACTGCTTAGACTTATGTCCAAAAAAGGCTACAGTTCCTTCATTTTCAGCTGTTCAAGAATGGCTGATATAACCAGTGGATGACAGACATGTCTAATATATGGTAACTTTGTCATTGCCTTTTTCTTTGGAACTGTAATTGTGGCATGTAGAGCATTTTGTTCACCCTGTTTTACTTCCTGAGAAACAAGACATCGTTGTCCTAAAGTCAGCTCTAATTTGACTTCCAGATTCTTAGATGTAAAAACAAAACAAAACAAAAACTTGCAAGATCTTTGGCAGCCATCCTCATTTTAAAGATAATGAGACAAGGGCCAAGGTGGTTGTAGATTTTTTTGGAGGGCACTTCCTTTATGAGTCTATGCTAAGACAAGTTGCCCTTTATAAATCTTACACACACACAGACACACACACACACATTAAGCAACTCAAAGGAGTATAGGTATTAATAAATGTGGCAATCACACCTAATTGTGGAATTAGGTAATCAGGTGTGTAGTCCTACCAATGACAAATGAAAGAGTAGCAATGTGGGCTTGAAGAAATAACAACGCAAAGTAAAGCTGGAGTGATCGCCATATGATTCTACTTTCTGTTCTCCATTTTATCCTCTCTCACTTCAGACATGGAGAAAAATTTTTATGATGAGTCAATGTACATAATGATACATGTACATTTCGATGTATAATTCAAGTGTTTAACTTTTAAATGTTATTAATTTAAGTATTGATAGAATAAAACTCAGCAAATTACATTTTAACTATAAAGTGAAATTCTCATTGAATTTGGTATAAATTTTTCCAGCAAGGTGTCAGTTCTTGTTCTACTATTAGATTATATTATAACTAATTGTATAACATAGTTATCCCAAATTCAAAATACTGTTTCAGTGTTAACTACGACCTGTGTGTGGACACAGGTACACACTGGAATTTCCTACGGCACTCTCCTTGGGTAGATCAGAGAATCATTACCAAGTTGCACCTAACTGATAACACTTTTTTTTTTCAGGCTAATGGTCACATGAAAAGCTCTCTTGTCCATTTCTAGAAGAGTCAAACAAAAACATCTCACTATTAGTTTAATGGGACAGGCAAAATTTGTCCAACTATTTAATTCCAATGTATTAATAAGACCTATTATTAAAATCAGAAGACAATGGTATCATTTCACATGAAGAGCATGTAAAACAAAAAATTAAAACTTGTAGTTTCTTATACCGTGAGTCCCAGATTTCAATTTGCACCTCATGCACCATTTTGGAGAGAAAGAGAACAGTATTTAAATATCTGAATTCTCATCCCCAGAGTATTTCCATGGTCATGCACTCATCATAAAGAGAGAAAATATTTGGGTTTTAGCAGCTTCCTGCCAGGATCACTTGAGTTCTAAGGGTTGAAAAATCATTTGAAAGGCATTTGTGAACACAGACATAGTGAAAGGTTCAGAAACAACAAACCATCCCATTTTTTTTAATGTGAGGGTAATAGATTTAATAAATGTCCCCTAATATCAGATACACACAAAAGTTACAGTTTATGTGTGAGAAAATGATTTCAGTTATCGAAACTGAATAACAAGAGCAATGCCATCTGTCCTAATTTAATAGCAAACATGATTGAAATGCCATACCACCTTCACTTCTGGAAAGTAAGAATACTATAGGCACACATTTAATTAAAAGTGGCTCTCTCTACCCTATGACCCAGCAATTGCACTACGGGGTATTTACCCCAAAGACACAGATGTAGTGAAAAGAAGGGCCAGATGCACCCCAATGTTCATAGCAGCAATGTCCACAATAGCCAAACGGTGGAAAGAGCCGAGATGCCTTTCAACAGATGAATAGATAAAGAAGATGTGGTCCATATATACAATGGAATATTACTCAGCCATCAGAAAAGATGAATACCCAACTTTTATAACAACATGGATGGGACTGGAGATTATGCTAAGTGAAATAAGTCAAGCAGAGAAAGTCAATTATCATATGGTTTCACTTATTTGTGGAACATAAGGAATAACATGGAAAAAAAAAAAAACCAATAATGTATTGTATGGTGACTAACATAACACAATAAAATTAAAAAAAAAAAAGGTGGCTCTCTCATGAAAATATAGAAAATAGCCTTATTTATACCTGGCCTTGTTTTATTTTTTTTTTTTAATTTTTTTTTTTTTAAAGATTTTATTTATTTGACAGAGAGAGACACCGCGAGAGAGGGAACACAAGCAAGGGGAGTGGGAGAGGGAGAAGCAGGCTTCCCGCGGAGCAGGGAGCCCGATATGGGGCTCGATCCCAGGACCCTGGGAATCATGACCTGAGCCGAAGGCAGACGCTTAAAGACTGAGCCACCCAGGCGCCCCTACCTGGCCTTGTTTTAAAAAAGGATTCAAAAGATAAGGACAAAAGGAAATCATTAGTAAGAAAATAAATCACAGAAGAGTTAGTATGTGAAATGTATAAGTTCCTAAGAGTTATTGGAAATGGCACACAATTTTATTCTGAGGTTACTAGAGGCTAAGAAAAAAAGAAATGTACACACAACATGTGGCCATATGATGAAACTAATCCAGTGGTTTAGGTCTACAGGTTCTACTATGTTCTGACTTGAGAGAAATCTAAAAGTTCTTCCCATGGGGCTTCATAAAGGGAAATATGCAACTATTGTCCTTAGATAGTTTTCATGTATTTGTGACCTCTTTTAAAAGTGTGATTACCTAATTTCAAAGACATTTTCTAGATTCGTGTTCTAACAGGACAGTATATGCCAGGAGTTGGTAAGCTACAGTCCATAGGTCAAATGGGCCTATCACCTTTATTCATAAATAAAGTTTAATTGGAACACTTCAATACCCATTTGTTCACATATTGTTTATGGCTGTTTTCTTGCTACCACAACAGAGCTGAGTAATTGCCAAGAGAGAGTGGATGTAACCTACAAAGTCTTAAGGTTTTCTATCTGACCCTTCACAGAATAGCTTGCCAACCCTACCATACAATAGTAGTTACAGAGATATTAAACATTTTTAGAATGCAAATATTTAAAATCAGAAAAAAGAGCAAAAATGTTTTTGTAGTATTTAGAAAAAATCTGTTTAGATATACACACGTTTCATTGATTTTCAATATCAGTTTCCTGTATTAATTTCTGAAGTCATGCAGTCCATTTTCAATATAGCCTAGAAATCAGAGGAGTTGTACTGAAATTTGTCCTTATTTCTTTGCTGTTTTCCAAAGCCACTGTCCTTTTAAAATACGTACTTTTTATGCACGTGACATAACCCCAATAGACGCTCATATTACTTACTGACTACAGTTCTACATGGTTTCTAACTCGTTTGGCTTCCTCAAACCTGTCTTCTGGAAGATGTCAAAGGGCTGGGATTCCTTACTCCATCTCTATCATCATCGTCTACTTCCATTTATTGGTATTGATATTTTCTCAATGGTTCATGAAAATGTCTGAAACCATAGCTCCCAAACAAATCCCTTGGTCTTACACTCTAAATAGGTCGGTGTCCCTATGCTATGCCATATGTAGAAATTCTAAACCTGCCACTCTATCCTCTCAAATTTGTTTTGCTGATCTTAGATAGCACATTCCTCATACCACTCCCCAGAAATCAAAATCCTGATTTCCAAACCCTTCACTCTAATGGCCTTATGATAAAACCAAAACTCCTACTAAACCCAGTGTTCAAGGACCTCTACAAATCCAAGACTACCTTCCAATCCCACTCTTCTTCAAAAGGAGTCCTCCATTGCAGGCAATCTGGTTTACTTTGCTCACTGTCGTCTCAGTGCCTTTGCTTTTACTACCGTCCTATCTGGGCACTCTTCCAAACCCAGCCACTTAGGCAGCCCCACTCCACATTCTGCTTCCCACATGAAATCTTTAGCTTCTACATATGGTGCTATATCTCCCTCCTCTGACTTTGCATATCATTTATAGGCCATACTATTCTTTATCATTTATCTTATTGTGGGTTATAGTCTTTCTTAGTTTTACGTCTTGCATTTCTAGTCAATGTCAATTAGAGGAGAGCAATATGCTATATATTTTATATTCTGTAGCATAAGCATGGTTGTACGTTTAGAAGAAAATTACTGTTTCTTTTTAAAGCCTGATCATCAATCCTTTAAAATAACATTTTCCTTTTTATTTGATGGTTAGTGATATCTCAATATTAAAAAGCCCACATTTGAATAAAATTCCAAGAACACTATTTAGTTGAATATATATCAGAATTATTTCTCGGTTTGTTATTCATACTTTTAATATTTAACCTGAGTAACTGCAAATCTGGGACATAGATATATCACTCTATCATATGGTTCCAGATTAAAGCAATTTACATCATGATTTAATTAATCCTAAAAACAAAGCAAAATGGAGTCAAGGAAAGAACGAAAAATCAACATTAATTCAATTCTTCACTATAAAATAAAAATACTAATTTATCCTACATTGTGTGACATACTGAGAATGTCCTGTAAATAACATTACATGAAGGAATAAAAAAAAATATATTAATAGTTCTGCTTTCTACTGAGGAATGCCTAGAAAAAAAGTAAACAGTCTTGAACTATGCCAGAAGTAAAATCAATCAAATGTCTGACAGACTGTTTAATGCTAAGTTCAATAGATCATTACACTAGGTCTACAAATATCCGACAAGAACATTAAATATTTTAGTATAAGCAATATATGCATGATCATTAATCTCACAGGTGACCCAAGATCATCATGAAATTGGATCAGCTCACTTACTAAATTCTCAGATTTAAACCACTGCCTCCAAAAAGTAAAATATGTGTTACTCTGCTATTTAATTTATTTATAAATTTCAGTACCATGTTGGTTGTTGCTTGGCACCTGGCCTTGTCTACCACTAAAGCTGCTGTGGAGAAACTAAAGCTGCTGTGGGGAAATAGCCAAAGAACACAACCATATTGAAACTGGAATGATTTTTGTGACTGCTTTTCTCAAATATGTATCTGTACTTTTCTGTTCAGGTTTGCTTTTTAAAGGTTAGTTTTGGGTACAAAAAGGCAA
Organism: Leptonychotes weddellii; assembly: GCF_054177405.1. Classification (NCBI taxonomy): domain Eukaryota; kingdom Metazoa; phylum Chordata; class Mammalia; order Carnivora; family Phocidae; genus Leptonychotes; species Leptonychotes weddellii. The sequence goes on from NC_138371.1 coordinate 24,501,572, forward strand.
CAAGGGGTTAAAATTACTTACACATGTAATTTCCCAGTATCTAAAGATAATGACACAATTTGGGGTACCTGTGTTTAGACTATTATATTAGACCAGGTTAACATAAGCCTGATTTTAGCCCCACCATTGATTTCTGACTTTCTAAATCATTTCCCTCTTGTGACTTAACACATTAGTGAATAAGATACAGATATGTCTACAGGGATTTAGAAAATATAATTAATCTTTGAAAGCTTTTATGAGATTCTCAAAAAATTCTGCTTCTACTACCTTAAAAATTAGAATGCACCACACGTCCAGTAAAAGTCAAAAACCCCTAATCATGGTCAAGAGGACCTGTGTGGTGTGGTACTTGCCTTCTGCTGATCTCCTCTCCTACAATCCTTTACCATGTTCATTAGACTCCAGTGCCATGGGCCTTGTATTTGTTTCGCAAATATGCCAGGCTTCTTCCTGCTTTTAAGCTGTTTTTATGCTGTTTCCACGGCTTGAAAATTCTTGCTGCACCCCCTCTTTCCCCATACTCCCATGGCTGACTACTTCTCATTACTTGAGTCTCCAAAGGCAGCCCATCTCATCCCAAATAAGCTCTATCGTATGTTTTTGTTTCCTCTTCCTTGTAGCAGTTCTTCATGTTTCAAATGTTCATTTATTTATTCATTCATTAGTTTCTGTCTCTTGTTATTAGAATATAAACTCCATGAGGGTGGGAATTTGTATGGCATGTCCCAATACCCCACACATTCAGAAAAATTCCTGCTGCATATTAGAGATCCAATAACCATCTGTTAAATAAATAAATGAATGATTTATGGGCCATAATATTAGAAATACCTATGGCTCACCAGCCTGATATTTAAGTGGAAGAAAGACAGACAGTGAATCCTTCCCAAGGAAGAATATCATTTACTAAAAGGTATTATTTTAATTTCTTAGAGGGCATGTATATTTTCAGATTATTAAATTCAATAAACCACAAGTAAGAAGAAGAGCATAGAATATCTTATTTTTAAAAATTTGCCTTCATAAAGTGTAGATTCCTAGTGTGCAGTTAAGATGACTTTTTCTGTATTTATGGCTCAAAATAAAAATACTTTAGAGGAAGACAATATGCACAACCCAGTCTTTTACAAATGTGCATGTAAAATATTTTAAGGAATTCTCTTACATCTACTCAGTGATAAAACAGTCGCTCCAATTCTGACGAGTGGTTGAACATGTTCATCTAGAGAAATAGGACATACTATCTAACATTCTCTAGCAGAAGGGTAACATTAGAATTCCTTCACTCCCTAGGTAGTGATATCATTTCAGTTTTCAGTGACTAGGAATATGTTTCTCTTTAAATATTTAAGCATGGTTTCTGCTTAATTTCTTTCCTCCAAGATGCTTTTCATGCCTTTCAAGTATTTGTCAACTTAAGACTTTACAATGCCTAAGCAGCGTGGGTGCAGGTGAAGCTCTACGGAACACAGTAACCATAGCAACACCTAATTCTCATTTAATTTGCTGTCTCCTTGGAAGAAGTGAAAAATAAGAGGGATGGAGCACCAGAGACAGAGAAACAGGAAGACATACAAGAGTAAGAAACTAAGAGGCCCGCAGCCTTTCTAGCTCACTTCCTCTCAGCTAAAAATACTAAGGCTGGGGGAAACACAAAAGGAAAGCTATTTTTGAGAAAATTTCATGTTGCGAGAGGTCAGAAAAAAGTTTCAGTCTGGCTATTTTTGTTGGATTCCCCTTGTACACGGAGCCAAGTTTAAACACAGTCTCCAGCAATCTGGAGGCACCAGCATGTATAGTTCAAGCTCGGAGAAAAGCTCCCTGGCTTTCCAAGTACCTTGAGTCTGAGCACACATCCCCAGAGAAGGTGAACTTCGGTTTTAAGAGCTCCAAACCGCAGGCGTGGCCCTGGGCAGGAACCCTGTCAGTGTTTTCCTGGATCAGTTCAGTCTCACCATTTTCAGAAGTGGGGCTGGCATGGAGCTGGTGGGAACGGCCTTAGAATTCCAGGTCCCTCCCCCTTTTGGGTCCATGGGAAAGTCACCGTGGAGTCACAAGGTTGGGCAGGTATGACTGTCACGTCCCCTAAGCCCTCAGCTCAGAAAACAGTAATATGATCAGAATTGGAAATGGAGAGTCAGAGTGGAACAGCACTTGATAGCACCCTCCATGAGCACAGAGCTGGAAGCCGGAACGCCAGAGTCTTCTTGAGTAAGCCGCTTAACAGCCCCCCTCCCCGTGGCCTGGTTTATTGATATGTACCTCAGACGTTCACACCACGTGCTCCACAGTCCCTCTTTCCCTTCAAACATCATCTAACTCGTATATAATTAGCAAGTCTCAAGAAAGAATGTCCAAATAGCCCTTCCACAAGGGGGCAGAGGCACAGAAGGAAAGAATACAATTAATGACATTTCATGTTTCCAGCTGTGTAAGCACATAATCCTCTGAGCCACTAATTAATAGGGTTACAAAGAGCTACTCTGTTTATATAGACTATAAATACATTAGAAGCACAAGAAAAAGATTTTATTAAAACTCAAAAATCAGTTCACTCATTTGCAGTACCAGCTTTTTAATGGAAAACTTTGGATTCTTATCACATACCCTGCTGTAGTCTTTAAGAAGGGGCTGATATAAGGCAGTGAGACTGTCCAGGGTTGTGCAGTTTTCATAAATTCTAATTTTGATAGTGACCACCCTCAGGTCCTATTCAAAACAAAAGGAATGAAAATCATGGAACTGGTGTCTGAATCTGAAATAAATAAGAATTTTTAAAACACACACACACACACACCACAAAACCTCAATTTCACCAAAGGCCACTCAGTAGTCTATAATAATTTCCATCATGTAATCTATGAATGAGGCAAGATTTAGTTTGAGAAACAATGGCCAAAGCCCATTTAAATAAACCCTAGACCACACTCAATTTGTTTTAGAAGAGATTTGGCTTTCAGTAGGATGCTTAGTGCTTTCTTAATCCCTTCTTGGCAGTAAAATTTCTAAAGTTCTATCAACTCTGGCTTCTGCTGTTTCAGTGAAGATAAACTGCATTTTGCATGCCACCCTCACCTCTTAAAAGATAAACTTAAGTGCCCAATATTTCAATTTAGGATGTTTTGATCAAAACAGAGGTGTTTTTATTTTGAGCACAATATTTAGCTTTATCATTTGATTTCAATAATAGACAATGGAATCTGGACTTATCTCTAAACAGAAAAGTATACAAATAGGTTGAAATTCATCCAATCTGATTTTATTAATGAACACCCATAACACTGTTTTTCTTTTTTTAAAAAAAATATTTTATTTATTTATTTGAGAGACAGAGCACATGTGGGGCGGGTGGGCAGAAGAAGGAGAAGCAGACGCCACACTGAGCAGGGAGCCTGGATGCAGGGCCTCATCCCAGGACCCTGAGATCATGACCAGAGCTGAAGGCAGTTGCTTAACTGACTGAGCCACCCAGAGGTCCCCATAACATTGTTTTTCTTATAAAATTGTATTTAATATCAAATGTTCTCATGCGGGACATCATAGTATAGCTTTTAATTTTCTTTAAGTCAACTGATGGCAAAATAATTTGTTTCAACTATGAAAAGTGGTATACTTATAAAAGGCTGTCTTAGGGCGCCTGGGTGGCTCAGTTGGTTAAGCGACTGCCTTCGGCTCAGGTCATGATCCTGGAGTCCCTGGATCGAGTCCCGCATCAGGCTCCCTGCTCGGCAGGGAGCCTGCTTCTCCCTCTGACTCTCCCCCCTCTCATGTGCTCTCTCTCTCTCATTCTCTCTGTCTCAAATAAATAAATAAAATCTTTAAAAAAATAAAAAAATAAAAAAATAAAAAATAAAAATAAAAGGCTGTCTTAGAAGACCATACACATACACACAAATACTCCCACACTAACTCTTTGTGAAACACAAGGCAAATAAATGTTATGTGATCATGAGTTGCTACATGTACTATGACTCCATATTACTGTCCACTGAAGAAAGAAATTGTATGCTCCAGATTGCAAACTTTTTTCAAACAATAAATAAGTATGTGCAGTAAATTAATGAATGAGATCTTGTCTTAGCTATACTTAATAACATTAATATAAAAAGAACGCATAACTGAATCCTACAACTTTTTTGCTTGTTTTTAAAACGGGCCAAAAGAATATGGCATCTCATACAAACACCAACAAAAAGTAAGCAGCATATTGTTTCAAATACTGTTCTGCCAAAAACATGCATACACTTACGGAAAGACTCAATTACAATTTTGAGAGGCATGATGCTTAAATAAAATAAAACTTCAAAGCTGAGCATTATTTAATTGCTTTAATGTCAATGAAAGTGATGCTGCATCATTCTTTCGAGACAATAAAATTGAGAACATTTTTTCATATCAATTCATTATAGAATTTCACTGTTATCCATTAACAATACAACACAGTACTGTTACAACTGTTACAACAATAAAATGTAGCCAACTATAGAGCCATAAACACTTAAATAAAGTAATGTAAAAGGTTGATATTAGCATGATTAGTTGACTTCAAATTAATAGAATTTGTGTATTTACTTATGAGTTTGCTTTAAATGTAATAGACCTAGACAGTAAAATAATGAAATGTGCTCATGGATATTCAAGCACTGTGTTTTATGATCACTTTGAAATGGATTCAAGATGGCTAATGACGATGTTCAGAGCAATGTAATTAGACATATTTTATATAAAACTGAATTAATTTAGTTCAATATTTTCTGATTGGTCATTGACTTAGTTGGTACTCAAAATATTAGGTGTATATCTGTGCAGTTAGTTACCTAGCATAAAATGAAGACAACGGATTGACTGACACATAATAACTTTACTAGTCGATTTAATTTATGAAAATAGCTGAACCATTTTACTTGGTGTCAGGTGAGAAAAATGACAAAAAAGCAGTTGGTTAACCAAATTTTTCATTTTGGAAACAAGATGTACCATTTTTACCTGCAGATTTTTAAAAAATTAATTTAAAGAAGGTTGGTGAGGACACAGTTAGGATGAGCATGTGTATTTAAGATAAGGGAACCTGGGTAAACTTGGTTCAAATCATGAGAAGAAACAAGGTAGTAACTTTTCTTCCTGATTCAGAAAGGCCTTCTAGAGGAAGGAAAACATGATCAAAGACTGATATCCAAGGAAAAGATTATTCAAGGCTAGAGGATATAAAAGGCAAGATCAAAGAAAGAGCCAAGATAGGGATGGAGTGCTGAGGAGGGAAAGAAGGCAGCATAAAACTACTGCATGTCAAATGAGAAATATAGATGTAATGGGAAATAAATTTCAATAAAAATAGCAGGCTATATATACAGTATTTGCATTTTCTAAAGATCAATGATTTTCGCTAACACAAATTGAAAAGAAGGAGCAAAGAAAGGAAAGAAGAAAAGAAAGGAATGGGGGGAGAAGGAAGGAAAAAGGAAAAAAAAGAAGGGGAAAGTCAAGCTGTGTGACCTTATAAGTAAAATTATTTTCTCTAAAAGACTTATTAACATAACAAAAAGCAAAAAAAAAAAAAAAGAAAAAGAAATTTGCCACCTCTTGTGTGCTTTAATGGAAAACAAATTCTTTAAAACTCTCCCCAAAGCCCACAGTATATAAGTTAATATAAGTTAATATATAAGTTAATATGTTAACCAACTGAAAGAGGAAATCCTGAGCTCTCTATTTTGTCTAAATTCTCACAGAATTTCATTAAAATGTATAAGTATAAAGTATCACAGTTAAAATACTATTACTCAAAGGAAAGCTTATTTCTCTTGAACAGGAAAGATTAAGTTCAAAGATTAGATTCCAAGTGTTTTCCATAAAAAGTCAATTAATTGTGTTCACATTGTTCTAAAATTTTTGATTCACTACAGAATTGCTTCTAAGAAGCGTCCTTTATAAATTTTTACAAGGAAACACCTACAGCCTTAGTTCAAAGTAGTGACAGGGAGGGATATGAACAAAATATTATGAGGCGGTAGAAAAACAAAACAGATTTTTTACTTCTCCACCCACTTTGACACAGGCTCTTCTCCATCCTGAATCGACAACTATTAACAACTGAGTACTCGCTTTTGATCTTCGTCTCCTCTACTGCAATCCACCCATGCAAACTTTCCCACAGACCCTGCCCCTTGATTTTGGTTCTCTGTCTACCACTTCTGACTTCATAGATCTTTAACCGCTTTTGAGGCCTGGAATCAATTCCTGAGACTGATAATTCCTTGAGAATATCCAAAGTTGTTTCTCAGAAAACTATGAATTTGAATTTTCATGTGCTGTACAGCATTTAAAGACATGACTTTCTACAGCTGATTGATGGGAGTATTTGAGGGGCTATTAGTATTTGCATTATGTTGCATATACACATACACGCACACACAAAGAATTATGTTTTATCATTCCCTAATTAAAAATATGTAAATATATATGGAATAAAGAAGCTAGGTATACATTAGGGTATTTATATAACTGATGTATAACAGCTTGTCTTTAAGATGCTGGGACATCGCCTCTGTCCAAATGCAGTCCCTTGCTCTCTGTGTCATATCTCTAATACAACTGCTACTCAATTGAATGTCATCTCTTATGAAAGAAATAAATCCTTCGAACTTTATTTGTAAATTTCTTAAACTCAGGGACCATGTCTTCTATTTTTTTGGTATCTCATTACATAGCCTCCAGTATGATATTTCTAATTGGTGACATATAGGTGAAAAATAAATAAGTAGGAATCAATGTTTTCCTAAAAGCTAATTTGTACTGAGAGTAATACTATTAAGGAATACTACTAATAGTAATAGAGAAGTCTAATATTCAAATGTGAGATAAATGGTGTAAAGGGAGGAGAAAATTGGTGAAATGATCAAAATACTGCCCATGTAAGAGATGTAGAAGGAGTAGATCAAGACAATGACAATAATAAAGGCATAGAGAGAATTAAAGTAGCAAAAAGAGCTGATATATCTAAAAGAATCAGATAGGATTCAAAGAGCTTAATAACATCTTTAACTCATGTATCAGAGACAAAAGAGCTTATGACTGTTTCAGAATGTTATCTTCAGGTTCATGCATCTAGTAATGACTTACGTAATGACTACTGTTAGCATTAAGGAGTATAGTATTGACCTGGGTGTAGTGTTGTCATCTACTATAACTGTTATTTCAGATTCTTTATCTTAATCTGTCATAAGGAAATTAAGAATTGAAAAGACTTCATTAATCAGAATAATCAACTTGAATACTAAAATCCCCATGCTGGTTTCATATGGTCTGTCTCCCAAGGATATTGATGAATAATTTAGGGATGCACACATTATTATGTATACATCTAAACAAACATAATAACTATTTAATTTTCAAGCCCAACAGTATGACGATAGTTCTCAAAAGCACAGCAGTCCAGCCTATCATCCAGCTGCTAGTAAAATTCAACACAAAATATGTGTGTCATAAGAAAACATGCAAAAATACAGTTACAAATATTTTTCTTCCTTCTCCCTTCTGATGTTTAGAAAATTTACAAATTGAGTTAAGCCAAAAGTGTTAAAGGAATGAAATAGTTCCTTCAGGCTTAGATTCTGTGCCAAGTTTCATTTCTGGCTGCATATTTTTGTCCAAGTTCAAGATCCCTGAAAAGAAATACTTAAAAGAGAAAATATCCCTTTAACCTCAGCAAAGCAAAATTAGTAGAGGCTGCTATGGGAAGAGAAGGACTTCTGGGGCGCCTGGGTGGCTCAGTTGGTTGGGCGACTGCCTTCGGCTCAGGTCATGATCCTGGAGTCCCGGGATCGAATCCCGCGTCCGGCTCCCTGCTCGGCGGGGAGTCTGCTTCTCCCTCTGGCCCTCCTCCCTCTCATGCTCTCTGTCTCTCATTCTCTTTCAAATAAATAAATAAAATCTTTAAAAAAAAAAAAAAAAAAAGAAGGACTTCTGCCTAGAGATGGGTGTGCTCTCGGTGATCGGTTTCCACCGATCTGCTGCTCTCTCAATGAATCTGAAGTAGCTACTATGATGAGGTAATGGTTGTGCCAGTTTCACTGGGTCATGCTCTCTCAGCACATTCTTTCTCTTTCTCCTCCCTGAGAAGGTGCTGTAAACAAGTCATCCTGAGAAAGAGTTGCTGCGGAGAATGAACAAATCCTACATTCAAAATTCCTGCGACAATATCTCTGCTTTTGGTAGTCTAGACACAACTAGAAGCTTAAAGCAGCACAGACAGCCAGAAAGAAACAGATTATGTGACAAGAGCGGGGGGCGGATAAGAGAGGAGAGACACAAAGAAAATGAAAACTAATATAATCAGAAAATGTTTAAAGGAAGCTCAATTTTTAAATTGTTTAGATCTCCAGATGTATGTATTTTAGACAATTTTCTACTTACATGTGAAATTTTTTAAAACTTTTGGAAATTAAATAGTACTACAGCAAACTGTGAAATACTACGAATTAAAATTAAGTAAATCATGAACAGATAAGGAGCCTGTACCAGTGATCTTAAAGGCACAACAGCTCTGATAACACACAAATCATGAATACAGATGTAAACCTATGATAATCAAATACAATTACCAGAAAATCAATGTTAAAATACACACACAAATATAATATTCTTTATTGAAAGAAAAAATGCCATTTACCTTTCCTTGGAGGGAGGATGCTTTCTGTGCATAAAGGGGAGAAGAAGGTTGATTGAAACACCCAGGATTTACAAATTCACGAAGATTTCTACCAAAATACACCTATTGCCCAGTTAAATGGGTGTTTTGTGTCACATTCAGGTGAAAGGCTGTAATCTTCCTCTTGGGCATTCTAAAGGGCTTTTATTTATTTAATCCATTTTCACTGCCAAAAAAATATAATCACCCAGAGTGAAATGACAGGGTGACCGAGCTACGCTTTATACTGGGCTGGTACCCGAAGCTCAAGCATGGGACATTTTGCATAATGTGGCTCACATAAAAGGCTTTGTTCTCCATCGCCTCACTGCGGCTGCAAACCTCAATTTCAGTTTGCAGTCATTTCCTCTCCTGGATCGACCATTTTTAAATAAATTATACCTTTAACATTTGAGTTAGTTCCTTGCCAACATCCATTAATCCTTCGGCCTCACATTCAAAATTATATATCACCCAACAATATTTTTTTGTTTTGCACTATAGATTTCATTCACACCATAATCCCCAAACCCTCAAGGATAAATTTAAAAAGATGTGTCTTTTAAGTAGCTACTCCCTTTTGTAATATTATGTATATAGTGTTTTATATACGCACATGTGTGTGTGTGATGTGCCCAAGTGCACACATGTGCATGAGTATGTACATGTATGCATATAAACAAAAACCCTTCACATTGTGTCAGTTTTAAATGTCTATATCCTGGAAGCATTATGCTAAGGGCTTACAGCAGATGGCACACAGTGATTGTTATAAACGGGCTTGTTGCTAATGAAAGCTTTTTATTTTCCAACAAAAAACCTGAAGCCTTGACGCCAGGCAATATAACATCAATTTCAGTTTTCAAAGATGCTTTTTTTCTGACCCCATCTGCTTTACTACCCCGTCCCCTCCCCTACACACACCCAAACACAACACCTCCCCACTCCTGGCTCCTTTCATACACTCCTCCTTGAAATTTCCATCCTTAAACAAAAGACTAGGTTGGGGAAGGACGAAACTCGGCAATGCGGGCCCCCAAAAGCCTTTAAAAAGAAAAAGAATAGATGGACTGTAGGTAGAGGTTTCCCACCCTCCATCACTTGAAACAGAAAGACTTGTGTGAAGCTTCAAGCTCATCCAGACATTTTTTCGTGTCCCGCCCTCCAACACGACCAGACATTGATTTTTCATTTTCCTAAAATTCTATTCATCAATCTTCCCCTTCCAGCTGTTTCTGGAAGAATTACAAGGAAAATGACTTCCAATTGACAAGGCTTCCCTAACTCCTTCAGTGTGCAGTTCCCTGCAGCTAGATGGACAAAAAAAACAAATTCTCCACCTCGAATTCTTCCCCCCCCCCCTCCATTATCTTTGTATAACCCACTCCTCGTCTTTCTACAGCTCAGGTAATATTAGCTCTCAGTATGGATATCCCAAGTTCCCGGGGTTTCAAAGTGGTACTTAACAAGGTCACACACTCTTCTACAAATCTAGAGCCCAGGTAGCAGCAGCACCCATTCCCCTGCTCCGTGGTGACACCTGGGGAGGTCGGGCCTGAAGCTGCCGCCAGGTGGGAGACGGGACGACCGGCCAACCTGTGCCGGCTTCCAAGGCAGGGACGACGAGACAGCCCCCTCCCCATTCCCACCCGTTTCCTGGCTGAGACTCCCTCCAAGCAGAGAGCCGAGCAGAGAAAGGAAAGGCGTCCTATACAGAACCCGAGGTGGGGACGGCTCTCTTACCTGTACTGGATGCAACCCACGGTGGCCGCTGCCTGCGCTCACGGACCTGAGGACTGTGCCCTCCGGAGAAGAAGGGGAGACGGGGCAGGGGAAGGAGGAGAAGGAGGAGGAGAAGAGAAAGAAGCTGAAGGAAAGAAAAGGAAGCGAGGAGGAGGAGGAGGAGGATGCTGCCGCTGCCCCGCGGCCGCTGAGAGCCCGCGCAGCCCGAGCGCCTGGCCCAGTCTGAGCGCCGCCCTGGCCCGGGCTCCCCAAGCCGCCTCCCCGCGCCGGCCCCGCCTCCCCGCGCCGGCCCCGCCTCCCCACGCGGCCTCCAGCCGGCCGCTCGGCTGTGCCCCCGATGCAGTGTCCGGGAAGGGGGAGCGCGGCCGCCCCGCCTCCTGCCGCAGCCAGCCCGCCGCCCGGCGGGGACCGCGGGAGTGACAGCCGCGGGAGCCTGCCAAGCCCCGGCCACACGGGGCTCCAGAGAATTCCCCCTCCGTCGCCACCGCTGCCACCGCCGCCGCCAGAGTGAGACCAGCGCCCTCGGGACAGAGGCACCCAGCGGACCTTCTTCTCTGACTCCTGGGGGAATTGGGGGGTGTCCCCCATAAATGCCCTCCTTTCCTTCCTCTGTCCTCTGTGAGCCGAGGGTTCCCGTTACCCCTCCGTGGAGAAGGCTCACTGGCCTTGCTTCCACAAACCTGAGAACAGTTGCGTTCAGAAAAGACGGGAAAATGGGGGGTGGGGGGCATGAGGACAGAGAACAACTCTTGTCAGTACTAAGGGAGCAATGGCTGAGGGTTTAGAGAATTCTAGACCCAGCTCTGTCACTAATCAGATTCATTCATTCATTTATTCATTCAACAAATATTTATTAAAAATCTACTCTGTCAGGCACTGTTCTAGGCACCGTGAAAACTTCAGTGAATAAAACAGACTCCCTTGCCTCCCTCCCCGTACCAGAATTACTGCCTTCATGGACTTTATTTACATGCTAGATAGCTAGATGTATGACCCAGAGTCCCTTCACTTAATCTAAATTTCAGTGTATGAGTAAGGATTAAAAATATTAGCCCTACCCCTCTGCCATATTTAATATGAGGATTAGATCATGAATAAGAGTCTGTGAAGAATATAAAGAATGATATAAAAATAATGAATTAGAAAGCACAGAAAATGTTGACCTTCAAATGCCACCATTAAAAATATCACCTTAGATACTTCTGAAAGTGATATGACCACAGAGAAAACAGATGACTCTTTACCATGGAATCTTCAGAGTCAGAGAACAGCACTTTATTTGTCAGTTAGAGGTAAGATGCAGCTCGGAATTTCTTCAAGCATCTCTATCAAGTTGTAACAAGGTGTTTTTAAGGTCAGCCAAGATAGTGAGGTGTGGCTTGTACAGTTTCAGCAGTGCTGATGAAATAGCATTTATAATTTGGTTTTGTCACTTCAATTATCCATAGAATCACAGAACCCTAGAACATTAGAGTTGATTTCCTAGTCATTTGGTCCAATTCCCTCAATTTCCAGATGGAAAAAAAGAAACCTAATGATGAGAGGCTGTGAAGATTAAAAACCGTAACAGAGTAAAATCTGAAACCTCTGTAAAAGCCAGTAAAATCTGGCCTCTGAAGTCACACCCCATGCTCTATGTATTGCTTCTCTCCACCCAGCTTCACCCCATGTCTCTGTGACGCTTCCAGCGAGGTTGGAAGTATCAGGGCACACCCAAGTAGCAGGGAAGTTGGAGGAGTTAGGTCTCTTCCTCAGAACAGGGCCTGCCTGAGAGGAAGGAGATCTTAGGAGACTTATGAAATGACATGAGGGATGGAAAGAAGATTAAGAATCCTGCTAGAGTGTTAGCAGCTGACATTCATGATGCTCACTGAAAATATCTCCAGACCTACATAGTCCAATTATTGAGTGTTTCTCAGTTCCTATTAATTCTGTGCTATTTGATACAAGAACCACAATCCAAAAGGAATGTGCTCCTTCTGCCTTCCTTCACTTCAGGCAGAATTCCCCTGAGTCTGCATCAACTCTGAGCTTAAAGTAGACAGATACAACTTCAGGCCTTGAACACAATCCTGCCCATCCTCATTGTTTGCAAACAAAACATTGTTCTAGCTTTGCAACTAGTCTTGAAATCAAGAATTACAAGTCCTTCAATGTTATTATTCTCCTCTAGAATTCTTTTGAATCGTCTAGTTTTTTGCATTTCTATATAAACTTTCATGCCCATTTGTGAATTTCTATAAAAATAATGCTGTTTTTAGTTGAAATTGTGTTCAATTTATAGGTCAATTTTTGCAGAATTGCCACCTTAACGATATTGAGTCTTACAATCCATGAATATGGTATAGGCCTCTATTTGTTTAGATTTTCTTGAGTTTTTTTTTTTAATTATTATTGATAGCCTTTATTTCTCAGAATGGTTTTACATTTACAGAAAAATTGAACAGAAAGTATAGAGAGTTCCTAATGTACTTTGTTTCCCTCTGGCCAGACTTTCTCCTATTAGTAACATCCTGCATGGATATGGTACCTTTGTTACAATCGATGAATCAATGTTGAGACATTATTATTAATAAAGGCCATAGTTTACATTAAGGTTTGCTCTTGGCATTGTAGTTTTGCAGGTTTTGCCAAATGTATTCTGTCATGTATCATGTTTACAGTATGATACAGTATGATACAGTATGAACAGAATAGTTCACTGCCCTAAAAATCCCCTGTGCTTCTACTTATGCCTCCCTCCTCATTCTCCTCCTTACCCAGATGTCATAGCCCTTTAAGACTGGCTTCTTTCATTTAGCAGTGAGCATTTCAGGTTTTTTTTATGGCTTTTCATGGCTCAATAGCTCATTTCTTTTTATCACTGAATAATATTTCATTTTATGAATGTACCAGTTTATCTATTCACCTATTGAAGGCATCTCGATTGCTTCTATTCTTTGACAATTATGAATAAAGCTGCTATAAACATTCAAGTTCAGATTTTTGTGCTGATATATTTTCAACTCTTTTAAGTAAATACCTGGGAGCACAATTGCTGAATTGTATAGTAGACTGCTTAGCTTTGTAAGAGACTAACAAACTATCTTCCAAAGTGGTTGTACTTTTCCACCATTAATGAATAAAAATTCTTGTTGCTCCACATCCTCGACAGCATTTGGTGTTGCCAGTATTTTAGATTTTAGACTTCCTAATAGGTGTTCTACCTCATTGCTACTTTCATTTGCAATTCCCTCTATCAGTGAACTCTGCCTCCTGGTTAGAGTAATCAAACTGTAAACTCTGAGGTTTTTTTTCTGAGGGAAAACACCAACTGAAACTAGTAAATCTACCACCCCAATGAAGAGCGGTAACTGTCAAACAATATAAATTGCCTAGGGTGGGGGGGCATAAGGAAAGAGGAGAAACTATCTAAGAACTACACCAAGTGGGGGTGCCTGGGTGGCTCAGTCGTTAAGCGTCTGCCTTCGGCTCAAGTCATGATCCCAGGGTCCAGGAATCGAGCCCCACGTCGGGCTCTCTGCTCAGCGAGGGGCTTGCTTCTCCCTTTCCCACTCCCCCTGCTTGTATTCCCTCTCTCGCTGTCTCTCTCTTTGTCAAATAAATAAAATCTTAAAAAAAAAAAAAGAACTATACCAGTGGATATTGTATGCCCTGCCCATAGTGCTCCTAATAGCCTGGTAGGACCAGTAAAAAAGCCACATGGATCATGGTGGATGATCACTGACTACCAAGAATTGAATAAGGTAGTGACC